>NW_005842302.1:1196474-1209578 GCF_000455745.1 Alligator sinensis | reverse complement strand
GGAAAGAGTCTTTCCTGAAAGCTGACATCAGTACCCTTGGTGATGGGATGGGGAAACAATCTTTTGTACGTGCCATGCACAGAAAAGGTTAGGACCCAGTTCTACATTTGAACTAATTTATAAAAAACAAAACAAAACCCCCAAACCAAAAAAAACAATTTCTTTTGCATTTTGAAATTTAGCTTCATCTTCTGCTGGCATGGCAGGGACTTGCTGACTGAATGCAAGGGGAAGAGGTTAGTCTCTCTTCAGACAGAGAACACAATTTGTTCTTCACAATTTTTTTTTAAAGCAGAAAAGAAATTCAAGGCTGCTTCTGTGATCCACATAGGTGGTTCCCTTCCTCTCCCCTCATAAAAAAATATATTCAAGGGGTGCGTTGAACCTAAAGGATTAAACCAGGCTCCTCGGAGGGAATTTGGGGCATTTGGGTTGCACTGTAAATTTCTGCTCTTTATTCTGAACCGCAGGAAGCTGAAAGGAGCATCAGCTCATTTTACCACACTCCAGAACCCAACCTGCCCCCTCAGAGCAAGTCCTAGCAAGATGGTCAGAGTGCATTGGCAGCTCTTCTGCAGAAACGGCATCCTGGGGCTGGAAGGGGCTTTGTCTGTGCCCTTGCTCTGTCTGAACTGCCTGGGGAAGGTAATACGTGCCTCAGTTCTGGGGCACAGCAAGCTAGAATTTTTGAGAGCTCAGCACCCACAACCAGGGCCAGGGTTTCAGGACTGCTCTGCTCCCAGGCAGGCATCAAGATGAGGGATGTGGTGGGGAGGATTGGTGGGGAGAGGAGGGATGCTGAGCCTTGTGAGAACCCGCCTGTACATGTCTCAGTGGGAGCTACAGCGTGCGGAACCCAGCTTAAGCATACAGCCATGCTGCGGGAACTATGGACTCGATCCAAAGCTGTATCAAGTCAGTGGAAAAACTCCTGCTGACCCGAATGGCCTTTTTATTGGCTTGCTCAACACAAGAAGTGGATTCCTACAGCCTTCTACAGAACTGCAGCTGCTACAGGCACAGGGCAGGGCTGGAGGCCGTTCAGGAAAGGGCAGCACCACTGTGCCAGCTTGGGAAGGGCTGAGCTCATTCCCGATGAAGCCTGTGCCTTGAGGAGCGTACAGTTCTGGCCCGCTCTGCTCATGCCGTGGAGAGGGGGATTTCTTCTGGTGGGAGCTGAATGAGCTCTTTGTTTTGTCAGGTTTGACAAACACCATCTCAAGCACTCAGATGAGAGGGACCCCTTGGCCTCATGTCCACCTGGGCTGCCCTGCTGTGCTTAACAGCACTATATATTGCCACAGAAGCAGGACTGGTCCCCTCAGCTCTGCCTTCTGCTCTCCCTGGGTGCCCAGGGCAGTAAGCACAGGATATGAGAGTGGTTAGTGGAGCTAATGGCACAATGGGCCCCTCTGTGCAGCCCCCGTGCTCTCCCTTGGAACAGGGCGGAGAGGATACAGGGAGATAAAACCGCCTTCCTGTATCTGCCCCAAGCGAGAGGGCATTTCAGCCTTTTCCCTCTGCTAGAGCAGGTCCATCATGAGCACGTCTGCTGAGATTTCACAATGCTGGAGACAAAGAGAACACGCCTGCCATGAGGAAGAGGGAATTTACCCTCTGCAGCAGCCAGAGACTATTTGAACAAACTTTCATCAAGATTTGGCTGCTTCCAAAAGAAGTAACATTTAGGCACCTGTGTATAATCTGGCTATACCCAGAAACAGGTCTGGACATGGACAACAGCCATTTCAGCAAGGGCCGGGAAGGAGCAAAGATGCTTTCCAAGGAAGTGGTCTGATTCCAGGGGGCTGGGTCTCGCCTACGATCTAGAGATGCCCCAACACAGGCAGTGTCTCTGAAACTCTGTTCCCTCACAACAGTGATCCTGGGTCTGAACTGAGCTCTCTTTCTCCCAGTTTAAACATGTCCTGCAAGCAGATGTTTATGACTTAGGCTAGTTGTGATTGTTCATCCGGTTTCTGCCCAGGAGCTCTTTGCAAGCTAGTTGTTTTGTCCACAGGGTGTCCACGATCCAGGGTGTGTGATATTGTTTCTGCTCCTGAATCACAGCCCAGCCTGACCCGCCGTCCCCTCGCTTGCAGCGGCAGAGGTTTGCACAAAGAGCGGCTGCTCCCCAGTGTTTGAGCAGACAAAGCCCCATTCCCACGGCTGCTTGGGGAAAAGGGAGCGGGAACGTGTGTGAATGTGGATGAAATGGGGACAGGAGAAAGTGTGTCGGGACAGTCTCCCCTGCTAGTCACTACCACCAGGGGCCTCTCGGGCTAGAAATACTGACAATTCCCCCCTTGGTAAATCCATTCCTCACCAGCCAAGATAATCTGATCTGCTGCCTCTCTGAGTGCCAGGCTGCAGCATTGGCTTCAGCAGCAGAACTTGTTTAGAAGCAGGATTTGTATTAAATGGGTTGATTATTTTTCTGACTGGCAGGATGCCAGGGTCTGTGTCACTTAATAATTGCAGCCAAAGAATGTTCACAAAATATGCGTGATGGGGAGAGCGGTGGGACAGACCCTTTTGAACAAATTTCTAGCCAGGCATTAGATCAGGGTGCTAAAGTCCCCAGAGAAAATCATAGCCTGGGTTGTGCGAGGTTGGGGAGAAGAAATTGAGAAGGGCTCAGCCCTTGCTTCAAGATATAGGCAGCTTTGGAGCTACAAACAGCTAACAAGGGGTAGGGGAGAATGCACCACACATAGGCACTGCTTTGCTCCTTGCCCTATTAAGCTTAGGTCTAAAGCTCTGGCGGGGATGGGAAGGGTGGTACAGTTGTACATGCCGGTACATGCATTTTGGATTGTCTCAATTTATAGGCAGCACCAGGGAGGTTGTTATAACCTCCAGGCTTCTAAGTCCCACCCCAGGCTCCTTGGTCCCCGCAGTGGGGATGATACCAATGTGGCTCAGCACTGAGCACTACAGAATTGATCTGGAGACTTGGGACCTGCCTGCACTGTGAGTTCTTCCCTCAGCCTCCCCGCCTCTACAACCCCTTGGCAGACCTACTGTGCCAGGGTGCACAGCAGCTCACAGGGACACCGTGGAGAAGGAAGGTAGAAGGTAGTACACAGGAGGCAGGAGCAGGAAGGCAGCTCCACTTGGGGCTTACCCTCTGAACAAAGACCGTTCCCAGTATGTCAGTGGGTGGAGTCCTGTGGGAAGCCGGATCTGCGAGGGTGGCACATTTGAAAACTGGATAAATATTGTCGGCAGAGAGAACAAACCGGACTCTCTTTGTGCTTTGCTGAGACATCTCTGAACATAACAGAGGCAAAGATGATCAATTAGACTCCCAGTGATTGTGAGAAGTCATCGTTTGCTGACTTGCATCTTTGCTTGCTGTAGTATGATTTGTCCCTACAAACCCTCTGCTCTGCCAGTCTTTCAGCTGCCTACCCACAGCTGTCAGTATGCTCCAACCCAAGCCTGCAGCTCCCCCTGCTATTCCAGCTGGGAGAGAAAAACATTTCCTTGTGCCAGCCTCAAATCAAATGGGTCTTTCTTGGTGACCTGGACAAATAAATGCCCCTTAGGTCAAGACCTCCACACCTATTTCACATGGGACCTCAGGTACCTTTCTCAAGGCCATCCATACCATTTCTTTAAGGGGACTTAAAAGCCAGCCAAAGAAATGAATAAAGAAGCATTATTTAGTTAACATTTGCACGGTGCTTTGAAGCTGTAAAGCTCTATAGAAATGCTAAGCGTTAGCGCTTGTTGTTTGGCTATCGGAGGGTTTTTTTATGCAATGAAATCCCTCTAAGAAGAGAGGGGGTGTGTGTGCCCGTGCTGGGAGGAGCGCTGATGGAGAGATGCTGCATTTCAGAAAGGCAAATAATCACAGCCTAGGTTAGGTCTTCTGTCGAGAGAATAATTGTGCTTCTAAAGGGCTGATATGATGAGCAGTGCTGCTTTGAAATAGAAATAAATACATAAATAAATCAGGGATCTTGGACTGATTAAGGCAATTGCTTCCCTGCTTTCTCCTTCCCCTTTGGGTCCTGGTTCCCAGAGCCAATTACATATTTAAAAAGTTTCTCTCTGAAAAGGACTCCAACTTGAAAATAATGTTGCTTTGTGGCTGCCTAATGAACGGTGCGGGCCGGGACAGTTTACAGATTGCTAATTGGTTTTAAATTGGTCCAGCTCCTGCTCATAACTTCTTTTATGGAGTGACCACAATGAGAATGACCTCGCCAGGAGCCCTGCCTCGCCGCTGCTGGGCACAGGGTCACGGCGTGACCGGGATGGGCTGGTCAAGGGTCCCATTGTGTCAGGGCAAGCTGGCCGGCCCGCCTCCCTCATTGTCTGCTCTTCCTCCCCCTGCCCCAATGGTCAGCGCCTGAAAGGGATCCCGGGGCTTTGTGATGTTGCGGTTAAGTGGACACTTGTCCTGGTACAGGCTGAGCTGTACCATGGGGCATCTTTCTGCCAGGAGATGAGAGACCTTTAGGGTGGGAAGGCAGCCAAGGGCCTTTCTCTCTGAGCTTGGGGAGTAGATGAGGGAACCTACTCCAACCCTTGGCTCTTGTAGGGATGTGATTAATTGATTCTCAGGCTGTCTGTGTTTTACCAGTGAGAATCCTCTCGGCCTGACCTGCTGGCAGGAGCTGGTAGCCGCCCTTGGCATTCGTCATGAAGAGCCACCCCCTGTAACTCTAACCTGGCTGTAGCAGCTTCAGCTCCACGATAACTGGGAGCCCTATCCATCCCACAAGCGTGTCAGTGTTTTTGTGACTGGTCTTTAGCACTCTTGTTTGACCCAGCTACCATGCACGCCCACAGGGCTGCATTGGATCTGCGTGGCAGAACACAGCTGTGTTTGTGCATCTCTGCCAAGCACGCTGCCTGGCTGTATTTGTACCAATGTACTCTGGGAGGTTCTGGGCAGCTCTCCCATATTTATGTAGCACTATAAATGTCCATGACACTGAACAAACAAATAAGGCACCAGCCCTTCAGACCCCAAGACAGACTAGTCCGATTCAGCAAGCAGCATAACTGGAGTGAGAGGGACTGTCGCTGTGAAAGAAATCCCCACATGAGTGAAGCTTCCCAGGATTGGATCCAAAGTAAGACTTGTCTTGACACGATCAGTAAATACAAGACAGAGAGGCATAACGGAGGACAAAGGGTTAGTTTCAGCTGATGGTGCTGGCATCAGAGAGATTCAGAGTATTTTCCCCTTAAATAACTGCTGCATTTGACCACATTTGTGATTTACTGAAAGACACCCAGATGGAAATGACAAAGGGGAAAAGGGACTCAGATGCAGAGCAGGGAGATGGGAGCAGAACCCTAACGGATAGACCAGTGAAAGGATTGCATTTGCCAACAAAGGCATTGGATCCTGTATTTACTTCTAACACATCTACTCTGTAAATGTGGCTTATTGACAATGGAAAGGATTGGTTATTAGTTTGGGAGTTTATGGAGAAATTTGAAAATTACTGACATCTGCTAGTTAAAACAGGATCCTTCCAAGCTCAGGACTGTTCTCAGGCTTAAAGACACACACGCGTGCACACACGCTTAATACAGCAAGGTAATGAGGAAAAACAAATAGCTCTACATTCCCAGGGCTAAATCTGGAGCTCCTGGAAAACAAGAAATGGATAATCAATTAAAAAAAGACTCAAATCTGTTCCAATGGCATTTCAGTCTCTACTTCCATAATAAAGCAGCAGGATAATTGTGTACAGCTCAGATAAATGTATAATAGCTTCTACTTGCCTATAGATGCACACACAGCATCTGGGTACATTTATGTGTGAATCTGTCTCTCCGTGTTTAGAAAGAGAGATGCATGGATATACACAGATAGAGAAAAACCCTATATAGCTTTTTAAGCATAATACTAGTTTTTACCACTGAATAAATTATTCAGCACAAATAATTTAAGTAATTTGGGTATTTTTCATTGAACAAATTATTTATGAGATTTATTGTGATCTGGCCAGTTCTACTAGTTCCACAGAATAACAGGGAACAGCGAAGGGAATGATCCTTCACCAGCAGGGAGATGAGCTATATGACCTAACAAAGTCGTCTTCCATCTCTAACTTGTATGACCCCATGAATATTGCAGTAGATTTCATATTGTAACCTGTACATCTGTAATAGCTGTACAACATGTTATCAAAGAGAGGCAAAGCATATAGGAAACAGAGGAGCTTTGGCAGAACTATGCAGGGAGCTGGGGATTAAAGTAGAAGGGAGGCTGTGGGCAGGATAGGAGGTGTTGGCAGGACTGTGGGCATGGGGTCTGTGAGATAAATCTTGGAGCTGCATTGGCAGGGCACTGTGGATCAGGAATGTGGTGCATTGTGGAGCTGGGTGAGGAGTTTTCTTACCATCTCTCACATTTCTCTCAGCTGTAGCCAGGTCATCTGGCCTCTCACTTTCCTGGGCACTAACAGTTCATGTAAGATAGTGACAGGAGTCCATAGGCAGCAGAGAGCATTTTGGCCCTAGGACCCTTCCAAGTGTGGCCTTGTTTTCAGCATCAGAAGCACAACTGCACAGAATGAAATAGTGCAAGAGATTTGTCACTTATGCTACTATAACACCAGGATTGGGCCTGCTTTGAGTCTCAGGAAATTAGCTGGCCTTTTAATTAGCAAAGAATCTAAGTGGGTTAGACATATGTAGGATTTATATAGTCTTTTACGTGGGTTTAGTGGGCCTGGAGGAAACCCACAGAGTTCCCTGTGAACCACTGGATTTCAGGAGGGGAGGCTACACTCACTTTGTCAAGCTAAGCAGTGCTCAGTTGTGGGGACAGTGCTGTCTTGTCTCCTTTGTCCACAAGTTTGCTGCTGGCTGACTTCTCCCTTGCTCTTCTGTGCATTTTTTTTTTCCCGGGGGGGGGGGGGGGAGGGTAGTAAGCAACTTCTGCACAACACCTCCAGCCTTGCCCTGTGCCAGCTCCTCTGGGACTGCAGCCCCTGTCCTCAGTGCCCTGCAAAGCACAGGAAAAGGAAAGGCTGTATTTATGCCCCCCACAGCCTGCACCCTGGGGGTCTGGAGCACAGTGGGGTCATCAGTACCCCACAGGGTGGGCACAGCAAGCAGCACATGTCCTTCTGCATACAACAGAGTGGGGTGAAGGCAGCCGCACATTGCCCCTCACTCTGAGGGAGCAGGCACAAACTAATCCTGACTGATTGTAATGAGCACATTTCCAGCCGGTTCCTGCCCCATAATGGCAGTGTTATCGTGGCCCTGGCCCTAGCAGTCCCCCTGGAATGAACATCTGGCTGGCTGTATCCATAGTCCTTGCTCTCAAAGTGTGTGCTGGAGTCTAATCTCTGTTGGAAATGCAATACTCCTAGCACTTAGGGTGGCAGAGATTCCCTGATATGAGCCAAGGGCAGCCAATGCACTGCCACCTTCCAGAATTGGCAGGAAATTACCTCCTGGAGCTGATCTGTCCATGACGAGGGCAGAACAGTTCTGAAACCTTAGGAGTATGCCCCATTTTTAGCTACTCCGGGTCTGGCCACTCCAGGAGAAAAGGCCAATGCATGTGCTAACACCCCAGTCCCTGCCTCCCAGGCTGCCCAGGTGCCAGGGACCCTAACTGCCCTGTCCCAGTTCCCAACACGTCCATCTTTACCGCCCCCAGGGACCTTGAGTTGAGAGCACAGTGCCAAGTAGGTTAGGTCTGGCCACTGGTAGGTAATTACAGAAGCCTAATTTTTAATTTGTATGAAGTCACCTCAGAAGGTCCCTTTGCAGAGTGTGGGTTTGGCCTGCTGCAGCCTATCACAAAGCCTTGAATGCATCTTGGGGAAGGGCTTTACCTGGGTCCTGTGTTTGTACAGCTCCTGTCACAACAGGGAGATGGGCTGGGCCTGCAGTGTCCTGGCACTACAGTATTATTAATAAGATTGTGATGGTGGACAAGGAAAATAAGACAGTCCACTTGGCACCCACAAGGAGGATGCACTGACTGAGCTTGCAATATCGTCACTTTCCCTGTCTCCTAAAAATCAAATCTAGACATGTTGCTGCCCTGACTGCTGGGTCCATTTTGGCCTAGATGATAGATGGGGAAGCTGTCCACAGTGGCTACCGTGTCCCACAAGGAACAATGTAGTCCCTCAGGGAGCCCAGACTCCAGCCCTTTGGGGCTTTGTGGATCCAAACCACTCTTCAAATACTTCTTTGAAACACAGGAAGGTAGGGGGAGTGCAGCATGACTTGCTTTCGCTCCCTGGCTCCTTGCACTGTTGCCCTGCAAATGGCCGAACTTCCTTGGAGAAGGGGATATTCCATCTGTCAAGCTGTCCTTTGCTGTCAGGAAGGAATTAGAGCCAGAACTGCTTTGGGAGAAGTGTGGGGGGAGGGGGTGGGGTGGGGAGAGCCCCAAGCAGGTAGGAGTCAGAGCGAGACCACGTCACTGGCACTGGCACTCACAGACCAGCTTCCAGAACATTACAATGATGGTTCCATCATTAATTGATCAATCACAGGCTGACAGTTAATTAAGTAGAAAATAAAGCTACTCTGCCAGGCCTGGCAATAGCAAGCAGCAGCATTACGATTTCTAGATTGGAAAATAATTGTAGCTCTTGAAGAAAGTGCTCCTTTTTGGACCCCAAATGCCCCAGCCTCAGAACCAAAGCACACCAAGGGAACAAGCCCAAGGCCCCTCACCCCAAAGGCAGGTGGATTTCCTGGATGGAGGGCCCTAGCACAGCAACTGTGCAGGTGAGGTGGGAGCCCAGGGGATGGTGCTGCTGTTGTCTGCACCTCTGCATTGAAACCAGAAGGGAATGGGCTTACGTGTGCCCCATGGGGATCTGGGTTGCCTCTAATTTTGGCAGCTCAACCTGAGACCTCTGGAAGGGGCCAAGTGCTGAGCCCTTGATCTCTGAAAATCAGGGCCCTTTAAAGAGTCTCAAGTCAGGCACCCAAAATAGAGGCTCACAGTATCACCAGTCACTAGTGAAAAGGTAGGCAGGGGATGATGCTTTCTCCTTCTCTTCTGGTCAAGATGTGTAATCCATCACACCTCCTCCCAGTCCAGCAGAGGTGTGCTCTGGCTCACATGTCATTGCACACTTCCCTGTTTGCACAGGTGGGGCCTGATCCTGTTTCCCTGGGAAAGGGGATACCCAAGCAAATGCACCTGAATTCTAATCTGAGAGCTCAGGCCTGACTCCCTGCCCCAAGCCCTGTCAGGCCAGACTGCCTCCACTCAGCCAGTCAGAGACACTGCTAACATCACCACAGCCAACTGCTCTGATATCTCCCTGTGGTCGCAGTCTGCCTGGATCCCAGAGGGATTTGAGTACTGGTTTTGGGAGGTGTTTATTTGAAGCCCCAGGAAGTAGAGAGACACCATTTACATTATTGTTGCACTGGGGGTTCCTATGATATCAGTACAGTCACCCTCGGCAGGCTGGCTGGCCCTCCAACACTGGTGCTCAGATGGAAGAGGCAAAAATACTAGAGGCAAAGCCCTCTTCAGACCGCTGTGGCGGGTACTCTGCTCTGCCTATGGTTGGGGCATACAGACAACATCTAGAGAGACATTATCCCCTGCCCAGCTTCCCTGCCATTTACAAGCTCACAACAGCAACCGCTCACACAGGGAGGAATTGGGGTAGCTTGGGCTTCTTTAGTGTGACCTGCTTTGTTCTTTCAAGGGGGAAAGGGAATCCTACTGATAGCTCTGGCTCCTAGTTCCATCTCTTCTCCCACCTGCTCTGTTTTTCTCAGATGGAGATGAGGGGAATTGTAAACTTTTTGAGATTGGGACTGCCTCAGTTGTTTGGTGGCAACTGGCCTTTGAGTTCTCACCATCCTCAGTACAGTGCAAGCAGCAGGCTTTCCCTGGACCAGCAGGCATCTTGGGATGGAGTTGCTTTACCTGTCTGTGTCTACACCCCCAGATACATCCCCCCATTTCCATTAGCTTCCACTGGAACCCTTTAGTCACACGTCTTTCCCACCTGAGTGTCTTGCTTCTGCGTGGTCACACCCTAGAAAGGAAATACTGTCCCCCTGGCACAGTGGCCAAGAAACACCATCCCTCTCTGCCCTGCAGTACCCAGGGACAAACCAAGGCTGATCTGGATGGAGCTGAGGGTCCTTTTTCCTTTCATTTCCCTTTTCCCACTTGCTCTCAGTGATTCCATGACCTACAGGATTTCCAACTTGCGGGCTAACCACTGAGTAAAAAGCATGGGGAGAGGGTGGAAAGGAAGAAAAGTATTTCCCCCCTAATGTGCCAGGAATTGTCTTGATATGAAAAATAATGTTTTTTGTTAAAACTATTACTAATGAGGCGTCCTTCCTGTCCTTAATTGTTGCCAAGGCAATGACCCCAGCCAGCCATCTTTAATTAACTTAGACTAGATCTCCTGAAATGAGTTCCTCTGGTAAATTGCTCACCCAGGCTCTCAGGCACGAAGCAGTGTTTGCCAAGCCCACTCACTCTGGCATTCAGTTACTGTTATTTTAAAAGGTGACTGGAGATGGCTGGCTACCTCCCCATCATCTCCCCACCCTCTGCACTCCCCTCAGTGCTACAGCTGAGCAGAAGAGAGGCCTACAGCCACAGCCTGATGGGCTGAGCTCCCTGCAATGAATTCCCCATGCTCCTGAAAAGAGGCTGTTTTTCTTGGCTTTTTGCAAAACTGGGTAGAAAATGGGTGGGAATGTGGCAGACAGAGCCCTAGAGAATACACGGAAGGAAACAATCCTGCGTTAGCCCTAGAAAATAGGACCTAATAAGGTGTTCCCATCTCTAATCTCCCTGATTCACACGCAGCATTTGTTTCTCCATGGAGGTGGAGGCTGGTTATGCAGAGGCAAGTAGAAATGGACCATTCTGGATGCAGATCCGGTCCCCTGTTTGCTTTGATGCTGTCACCGCCAAGCGTGAGGGTGACACCGCCCGATGTGGGGGCAGGCGCTCCACAGCTGGCCGTTCTCCAAATAAGCAGGGAGAAAGCCACATTTCCTGTCTGACAGATAAGGCTGGTCAGGAAAATGCCAGGACAATTCCTGAAAATGCCGTAATTGTTTTAATCTGATCGTGGATAAAAGATAATGATGCTAACAATATTTAACTGTAATTATAGTTTCCTGCTGCTATTGGTCTCTCTGAATGCTCTCCATTCAAGGGGCTTTGTTGATGAGAAGCCTCAATGATGCTGGCCCCTCTCCTGCTGGTGCTTTTTTGTATCTTTATGGCAATTTACACCTGCATCTTCATCAAAGCAATGGAAATGCAAGCTGTAGTGAGGCAGAGCCACTCTGTGCTCATGAGCTGGGAAGTGACAATGCTAACCCCATAGCAGGCCAATGCTTTGCATGGAAAGCTGCCTTGGGGTGGAACCTTATTTTTGCTTAGGTGAATGATCCCAGAGCAGTACCCCCAACTTTCCAACTTTGGGATGGGCTGGTTTTGCATTTTTCCAGCTGAAATGTAGTGCATGCCCTGAGAGATGTGCCAAGACTACAAAAGGCAAGGGGAGGAGAATAATGGACTTTTTACCTTCTATTATATTCACATCTGAGGAGCAGGGCTCCATGCTGAAGAGATGACAGTGTGGAAATAGACTGGGCAGAGGGGTGAGGTAAATGCCCATTTGGAAGACCGAGATCTTTGGAAGAGAGAAGTTGCTTGGCCAGGTTTGCATGGCAAGGTAGCATTAGTGCCAGGTCTCCTGCTTCCCAATCCAGTGCCTTATCTCAGGGCTTTGGTGCCTTCTCTAACAGATAAGAAATGAGGATCTAAGATGTGGGGTGCCTGCATGTGCCCACAAGGGAATAACTGTAGACAGGAGGGTAGGAAGGAATTGTTCCAAGAGCAGGTTGGAAACATAGGGCCAAGCTTCCAGATGTGACATCATTATTAGGGCATCTAAAACCTCAGTGAAGGAACAAAAATGGGACCATTTAAGAGCCTAGGGTCTGGTCTGATTCTCCACGAGTGCCGTTCCTGCTAAGAGTCCCAGCCAAATCTTTAGGTGGTCAAACTAGGGGACCTGCAACTGACTGCGAGTGCTGCTTCCATTGGTAGTGCCTTCCCATGCACTGGTTACAAACTGGCTCCCTGGCTATGTTTGAAAACTGATTTTCTTTTGTCTTCAAGTTTGCCGAGGTGAGAGGGCAGAACCTCATTTTTCCTACATTTAAACCAGGGCAACTCTGCTCAAGCCAGTGAAATAGCATGTGCAACAGAAGGTTGATGCTGAGTGTGCAGGCACTTCCTCAGTCCATTCCTGAGGGCTCACTAGCCTTTTCTGTCTCACCCGGGGTTATAGCATGTGAATGAATGGCTCCTAGTGCAATGGCATAGGCTTTTTCATCATCCCACAATCGGATCCCAGGTTTTCATCCTCACTTACTCTCTTGTCAGTGACAGCCTTGCGATACCTGTGAATGCTAGTACAGACAAGATGGGATGCTGCACCCTCCCTTGCCCTCCCCAGCAATCCACAGCAAAATGGGACAGGCCCTAGTTAGCGATCTCCATTTCTCCCTGGCTGCCCAGAGGCATTAGGTAGGGTGAGCTCCCATAGTACTCACTGGTCAGGCAGTGAATCCCTGCTCTGGATGTTTTTTAGATGATGCCACAAACTTTACCCCCTTCCTAGACCCCACTGAGTGAAAAGCAAGGGCTTCTGGGCACCTGCACTCTAGTATCCACACCAAGCCCCACAGCTACTCCGGGAGGTTGGTACATGGTGCCAGGCTCTGCAACGGACCCAGAGCCTGTCCTGTTCTACAAACCCAGGCACTAGCCCAAGTCAGCACGAGGATTTGTGCCCTTAGACAAGGAAGGACCTAGGCAGCAGCCTTGTGTACCCAGCCCACTGCTCAGTGTCCTGAGGCCTTGAGGGGAAGGGGGGGCCACAGCAGCCTGAGGAAGCATGGTAGGAGGGGAACAGGGAGCTCAGCCCAGAGTCCAGTCAGGCTCCCAGTCCTCTGGCCAGATCAGAGCCCGCCAGTCCCACGCTGGTGCCCAGCAGCACAGCCTGGAGCTCAGCTCCACCCTTCCCACAGGGGCCCTGAGTGAGGGGCATGAGGTGAGCTTGGGGGCCAGGCGGTGCCCTGGACCCTGGC
>NW_005842302.1:1195212-1196431 GCF_000455745.1 Alligator sinensis | reverse complement strand
TCCACGGACGGCACCCGGCACCCTGCCCGCCTGCCTGCGGGAACCGACCTGCCCTCCGGGGCCAGCAGCGCTGGGGCTCCAGGGCTCCCCTTTCAGCACCGGGGGATGGACAGCGAGGCGGGCCCGGGTAGCAGCTTGTTGGGGCTGCAGGATGGGGGGCACGGACAGCCGGACCCACTGTCCGCCCGGGGCATCGCACACACACAGCTGACACGTGTGCACGTGCATGTGTATTCATATGTATGTGCGTGTGTGTATGTGTTTATATGTGTGTGCATATGCGTGATTATTTGTATGTGTGCATATGTTTGTGTAAGCATATATTTGTGTGTATATATATATATATGTGTATGTGTTTATATTCATGTGTATGTATATGCGTCTGCATATTTATATGTGTGTATATAAACTAATATATAATGTAATAATAAATCAGAGCGTTTATAAGGGTGTTTATAAAGTCCTTGTGCAGCTTTCAACTGTAATAACTTTGGATGTACACATGATAGAAGCAAACTGTAAACGGCGATTGAAAGCAGAATTCATTAAGATTTAACACAATACAGCTCAAATTTCTAGACTTCAACATAACCACCATCTTTCGTGATACATTGTTCAGCCTGATTTTCCAACTCATTTGGGAACTTGTTTTCATTTTCAGTTACGGGGTCTGAAATAAAATGGAAAAAAATATGCTTACACTATGCTAAAAAGACTGAAGGAATATGCCTGTGGTTATATAGTCGTGTGTATATATTTATGTGCGTGCATGTATATATATTTGTGTGCATGTGTGTGCATATATGCATGTGTGTATATATTTATGTGTGTGTGTGTATGTGTGTGCATATATAGGTATGCATATATTTTGTGGAAGTATATATTTATTTTGTGTGTATATTTATTTTATGTGTATATGTATATGCGTGTGTATACATGTATCTATATGTGCGAGTGTGTATGTGTGCATGCATATATGTGCGCGTGTGTGCATATATTATTCATATGTGTATATGTACGTATGTATGTGTTTATATGTGTGTGTATAAACATGTGCCGGTGGACTTTTCTGCACACCGACGAGCACACGCTTGTGCCCAGGCCCGATGCGGAGTGAGCCTGCCTCCCGCCGGCTCTTCACACGCCCGCGTGCAGCGGTGAATCCGGGCGCATCTGTTGTCCGGGCGCCCCCGCGGCTTTGCCCGTCCCGCGCCCCGCC
>NW_005842302.1:1193609-1194888 GCF_000455745.1 Alligator sinensis | reverse complement strand
GGGCCCGGCAGCCGCCTGGGCCCCAGTCCGGGTCCGCCTCCGAGCTCCGAGCAAACGGCGCGTCCCCGCGGGGCCGCCTGGACAACGACCCCGCTCCCCCGAAGGGGCGTCCCCGCTGCAACCCGGCTCCCCACAACGATGCTGCCTCCCCCGGCGCGGCCCGGCCCGGCTAAGCCCACCCCTCCTAAACGAAGCGGGCTCCCTGGGGCGAGCGACCCGTGTAAACGGGCGTGGGGAATGCGAATCCTGTCCCCCGGGCCGCTGCGGGATTCCTCGGGGTCGCTGCTGCGCTCCCTCGCCCGGGCTATTTTCAAAGCTGCTCCTCCGGGGCAGAGGGCGAGGTGGGCTCGTCTGTGCCAGGGAGACGGGAGGGAGACGGAGGAGCTGCCCGCGCCAGGGGGGCGCTGGGGCTCGGGGCCCCGCAGCTGCCCTGGGGCGGAGGCGCCTGGCGGCCGGGGCTGCGCGCAGTTCCGCGGATCTTCCGCGGGGGCTGCGCCGCCGGAGCGAGGCCCAGACGCTTCCGCCCTATAGCGATGTAGGCTCATCACAGCGCGACCTAGCTTGGGTCCCAGCAGCGCCTGGTCCCGGCTGACCTGGAGTTGCTGCACCGCGCAGCTGTGAAAATCGTTCTGCGCACCCGGCCCGGGTTCCCTGCGCCTCTAGCGAAAACGAGCCGGAACGAAAATAGCCCCCGGGACGCTTGCAAGCAACCGGGGCCGGGGCGAGAGGCCGGGCTAGCCCCAGGGCGGATCTGGGGCGAGCAAAACGCGGGCAGCCGGATTTTCAAAGGGAGCCTTGTTTACCCCAGCACAGGGCGGGCCAAGAAGGATCGGGGCCGGGCTCCGGATCCGAGAGGCGCAGCCCTGCCCCGCAGCTGACCGGGGACAGGAGGAGAGGGCCCTGCCGCGGCTGAGCGCGGGATCGGGGCCGCGGGACCCGGGCGGCCGGCGGGAAAGGAGCAGCCGCTTGGACTTCACGGGAGTCTCTGCAGTGCTCCGCAGCAGGGGACTAGCGCGTCCCGATCGTGTCCCCCAGCCCCGGCTCAAGTTGGGGAGAGGGCGGCTGAGCAGGGGCAGCTCGGAGAGACCCAGCCCCCTGGGCCCGCTCCGGGTTGCTCCCTGCTCTGATCCGCCTGAAAGCTCCCGTCAAGCCCTGGGGTGCACACGCACCCACTGCTCCCCCGCAGCTCAGCCCGGCCTCCAGCAAACGCGGGAGCAGGCCCGGCCCGCGGCTAATTCCCCCGGGGCGGCGGCGGGCGCGGACAGACCCTCTCCCCCCC
>NW_005842302.1:1192860-1193446 GCF_000455745.1 Alligator sinensis | reverse complement strand
CCGGGCACTGGAGGAAGGTGCCGGGCTGGTTTCTCCGGCTGCAGAGGGCAGGGCGAGGGCTGGTCACGCGCCGCGACCAGCGGAGCGTGGGCTGGAGGAGTCTCGCTGGGGGGTCAAGCCCTGCAACCGAGCATGGCCCGTGTCCCGTCCCCCCCCAGCCTGGGCAAACGCATCGGAGGCCAGGATCTGCCTCTGTCAGGGCTAGCGAAGCAGTCGCGGAGACTGCTCTGCGCGGGGGTAGCCCGGGGACTAGGCAGGGGCCCCCCCCGGCCACTGGCTCCTGCCCCGGGCTCCTTCAGCCACGGACAGATTCTCTCCCCCGAGCCAGGCTGCCGCCTCGGGACCAGACCCGCACGCGGGGCAGCCCTTTGCCGCCACGTTGCAGGGCTGGTAATGAATGCCCGCCGCCCTGCCCGGGGGCCCTGCCGCTCCGCCCCGCGGTTACAGCTGGCGGCGCAAAGCGGGCGGGCAGCAGTTGCGCGGTGCCGGGGTTTCTCGGCTGCGAGACGTGGCCTTGCGGGGGTGGGGGTCTTGCAAGCTCCCTCCTAGTTTGCTCCCCTCGCAGCCGGGGGATCTGCTTGCTGGG
>NW_005842302.1:1189945-1192472 GCF_000455745.1 Alligator sinensis | reverse complement strand
CGCGAGTGCCGCCGGCGCTAAGCCCGAGCCAAGCTGCGGTCTGCTTGCGTGCCCGGGGCGCAGACGTGGGGCGCGCGGAGAAACGGGGATTAGCCCGCGTGCAGACGTTCCGCGCGGGGCCGGGGGTCTCGGGCCATCCCGCTCCAGCGCTCCCGGGCCCGCTCCTGCCCGCCCGGAGCACGATCCCGGGGCTGGCCCCTTCTCCTCTTGTACGCTTCAACCCGACCCCGAGCGGGAAGCTCGTCCCGGCGCCGCGCCGCGCCGCGCCGTCCCGCCTGCTTCCTCTTTGGCGGGACTTTACTGGTAACAAACCCGGCCCCGGATCGGGGCCATCGGGCTCCCCTTGACCCCTCAGTCTGCGCTAAATATCACTGCCTTGGGGGGATTCACCATGTGAGTCGGAGCAGCAGAAGCTGGCCCCCAACAGCTCAGAGATCCCATTTTATTTTATTTTATTAGTTTTCTTTTTTTAAAAAGCTCCTGGACAATGCCATGCCCATGCCACTGAAGGAGCAGCTGGCAAGGGATAATGGCCTGCTGCTTGTTCCCTGGGGGAGGGAAAGAGACAGAGGAGGAGCTTGGGAGAGCCTGGCCCTGCTCCTGCCTCCGTGCAATGCTAAGCCAGACCCCATCCTGATGCATACCAGCAGAGGTGGGACACCTAAGACTGTGTGGCTCACTCCAGAGCAATGGACTACAGCACCAGTGTTGGTGTGAGGATGTTATATTCATGTCAAGAAAGCACCTGGGGGAAGGTCACCACGAAGGCTAGAGAGCCCAGAGGTGCAAAGCCTGGACAAACCCGGCATGAGGCCGTAGAGGCAGCGGTTACAGGTCCTAAGAGGGGCACTGGCCTATTGTGGACCGTTTCTGAAGAACAGGCCCATGTTGCTGCTCACTGTTCAACTGGCACAGCAGTGGTTTGCAGTCATGTCCGAATTCACTCACATGCAAACATGCCTGGGGTGGGAAGGACAGTGCTACAGGACCATGACCAGGGATTGCAATGGTTGCTGAGCATGTGGGGGTTTGTGGGATTGGGCCCTTGATGTCAGCTCATTAGAACGACATCTGAGTGGGTAGGAATGGCAAAATAGCAGAGCTGTCATGCTGTGGGTTTGTCAAACATGCCTGAGTGATGGGACTGTCACGACAGAGAGGGGAGAGGTGGGCTCCAGCTGTGACAGGGCAGGAAAAGGTGAGGTGAGTTAAGAGTGCTGCTCTGTCTGACAACCCTCTGTTAAATCATTTTCCTGCTGTTCCCCCTTTTGTCAGCCAAGGGCCTGATTCTGTCCCCATGCTCACTCCTGGGATAAGAGATAGACTTGTGGATTCTGCATGGGAGAGTACTACTATTATTGGCATGTAAACTGCACTCCCAGAGCCAACTCCTGGCCCCAATGAAGTCACTGGTGTCCCAGTTCTCCCCATGCAGGATGCAGGTACCTCCCTGGGGGCTCAGTGCAGGGCCCCAGAAATTGTGCAGTTGGCTTCGGGACACCATGATTTCTGACCAATCCACCATGCCGGCTTGATGCCAGGCAGGAAGTACTGGAGTAAGTCAGACCTGAGGCCCTGGACAGCACTGGTGCTTCAGAGCATAATGCAAGAATCTCATACTTTGCAGGTCAGTGATAACCTGTTGGTTCCCACCAGCCCCTGCATTAGCTCTCAGCCTGGTCTGTAGGAGAGATCAGCTAAGGACCTGATGCCTTATACCATGATTCAATGTAGCTCTGGTTACTTTCAATACCTGGCTAAACGTACATCCTTTTCTGAATCAGATCAAGGTCTCCATCTCACTCACAAGTTCTCCCATGAAAGTGAATTCTTGGTCTTGTGTGAAAAGGGATTTCCTTGGAATTATACCTGGTCATTTACTTGCTGCCCCCCCCCCCTGTGTTTTTTGTGCCCCCCCCCCCCCCCCCACACACACACTGTGAGAAAACAGGTTCCTAAGCATCGAGGGTTTGCTGATCATTTACTGGACCACATTGCTACTTTACAATTGTAAACAATGGGCACAGCTATCAGGGCCACTACCAATGTTCCCCACTGCTGTGTAGTTTTCCACTCATTACACATAAAATGGTTTTATTTCAAAATTGCTATTGCTTTCTGAAACCCCCTCCCACACTCTTGCTTTTGCCTGTGATTTCAGATGCTTTCTTTGGAAGCCCTCTTACTTCCTTGCTAAGAGTGCAGCCCCACTCTTCAACCTCTCTCCTTATCAGAATTTTTGGGGCCTCCATCATTCTCACCAGTCTTTTCTGAGCCCAGTGACTCTGCCCCTATGGCAGGGGCAACCTGACCCGCCTACAGGTATCCAGAGGAGCCAACATACCAGATTTCTAGAAAGGCATCCTAATTCTCTTTGTATTATTCCCCCCTCCCATTGTTTCTCTGCCTGCACACACTCCTGGCCAACTCCTACCCCTGCATTCAAGGTACTGCTGGGTTGCCACTGGAGAGCTGCCATACAGAGTTGCATCTGCTTCTCCAGGCCTCAATTCTGAGACCCTTTAGA
>NW_005842302.1:1184676-1189935 GCF_000455745.1 Alligator sinensis | reverse complement strand
GAATGCCCCCTCCCCAGGGCACCAAGAGACTGAGCTATGTGTGCAGGAGGCCAGGCATCTGTTAGAGAGCCTCTGCTCTGGCTGGTTCCTGTCAGCTCCATAGCACTGCTGCACAGCTGAACTGCAAAATGTTGTGTCTGTTTCTCATCTTCCCAGTGTGTTTTATTTAAGGTGAAAAAAGAAAAACTATACAGGTTTTTCTGTAAAGTGCAAAATGCCTATGATTAACCCCAGTGCATAAGGCCCCATTGAAAAGGCCTCCTGGGCCGTCTAGTCTGACACCCGACATCATGCAGGACACTTCCTTACATTCATCCCTCTAGTGCTTTATCTGATCTCTCCTTCAACAGCCTTCTAGTGGCAGTGCCTTGACTTGGTCCCTTGGGACCCTGTTCCAAAGCCTAATTGCTCTGGCTGTTAAGAAGTATTCGTACTGTCTCACTGGAATATTTCCATTTTTAGCTGCAGGCCAATATATCCTGTGTTTTAGGATTTCCAGGACACGTGAAGTCTTCCTTTCCTTTCCTTTCCTTGAAGGAATTCAGCTAGTGCAGTGCTACCCTCCTCCCTCCATGCCCATCGTCTTTATTTCTCAATCCCCTCTTCCTGCTGGCAACCATCCTAATCATGAGGAAAAGGGTGTAGCGCCTAGGCTGTAGAGAAGGAGGAGGCACCCTCCTCCTCTCCCTCCTCCTCTCCCCCCATCTGCCATCATTTTTGCTGTTAGATTGCAGGCTCTTCGGGACTGGAGCTTATTAGTTGGCACCTGCCTACCCCTGTACAACCCTGTGATGTATTCACTATTAATTATGACTAACCCCCTCCCAGACTCCAGGGCCCTGCCACAGCCTGAAAGCCAATGGCAGTATTGTCCCTTCACAGAGCATGCTGCAGGGGTGGAGGGACAGACTCTTTCTGTCATGGGCTCCTGATTTCCACTATATGCCAGCCCTTGCTCCATTTTTTTGTCATGGCTCCTTGCCCTATGTCTCTGCTCAGAGATGCCTCTGGAATTTGCATACCAGAGATGGGTATGGAGGAGACAATGCAGCTCAAAGGCATCTTTCAGGAGCTGTCTGATTATTATGTCCTTTCCTTTGTTTTACACAGGGGTTATCAGAGCCTCTCGAGCAGCCTGCACTGAGTAGCTTCTCCATTGGCTTTGGGTGGTACAGAAATTGTTTTTTTCTGGCACCTGACATGTTGCAGAGTTGCTTGATTTGGAGCTAGGAACTTGAGGTCTATGCTTTCTAAGATGCATAAAAGTGGAGAGAAACAAAATAAAAATGAATCATAAAAGGCAATGTCCCATGAAATGGGACCCCCTTGATAAAGCCTGACAACCACATGTTAGTGATTACAGCGAGTCTGTTAGTGCTGCCACTTTTCCTGGAGGAGTGGGGTTTAGTGCCTAGTCCATAGGTGACTGTCAGTGGTGTGGTTCATGGTGTGGTCCAAGGTTTGTGGTGTGGGCTGGTGCATCTGCAGGATGTGGCAGACTCACTGTCTTGTCCATGGGCAGAGCAAACTCTTTGGGTGATCCCCACCTACAAATGAGGGATCTGCATCTCCTGTGTTCTTAAAGCCTTCCCAGGTGACTGCCCACATATGGACAGTGCTACTGGCACCACCTTGTTTTTATGGCTTGTTCCTGCCTATGTACCAAAGAAAAAGGGAGCCCTACAGGGAAAGACCTGTGTGTACAGGGCCCCCCTCAGCAACAGGGCTCTGGTCCTGGCTGGGGCCTGCAAATCTTACTGTAATAATAGGAACAATAGTGATGCACAAAGCTTAGGAGAGGAGTCTTGCTCTTTTCTCATATCAGTAATATTGAGGCCTGGGGTTTGTGGATGTCATGGAACACTTGGTTTTGCAGAAGGACTGGGAGGAGGTGAGCGAGGTGGCCTGGTATTGCAGCTCAGCAGGGAACTGAAAGCACAAAGGGGCCAGGGAAGGCAGCCGGGGGACTGAGTTTGGTATGAGCTGCAGCAGGCAAGCTGGATGCTATGCATTCTCCCACTGAGCACTGTCACACACATAAGCCAACCAGGGTGCCAAGGCCCTGCTGAGCCATGGACTGAGTGGGGAGAAACGGTCCCCATGCAGCCCTGCTTTCAGCAGCAGAGCAGAGGGGAGGGTCACCTGCCTAGCCTGTCAGGTGGACTATGCTTCTCAGGGTGCCAGGGCAATGGACACAGCCTCACTCACCTCTGCCCCCAGCAGCAAACAGCCCAGCAAGAGCCACTGCAATACAGTCAGTCTCTTGCTTGCTGTGGAAATGCCTCAGCCACATCCTCTCCCTCAGTGTTACATAAAGCCTTGCAGGCGCGGGTGGTTTGCAAGATGGGGGAAGCGCTGGGTTATTTATTTTTAAAGGGTCACTCATTACCCAGTGATTAGACCCCAAATTTTGATCCCTCTTAAAGCTATTATAGTCTAATTGAGAGAGTCCTTGGCGATGAATCCCATCTACCTTAATTTAGTTACTAATCCACCTTTCTATCACCCAGCAAATTAATTTCTAAATATTCCAAAGGGTTTTGCAAAACCTACAAAATGACAATGTCTTGTGCTCCCCCTGCTGGCTTTCGGTGGAAGTGTGATCCTGGGTCCCATTCCCCAAAACAGGGGAACATCCATGCGGTGCACATCTACACCAATTTGTTACATTAGGACAAGCTCACTCCTACCCAACCTGATTTTTTCCCCCACAAAAGAGAGTCTTCAGAATTTAAAAACAGCAGGAAAAACCTGTGTCTTAAACATGTAGAACAGGACACAACTTGCAAGTAAAGAAATGGGATTTTCCATCTTCCATTAGAGTTTTACAAACAACAGAGAATAAAATACTTATTTAAATATTGCTTGAGAGTCTCCTTTTAATTTTTAATCTCTGTACAAGGAACTCTCACTGGCTGAGTGGATTAAATAGCTATTTTCCAAGTACGATTAAATCCTTGGAAGTTGAAAGATGTGATGTCTGTGTGTGTGAGAGAGAGAGAGAGCGAGAGCCTGTGTCCACAACGTGTGTACACAGAGGAGGAGGTGAATGTGTGTGTCTCATGTATATGTGGAAATTGTCTCTGTGTGTATATGTGATTGTGTATAATATAAATGAGTGTGTGTGTGTGTAATATATGTGCGTATGTGTCCAAGAGCCTGTGTATGTGTGAGAGAGTGTGTTGAATACACGAGGCAGGCAGGAGAATGTCTGTGGGTGTGTGTGCATCAGATATGCGTCTGTGTGTGGACATGTGAGTGTGTGTACAATGTGTGCATCTGTGTGTGTGATGAATGACTCTCCCTTGCTTTGTGTATTGTAGACAGGCCCACTGCAGAGTGAATGCCTGCCCCTCAGTCTGGTTTGCAGCCTCTGAGCCCGGCATTGCCAGGGCTGCCTTGAAACTCCAAGCTATTTGCTTTGGACGTGGAGTTTATAGTTTGGGATTATTCATCTCCTGCAAGTTTTTTGTTAAGCAGCCCTGAAAGGACTCAATAGCTGGGAATACCATTCTAATTACAGGGAAGCACAGCTTATTTAGAAGATAAAAAGAGACTTGTAGTCTCATAGCAGCTCCTTACATCCGTCAAATAAGGAGCTCTAATGATGGGGTGAGAGCCAGTGAATGCCTAAAACAAACTAAAAAAGGAGCGAAAATAAAGCAGCCAGGGGCTTAAGATATATTAAATTACCCTGATTAGGAATTTAGGCATGGCTCAAGTCTGCTGGAGAGGCTGGGGGGGGACGGAAAGTGCTGCTATTCATTTCTGGGGAGAAGGGTCAGTAGGTCGGAGGAGTTCACAGGGCCTGGCTCTATTCTTATGCTAACAGAGAATACAAGCACTGGCCTGGAAAATAGAAATGAATTTGCAATAATCCTAGCCCCTCTGTTTGCAAGGCGAGCAGCTCTATGGCTAATTGCAGTCCTGCCTCCCTACTTCTCAATAAGGGCAGTTATAACGATGCCTGGGAGATTAGAGCCCCAGAGTGGGTCCCCCCCCCACATCTTGTAGTGAAATATTCTGTGTCAGACATGGCTGTTTGGGCTGGGCTTGGCTACAGAGGGCAAGGCGGCCAACTTCTTGAACTCTTCCAAAGTTAGCAGTGATGCCCTGGAACTGTGTGATGCTGCCACTTTGCATAGAATTGTGCACACACACAAACAGGCTGTACACAGAGACAGTACAGCATACATGCACATGCACACAGGTAGAACACACATACGCAGCACAGTACCAACACGCGTACAACATGGCATCAACACATGGGCAACAAAGAACCAAATTACACACATAGCTCACAGCATCAGCACACAAGCAACCCACCCACAACACACACAGTCAGTCAGCACACCTACAGCTACCACTCACAATACAGGGGGAATGCACATGTTGGAAAGCTCTAGCCACCCCGACACACACATTGCAACAGCCACAAAATATAAGACGTGCCATGCACACCCCTGCAACAGCACCCATGGCACCAACCCACAGATGTACACGATGCCTGGGCACAAAGAGCTCACACAGCAGAGGCAATGCCTCCACCCGTGCCACAGCAGATCCTCACAGCATCACAGCCTCAGCCCCTAGGAGCGCACGCAGCCTGTGCGGGCCCAGTGTGCACACACACACATACTCATTGTCTTGTTCTTGGTTTATTTTCAGCTGTGAGTCAGAGCTGAAATTAGAAGTGGCCTAATGAGTGCTATGAATTCACACGTACATATTCTTTCACAAAGCTTCCTCTCTAGAATATTTCCTCCCCACAGATCTTTTTTAAAATAGATGCCTGTTTGACAAATATTGCAAGGCTTAGCTCCCTCTTGCTGGTGATCTGATCCATGTTGTTCTCAGGGGAGGGAATGTATCTTCCCCCCACACGACCCCAGCCATTTCACAGAACCAAACCCCACACACAGCCCTCCTCAACCACCTCCTACCCCTCCACCACCCCTTCCTTGGGGCAGGATCCCCTTGCCAAGGTGTAGTCACACCTTTCCTGGGAAGCAGTTAGGCACTGAGAGATGCACATTTTGTTTTCCTTGGTCTAGAGCCTTGCCTGGAACAAGAAAATGTTGTCTGGGGCTCTGCAGAGCAGTTCCCCCCTCCCCCCAACCCAGTCTTCTGCCTCTGACAAGCAGAAAATCAGGGAAGAATACACGAATTAAAACAAGTCATCAACTCAGTTCACGTGATTCTCCACCTGCAATCACAGGCCGCCAGCCACAGCGGCCTGTTTACAGTAGCTCCTCTGTG
>NW_005842302.1:1182524-1184666 GCF_000455745.1 Alligator sinensis | reverse complement strand
TCCAGCCTCCTTACCCCAAAGGTTTTTCAAACCCATCATGGCCCTGCACAAAATATGGGGGTTTTGCTCTGACCCAACCTTTGCAAAAGGGTTTTACCCTGGCCTGGAGACTGCCTTTGCAAAAGAAAGGGCTGATCTGTTCCCCCAGCAGAGACAAGAATGAGAGGCGATGTGTAAACAGCCCTTTCAGCTGTGCCAGGCAGTAGCTCTGGGGCTGGTGGTGAACACAAGGGCTCAGCACACCTTTTTTGACTGCTTTGTTAGGGACATGACTACAGTGTAATGCTCCCATTTTCACCCCTGATATCAGAATGTGGAGGGACTCCTGCAGTCCATGTCCCCACACTAGGAGATAGCCTCCTTTCTAGTCTTCAGATGGCTGCCCGTGGAAGTGGCACTGCTTTTGTGTATTGGACCCTGGGATATAATCTTACATCCAGCTGCGGGTCAAGGAAACCATCCCCAGCCACTGCAGGGCCATGTGTTTAGCCTCTATTCTCCACTGGCATTTTTAAAATGGTGGGTGTCACCAAGCCCTTTGGCCAGGCAGCAGGGCCACAGAGATTTTATTGCTGAGACAATGAATTGGGAGAGAAAAGGCAGTGAGTGCAGCCCGAAGTGACCAGCAAGGGCAGAGAAACATGTGCACAGTGGACACCGGTGAGGTTAGGATTTCCCTGCACATGGTCCTGGGGGGAGAGGGGCTAGAACCAGTGTGATAGAGAGGAAAGGAGCAAGGTCTGTAGCAGTGACACAAGGGGGATTTAGGCTAGATCTTAAGAAGAAGCCTTCAGCTGTGAGCGTGGGTGAGCAGGGGCATAAAACAGCTTGAGGAATCTCACTGGGAATGTTTAGTGCAGGTTGGGCAAACACTTGCCTGGGATGGTTTGACTGGGATGAGCCTGCCTGGAGCAGGCAGTTGGCCTAGATGACTAGGGTGAACCCTTCGAGCCCTGTTTTGTTTGGTTTGGGGTTTTTTTTGAGACAGTGGAAGGGGGGGGGGTTCTTTATTTTGAAACCTACAGACATGTTCTTTACAAGCAATTCCTCACTTCTTTCCTTCTATTTTTGCCTGAATTCTTATTTAAGTCCCATTTCCATTCAGGACTTGATTCCACACGTGAGTCATCTCGTTTACCAGGACCCTAGGTACCTGATTACATACAGAAGGGCCAGATTATAGGTGGTTACCAGCACACGCTATTGTATCGACAGGCCAGTTGAATCTTTTCAAATTCCTCCTACGGGCTCCGTTTGACAGAAAGATGACTGCTGACGTCCTCTTCTCTCGACTAATTTTGGAGGGAATATTTGGTGCCTTTTTTGTGATTTCCGAGGGGGCGTGGGGCCCCTGCGAAGTCTGTGTAGGGATCTGAAGGGTTTCTGGCACCAGCTGAAAGATAGCTGAGAGCCTGCTCGGATGCTAGTCGAGGAATGAGTGTTAAAAGCTCTTAAAGCCGCAACTGTCAAACCTACACATCAAGAACGTTGTAATAAAGTGGGCAGAATTGCAATTAGTTTCCCTGGTTAGTAAAAGCCCTGCGCGTCGGGAGCCCTGGCGCTGGGGTTTGAAGCCACTTGCCTGATCCTGGTAAATGTGGCGCATTGAAGAAGCTGTTGGTTCACGGGTGACTGAACGGGCTGAGCTGCCAGGTCCCTCGGGTCCGACCGGGCATTTGAACCACGAGGAGGGCAAGCAAGAGTAAAGACAACCCCGGATGCCCAAGGCTGGCCCTGAGACCCAGTTCAGTGGCCTGCACAGAGAGCGACTGCTGCGAATTTAAACTGAAGAGGGCAGGGAGCAGCTTCCCCTTCACCTCCTTAGTGTATCGCCCAGTCCCTGACCCCCGCACCCGGCTCCGGAGGAACTGCCGCTTGCTGTCTGGTCATGGCACAGGCATGGCTCTGCCCCTGTGCCCTCTGGACCCCCTTGGCGCTCTCGCTGATCAGTGCCTTGCTCCCCCTCCTTTCTTCTGCCCAGGTCCGCGGTAGCTCCCCCTGTAGCTGCCCCCTAGACGCACCCTCCGGGCCCGGCTCAGGGCGCAGGCTGCGGACCGGGGGTGATGGGACCCCGGCGACCCCTGCGGCCACGCGTGCGCTGGCGTCCGCGGCGTGGGGAGCAGCCGGGCGCGGCGCAGAGGG
>NW_005842302.1:1179496-1182289 GCF_000455745.1 Alligator sinensis | reverse complement strand
GCCCCGGCTGGGGAAGCCCCGGGGTGCGGGGCAGGGCGGCGGCTCTGAACAGCGGCTTTGGGAGCGGATCATGCCCCAGCCCAGCGGCTCCGGCCGCCCCGGAGACGCGCCGGTGCCAAACAGAAGAAGGATCCGAGGGCCGCGGGGGGCCGGAGATGCGTGAGCCCAGCCGGGCGGGTGTCCCGCGTCCCAGGCCGGCGGGGCACGGCTGCGGGTCCTGTGTGCAAGTTGCCCCGTGCGCTGTGCAACGCGGGCCCAGGGCCGGGCAGCCTCTCCCGGCCCCTAACACCTCGTGTAGGTTATGTGCGTCAAACAGGTGTGACCTGCGCGCTACCCACGGGGGGGATAGGTGTGTATTGCAGAGTATCGCTGCATGATCTGCCTGCCTATCGATCTGCCCATCTCTAGATCTCTCTCGATAGACCCCCGCGCTCTCTCCGGTATGCCTTGCGTCTACGAACTGCAGAACCACTGATCTAGATAAGGGCCATAGTTATGGGCCTGTAAGATCTAGTTATGGGCCATATCCTCTCTCCGTGTCTCTCATAGACAGACAGACACAGACAGCTATCGATATATCTCTACACAGAGAGCGATGCAACGTCCCTCTCTCTCTCATATATATATATATAAGACCCATCTCTAAGAAGGTTTAGAACCACTGATCTCGACTGTCACGGGCCATATCGTCCCTCTCTCATATCTATTTATGAGAGCTCCAGTCCTTCGCAAGGGCTCAACCGCCGATGTACGTGGAAGAAATCGGATCTGGCCCATGAGAATCTAGATCCGTGGTTCTACACGGGCTGAGAGAAGGGTCTTATATGTACGAGAGAGAGCAACGTTGGCTCTCTCTCTCTTTGCAGAGATATATCGATAGCTGTCTGTCTGTCTGTCTGTCTGTCTATCGAGAGAGAGCGGATACGGCCCATAACAATCTAGGCCAGCGATTCTACATGGTGTCAGACTCGAGGCCCCCCAAACACCCGAGCTGCCCCGCCTTAGGCTCCAGGCACCCTTTGGAAAAGTTCTCTTCGTTTTCGCTCCATTTGTGACTACGGAAAGCTCCTCGAGCAGTTAGTTCTTCTCTTGCAACGAACTCAGCAAGCCCAGAGCGGGGCAGGGTTTTTTTTTAACACCGCGGGTTCTCATTTGAAACCTCCGGGTTTATCTCGGGAATCGTGTTTGCCCACATAGCAGCACGGGCGCGGCGCGGCACCCTGGCTGAGCATCTCTGGCCAGGCGCGGGACTGCAGATGTGAGTACCCAGTGTCACACAGCACGGACTGGCATCTCGAGACAGCAGATCGTGGCGAATGAAACATTATATCTATCTATCTATCTATCTATCTCTAGATAGATAGATAGATAGATAGATATGTAATATACATATCTATGTAATATGAAGAGCGAGGAGCTAGACACACATACACAAAACCAGAGCACGCGCCTCCAGAGCCCCTCGTCATGACCCGGAGTGGTGCCGTGTCACAGCACCGGGAGCCCCGGAGCATTTCACAGCCGCCCCAAGCCCCAAACCTCCGCCGGTGCCGGCCCCTTGTTGACAACCCCCTGCGCCTGCCCTTCAGCTCCAACTCCCTCCGTTGGGCTTTGAAAAAATAGAAGTACATTTAAAAAAAATCCCCACTTTTCTACAGTCAAGCGAAAGGCTCGAGGAATTAAAGGCTCCGGTTCTTTTTCAAAGCAAAAGCCGCAGCGATTGAAGAGCCGGGTAAGAGTGAGGCTGGTCCGTGAATCCGGGCCCTGGAAATACGTGTAGACGCGCTGTGCTTGCGTGTCTGTGGGCAAATCTATATTAAGTATATACCAGACACGTAGACTAAAAAGATCCTCTTTATATAATACATGTTTAGCATATAATTTAGTGCGTGTATAAATATACATACAATATTATATGATAATTATTATATATAATATATTATATATAATTATTCTTATTTAAAAACAATACTATGATATAATAATATTGATATGATATATGTTTAATTCACCACAATATACTGACTATAAATGTCACGGTGGGTTGTGTATTGCCGTGTGATTATACCTAGATTATTCAGAGCCATGTCCACTCCTCCTCGTGTATGTAATATGCTGTGTGTGTTTAACACGTTATATAATTAAATCTCTGTAATGTTATTATACACACACACATATGTACATACATACACACACACACACGCATATATGAATGTATGTATGTATGTATAAAATATAACGGCAAAATAAACATATGTATGTATATATATATGTATGTATATGTGTGTGCGTGTATATATATGTATGCATGTATATGTATATGTATGCATGTATGCATGTATATATAAAATATAATAGGGCCCTCCCACCTCGCAAAGGCTGCGATTCCGCCTGGCCCATATATGGACATTAGGGGCCATAGATACTCTCTCTGGTTGTAATATATATTATGAAATATTATTTATAGGATATATAATCTGTAATATAGTACATACGTTTACATGTAAATACATTATATCGAATTATATATTATAAATAACAGTGTATATTATTAAGGTAAATATACGGTATAATACAACATTATATTCATATATATATATATATATATATATATATATGAAGTGAACCACATCTCCAGGCAGGCACGCCGCACTCGGCTGTCTGTGGTGGCCGAGAGCAGCCGGGCTCCGCAGCGATGCGCCCTGCCCGCGCCCCCGCCCCGCACACCTCCGGGCTCGCAGGGACCTCGGGCGGTCACATCCCGCCCAGCCGCCTGCTCCAGGACCCGGACGG
>NW_005842302.1:1177542-1178759 GCF_000455745.1 Alligator sinensis | reverse complement strand
CCCCCCCCCGGCCCGGCCCTCCGGCAGCCCAGCTGGGAACAGCCTGGGTCTGCTTGATCCGCAAGGGCGGGGGCGATGCCCCGGGTGCGGACCAAGCTGGGGTCAGTGCCCGGTAGCGCGGAAGGGAGCAGCCGGCGGGTCGCTGCCCCGGGATGGACCCCTGAGTGCAGAGGGAGAGGGCCAGGGCCAGGGCCATCGGGGGACGTATCCGAATCAGCGCCGTGCCCGGGGCCATCGGGGCCGATTCCGGTTACTTGCCACTGGAGCCCAACGGCCCCGGCCTAGCTTGATGCGCGTCAAACCCGGGGCTGCGCCGGATTGAAGCCGCCCGAGCGCGGCCGCTCACGCGGGTTAGCGCCACGGCTCTATTTCCCTGCGGGAAGGGCCGGGAGCCCAGCTGCGCTGCTCCTGCCGCTGCCCCGGAGCTCGGGGCTCTGTTCTGGGCAGCTGCTCGAGCGCTGCCCGCCCTCTCCCCGCGCCCACGCTCCGCTGCTTCGCTGGGCCAAGCCCCGCCGCCACGCTACCGCCACCCCGAGCCCAAGCCCCAGCCCCGACCTGTGTAGGGCAGCGGGACAGAGCCGGCCCGGGGGCGCAGGCCGCGGCGGAGGTTTTGTACTGATCCCGCCTGAGGCCGAGAGCCGGGAAGGGAGGGCGGCGGCAGCCCGCCCGCCTCCGCCACTGCGCCGAGCTTCCCCCGCTCGCTGTCCGCCCTATACAAGAAGTCAGTCCGCCTTTACCTCTGTCCCTGTGCACTCCGCAAGTCCCTACAGATCAGCCCACCTGTCTATCGCGGCACATGCAGTCAATTTTTATATCTACCCCTCCATCCCTACACAATCGAGCTACCTACCTCTGTCTCATATCATCAGTCTACCTACCCATCCCCATTCATCTCTCTCTCCGTCCCCACACAACCTATCTGTCCTCATCCCGCCTATCCCACAGCACCTATCTATCTATCTCTCTATCTATCTCTCCGTATACTCAACCTATCATCCACCCGACGTTCTGCACACACAATCAATCGATCAGTCAGTCAGCTGCCTGCCCACCCCGCGAGCTGTAGGGCTGTCTGTCCATGTGTCCGTGCGTCCATCCCCAGGCGCGGCAGGTCCCCGTGCTCCCGCTCCACACAACCCAGGCTCCCCGTCTCCCGGCATCCGCGACGCCGTCGGGGCTTGGGGCCGGCAGCGGGGCGGTGCGTGCTGGCTGCGCGG
>NW_005842302.1:1151826-1176507 GCF_000455745.1 Alligator sinensis | reverse complement strand
GCGGGGGCCCGGGTCTCCGGCCCGCTTGTCCTGTGGAGGCTGCTCTGCCCCGGACCCGGCCTCTCTCCTCCGCGTGTCCCGCAACCCGGCCCGACCGCATCTCCTCCCAGCTGTGTGCGGGGCCCTGGCGTGGCTGCCGGGCCGCCGTGTCGCCGGCACAGCCCGCATTAGCATTTCTTCACAACCCGGCCCCCGCCCAGCCTTGAACTTGGCCGTGCTGGGAGCCACCGCCCTGCCCGCGCCGCGGAGACAATGCGGGTTGCCCCATTGTCTGGCTTGCGGGTTTCGGCTGGGAAATCAGTCACCTCCGGCATTGTGGAGGGAGCAGGCATGGAATCAGGGCACAATGGGGCGAGCCGGCCCTGCAGGCCCAAGGGCTCCAAATCATCTCGGAGAGAAAGATCATTCAGCTGCCATAAGTCAGGGCTGGCTGGGAGAAGGGAGAGGCCTTGCCTCATTTCCTTCTACCTTGTACAAACCAGGGACTGGAGGCCTCATAATCTGCTGCTCCCATCCTGAATTCATTTTTATGCCTTATTTTATTTACAAGAACCAAAGCCCTTCTGCCCATACTCACCCTGTTGCTAGAAGGGACCAAACACACAGCTCATGTTGGGAAGGGAAGCCTTTATTTTAACAGTTTTGCTTGAAACACTTGAAGGGAGGGAATTCCAGCTGCTACGTTTCTCTTACAGGCATAAAGGCCTTTTTGATACCAAGACTGCTGTACAGGAGCTGGGGTGTCTGCCTACATCGAAACAACCAGCTTGTGGTGAATACATCTATTTTCAAAACAAAGTAACCTAGGGGGCATGCAGTCTTTTCCTCAAAATACAGTGTGCCCGCGATGTTTGCTGCTTCATACATTTCATGTGCAGTTTATTCTGCCAAGAGGAGGAATCTTGTGACCAGAGAGAGTTTAAAAACCTAGGCAGAAGGTAGCATTGGCTCCTGCATTAATTAGCAAACCGGCTATGCCTCAGTCCAACAGAGCAAAATAAATCAGATCCACATAGGGTCCAAGGATGTTGTCTCAATAATAATAATTGCCCTGTAGTAGGAGAGAGGTGAGGGGTGGGATACAGCCAGGGGTTTCTGTGCAAGCAGCAGGAAAAGTAGGCACAAAAGGCTCCCAGGAAAGACCTTCTGCAACACACAAAACCAAGGTGCTCGCTGCCCCCCCAGCCCTCACCCTCTGAAACCCACAAGGGTTGTACAGGCAATCCAGAAGCCTCAAGGCCCGTTGTGGAAAGCAGCCTCTTCTTTGAGCTCTTAGCAAGAGAGTGAGTTGCTGGTAAACTGACAGATGCAAAGCGCAGTTTCGGCTCTGGTGAAATCAATGCGTCCCATGTTCTTTACCTTCTCCAATGACAGGAATCTACAAAAAAAAGACACAAACAAAGGCCCAGCTGTTACTGCCCGCTCCAATGAAAGAATCATACCCAGAATCACTGCAGCGACCCAGGAACGTGCTGGTGCCATGGATAAAGCCAGTGCCCGCTCACAGGGCGTATTTCACTGAAGCATTTCCTTGTCGCAGGAACAACCCCCACCTGCCCCACGCTTACCAAATAGGAGCCCCATCCTCCAATCACGCCCAGCATCCCGAGAGTTTCAGCCCAGTGCTGCTGCTCCTTGCCTGTGGCAGGATATAATCCTTCTCTGTGACTGACAAGGCCCCTGTGTCACTGAAATACTTGGTTCCCTTCCTTCCGGATGGCTCTTTCTTCCGTGCCTTCCTGGTAAATCTCCCAACCTCTTCCCGAGAGGAGCTGAGCAGCTCGGAGATCAGAGGTCCTGCATATGGCCAGCCAGTGGGAGGCGTTACTCTATGTCCTTCCTTCGAAGGCTTTGGGGCATGGGATTACTCAGCATGTCACAGCCACTAAAGAAACAGCCCTCTGATGTTTTAATCTCCATGTTAACTTTCCCTGGTCTCAAAGCCCTTGTCTGTGGCAGGCCTGTCTGTAGAAAGTGATATTGAGCTATTTAGGCCGAGCCAAAGCTGCTCAAAGGCAGAGTAATCTCATCTCTCTTCCCCTTTCTTTCTTGTGCTTTTTCACACTTCTTCCCCTTAGTTTTTGCCTTTTTCTTTCTCTACATTTTTCCCAGTCCCCAGCACTTCTCTACTGGAATGGACACAGATCCAGTCCTTCGCCTTTGCCTTCCCCTGTTCATTTCTCTGGTTAATTCACATCCACTGGCTGTGCACATGGTGGGCTTGCTCCAGCTCCCAGGTAGATAATTCATCATTCATAATGAAGCAGCATTTGGATAATTTCATTTCCCCCTAAACACATCACGTTGTCCTAAGAATCTTCTACTCAACATTATTAGTAAAATAATTTTAATGAATAATTCTTGCTCTGTAGCTTTCTGAGAAGTCCCTACAGAGTAGTCAGTGTTTGATTGGTTGTATGTCACATGTTTATATCTCTGTCCCAGGATTGGATCATTGAGTGTAAGGGCTTGAATCATGTGAATATCAGCATTTGTGAATAGTCTGATTTTCAGGGAGGTTCTCTAATACTTAAAAAATTTCCAGGCGCATTTCTATCCTAAATGTCTTTGCTAGAATAGTCTTTAGAAATGTAAGCCAAAGCCCCTAGAGTCAATGGAAAGGCTCCTTGCTCTGGATCAGGGCTATAAAGTGAAGAGGAAAGGATTAAATTATGCTTCAAGCAAATTCATTTTAAAACTAGATGGCCTCTCTGTCAGTGGGAGGCTTTCTGTATTGGCCTGGTTCCACTCTGGAGAAGAGTGGTCATGGAATAGATGTGAGCAGAAGTGAAATGCCAGGAGATGCAGGGCCAGTGAAGTCACTGGACAGCACCTGTTACCTCCAACTGCATTTGACCTGACTCTCTCTTGGTGCAAGCATCCCATCCTGATCCAAAATCTGCCAGAATCAGTGGGACTCTCTGCAGGCTTCCATGGCTAAGGATTGGGCCCTACCTACCCAATTCAGCTAGATCTCTTTTCCTGCTCCTGCCATGGGCAGTATGGCCCCGTCTGCCCATGGTGATGGCCCCCTGCTGATCTCCATTTGGCTCACACTCTGTTGCTCACTTAGTTTCTTGTAGGTCTTACTAAGCAGCTATTTCTGCTTTGCTCACTCTCCCACCTCTTGGATTTTCATCCTCACTGTGAACCCAGAGGCAGATGAAGATTTCTGAATAACTGAATAGCTACCTAGAGAGGTCACTTTCAAAGGGAGAAGGAAGAAGAAGCACATACCTTAGTGGCTTTCCAAAATAACCTCTCTAGGTTTGAAAGTGTGGGAGAAGTAGCACTGCTGATGATCTGTGGCCTCCCTCCCCTCCATCCTGTAGTCCACCTGGGCTTGCTACTGCCTGAGGAGGGCACATCTTCTGTGCAAGTAGAGAGACAGTGGAATAAGATGTGTTTGCTCTGAAAGCACCTCAGCTCTCGGCCCCCTTGGGGAAGTTTGCACCTTTGTGCACATGATGAAAACTTGAGCCAGGGGAGGGGAGGGGTGTGGGGAGGACTGGACAGGTTTGAACATGATCTACCTCTTCCAAAGGGCTTCAGAAAAGCCAAACTCTGTTGCAAATACTGGCCCTGCCTAGTGCACAGCCATAGACCTCTGTCTCTCTTTATATAGAAACCCATGAACAGGAAACACTACAATATCATTCCTACATTGGCCTGAGACTCTGATCAGTCAGTGTTGGGAAACACAGCAGCCCAGTGGGGACTGATCCCAAGCTGGGCAGACTGTCCATGCTCTTCCAAGGACTTTGGATTTGGCCCTTAGTGAGGGTGAAAAATAACTGTGGGTTTTGTCTTTTACATAAACTAAAAAGTAAATAATTGCAACAAATTGTCCACCCTCTGCCTTGGCCTGAGCCATAGGGATGGGCCAGGGACTTTATCTCACAATTTTCATTTTTTCTAGAAAATCAGCTCAGTGTTCTGCTAAGCTTTTGTGGGTCTTTAAAAAATCTCTCCCATCCCTCACCCCTTGCTCAGGCGGCTCTGGCAGCAGCACAGGTAGCACTTGAGGGGGGAGAGGATCAGAAAATGAACCACAATAACAAATACATGAGGGGCTTTTCTGCCTAAGCAGATTCCTTCCCTCTGCCAATTTCCTATTCATGCCCTTTGGAAGGAGGGACTCTGCCCCTCCTCCTCGCCTCACCCCATCGACCATTTCATAGACTCATAGGGAGAAACTTTCTGGACAATTTAATCTCTCCAGGGTGTTACTTAGCAAAACCCTTTTCACTGTCAATTTTTTTTTTCAGCTTCCCCTCCTTCCCCTTATTTTCCTTCCAGTCTCGATTGAATTTTGCAAGCCCCTGATATCTTTCTTTCTGTACAGACACATGCTGCTTATGCAAATAAGAGCCTTTCATACTCCCTCCCTGGCTCAAGACCTCCAACTTGAATGTGACCAAAAGCTGTGTTCTCCCCTGCTAACTCCTTAGCACAATTACACCTCCATTCTGCTCCAGGGGCCTGGGGAGGGAAAAATCATTTTAAACTAATAACACGTGCTGTTTGCCTTGGATAATTACAAGGGAGCTTCAGATTCTAAGAGCTATGAAATATTCCATTCAGTAGAGTAGGAAGGGAGGCCGAGAGTGTTATGCCTACACAGCATGTTTTATCTTCTGCACTAGAGGTCTGTGTGTGTGCATGTGTGCACATGTGTGTCTGTGCGCATGGATGTGAGTTTGTGTGTGTGTTATATATAAATCAGGACACTGCCTAGGTCTTTCACTCATCCTGTGCTAATGCAGCCAGGCAATCATTTAGATTTTATAAGTGGGAACCTTCTTTTCCGTGCTTTGGGCTATTGGAGGTAGGGAAATGCAGCTGACATTTTCTTATCTCAAATTACAATTTCCTGCAAATATCAAGATACTAAGAACATGGGCAATCTGAGATCCCAACGCAGCGAGTGCCTACGCTGTCCCTGACACATGCACTGAGCAATAGAAAGGGACCCAGGACTGAGAGGTTGGAGATGCTGGGGAGGAAGGACACCCCATGGGCCATAGCCAGGCTAATAGGGCCTCCTGTCTGAATAGCCTTCATGCAGTCATTGTCCCCCTTCCTGCCTTGTCTCCCGGGGAAGTTTATGCAGAGGGTTTTGCAAGGGCAAGGAGGAGGAGGGGAGTTTGCACCAAAAGCACCCAGGAATGTGTCAAAAGAGGGAGAGAAAGAAAGAAGAAGAAGAAGGGAGACAGAGAGTGGGAACGTCAAGGACCCCTGACTAATGAATAGCAAGTTTGCCCTTGAACCTCACTGGGCTTCGCCATTCCCAGGCTCCAAACAAGGGCTGAGGCATGCCTGAGCCCAGCTGCAGGGGGACTGGGCTATGGTTCATCTCAGACACTTTGACAGGCCAGGCCTTTTCCCTGCATAGCTCAGACTTGCCTAACTGCTCCCCTGGCAACAGCTCAGTGCAGGAACCTAGGCTGAGGCCCTGTCTGCTGCATACAGAAGCAAAGAGGAGGAGGGGAGCTGGCTTGGAGAAACTAGCTGGAGACCCTGTTAACCCATCAAATGCTGGGCACCCGTTATCACCAACTTACGCACCCTCCCTCTCACCATGCAGGCGCATGGATTTGTCTTGCATGATGCTTTGCAGCCATTGCAATGCTTTGTCCAAGCTTTAGTTGAGTGTTATGGACTTAATAACAGCCAGGCTAAGGTCAATATGTTCTCCTAACCGGGCCCTGCCAGGTTAGATTTGAAAATATGGATGACCTCAGGAAGTGGTTAAGACATTGAGCTGGGATTCAGGAGACTCAGACTTGTACCAACATGAACTCAGAGCCTCTGCTGTGAAATGGGGACAAGGGCATTTTCTACTTCATGAGGGATCCTCTGAATCTTGGACTCTGTGCTGATGAGGGTCATATAAGCAGGTGCACTTCTGTCAGGTTTCTTCTTTTTAATCAGTTATGAGAGGTAGACATGTGTACCTGGTGATGGGAACCTGGTTACAATAACCACAACAAGGCTTCTAAATTGTCGCAAAGCCCTGTAGGTATGAATGGTGCACTAGCCTTGCCCCAGTCCACCATCACAGCTTTGCTGTACAGTAGTTCCACTGCGGCTGTCACCAGAACCAGAACTAGTTGCCACATGGATGGGAGACCTCTCACCCATCACTCAGGTGCTGCAAGCATTGCTAGTGCTCATGGAGCAGGTGGTCCAGTTGAGTCAGCACTGCCCAAAGGCCTCTGACTCTGGGCTGAGGCTTGTGCAGCTTTTTAGATAGGGAAAAGGAAGTCTCCAGTCATTTGTGGTAGTGAAGTGCCTGGGCCAAATTCCAGTGAAGGAGATTGCATTTTGCCTACTTAAATTGATCTGGAAAAGTAATTTATCATGACCCACCTGCAAAGTCACTGTGTTATGCTGCTGGTGGAGAATGATTGCTATTTCCATCCCAGAGCTGGATGCAGCTATGCAGTGGGTGAATCATCCCTTCCTACTGGAATCTGTTCAGCCCTCTGCCTCTGGATTTGTCCCCCCTGTTATTTCACAAGGAGGTTTGAATACTTCTGTCATGGGCTCTTCCCCTCTCTGCCTTCTCCCTTGGGATCTTCAGGGGACCCCTGTCAACCTACAGAGAATCTTATTTCCTGGTATGATCCTACCTCCTCTGGGTTTTCTTCTCCTGGGAATCTGGCATCCATTCCTGACCTCTGGACTCTACTGGCCTCTGGAGCCAACCATTCAGCTGTTTAAGCATCACTTTTCCAGCTCTGAAAATCTCCCTTCACCCTCTCCAGGAGGTTCTCTGCCAATTTCTTTTTCATTCACCAGCAATACAAATCGTTCATCTCGCTCCTCTGCCTCCATCTCTCCCATCCCGTCTCTACCCAGTGGCTTGAGCCTCACATGCTCTGTCTTTTTCCTGAGTTCCCTTCACAGACCAGGCACTAAGTGCTCATTGCTCACTGGCCTATGGGCCCCTCATAGCACAACCATTTCTTCACTTTTGGATAGTTCCTGTTTCCCATCTTTGTCCTCAATCACAAGTGTTTTAACTAACTTCATTTCGCCCATCTCCCTCATGAGACATCCAGCTGTTTCATTGGCAGAAGGCAGAGCAGGATTGCATCTTTAGAGACCAACTGGCTCAGTGAGGCATAAGCTTCCATAAGCAACAGGCTATTTGCTGTTGGTCAGATGCTAGGTGTTTGCCAACGAAAGCACGTGCCTCTGAACCAATCAGTCTCTGTAGTGGCACCCTTCCCTGCCCCCTGCCTGACTTCAGACTAACAAGGCTAACCACCCTGGCTGCATTCGATGCCTCCAAGTCCCAGTGACACATACTGTCCCTGGTTGCATCCCTTAGCTATACCTCTTTTCAGTGCCTCCACACATGCTTACAGAGCTCTCCAAACTCAGCAGTGCCACAGCCCTTCTAGCTCCCTGCTCTGTGAGTCCTGTCAGGAAACTCCCATCCCATCCCCTGAAAATGAATCCTTCCTTTAACCCCTTCCACATTGTTTTCCTCTTCACTTAAAGGCCCAGGAAGCCAACAAGAAGCATTTTCCATAAGGGATTCACTTTGATGTTTCACAAGCCAGCAAAACAACCATCAGGCTCTTCCTGGGTAGGTCAGGCACCCATTCATACCCTCTTTTTATTACACTATTATCAATTGTGTACTACAAAGATTCTGTAGATCCTCCAACTGATCCCATCCAAATCTCCTAGCTCATATGCTGCCAAAAATATCTTTGCATTGATGTAATAATGTAAAGTAATCTAAGAAGTTGAAGGTACTGTACAAAGATCAGTATTATGGTAGACTTGGAGAAACTGAGGCACAGAGTGAGTACAACAGGGTCAGAAAGTGGGGCTATTCACTTTGATGGAGTTGCATTACTTGTACTAGACCTACATTTAGCTCAGTGAACCAGGATCAGAGGAGACATTAGATCCCAGGGGTTCTGGTCCCTGTTTTTAATCACTAGGACTCTTGGGTTTCCTCTGTACTTTAACTGGCCAAGCAACCACTTGCTCTATGTGCAAAACATTGACAGAAGCAGCTTAAAGGAGGAGACCCATCTTTTCCTTCCAAGCTTAAACTCTAATATTTTCCCTAGATGCAGAAATGAGTTTTAAGAGACCTCTGAGATGACAGCCCCTTGCAAATATACATACAACTTGATCTGCATTCTCTTGACTGATCTGGGGTCACACAGATTATAATCCTGTGTTCGCCTTATTGTATTTTTACACATCCCCCACAAAGTGTCATAGTGGGACCGGGCTGTTGATGGGGAGACAGGCAGGCAATACAACAAAAAAAGCTAGCACCCTGAAAACACCAAGGGTGGCTCTTTCATTCACGTAAGGCTAGGTGGCACGACACTGCTTTGCATTAGATACTTGCAATTCCTTACCCAGTTTGTGTGCTCAGTCCCCAGCACTGTGTGCACCAACTAAGTACATGTGTATGCAAACAACCACTCATGTGTGCCCAACCATGGCAGTTACAGACAAAAGTCAGGTGGGCAATTGCATTTACAAATATACACTTGCAGTCTTGGGCACACGATATCAAAAACCTGCCCTTAGGGGACTTCATTGGTAGAAGCAACTTGAGACTTCCCTGTATGTCATCAGGCAAAACCCTTGCCTGAAGTGCTCAGCTGTCCAGTAGGTGGATTTAAGGATGTATAGCAAGGATGAGAGACCTGTGCAGTGAAAGACAATGCATATGTCACAGATCACCCCCTGCACCACAAGCAAATCACAGCAAACCAGGGCCACATCAACCCTGTTTGAGTTCTGTGACCTCAGAAGGAACTGGCTTGTTCCATACCTGACAGCCAGCCTGTACCAATGCAGCACGCGGACAGAAGTCCCTCCATCTATTCCATCCTCCTAACACCTAGCTCTACCATCCATCGTACCCCCACATCACACCCAAAAGCCAGGCAGCACTGCTTACTCCTGCACTAGACTACAGAAGACAGGTCTAGAGCATGAGCCCTCAGATCAACTGGCCGCCCCGACACACAGCCTCCCATCTGACACAGGCAAGTCCCTTTCACTGCACTAACCTGGCCAGGCAGGAGAAGCCCGTGCCCAGCTCACTAGAAGGCCCAGTGCTATCAGGGTTGTTTGGGGCAGAACTTGGAGTTGAAGTCAATGCCAAATGCTCCAGCAAAACAGAACTGCCCCTTCATTCTGCCTGCATCTCAGCCCTACACCAAACAAAGGCACAAACAGCCCTGTCCCAATGACTGGGCTCTCCAATTAAACTGGCGTAAAACCACAGATCAGTCAAGGGATGTTCCCAGGGGCATCAGGCTGCCAGAAGGATGGGGCTGGCTTACCAACTGGGGAAGGAGATGGGCTGGAGAGGCTTTCTTCCTGATTCTGTTATGAGGAAAAGCCCAAGTCTGCCTGCATGGAGCTGCCTTCTGCAAAAGCATTTATGATACTCTCCCCCCTCCACACACACTTTGGTTCACATTCCAACTCAGAAGTCAGAGGCATTGACTTGTGAAAAAACTCCACCAGGCCTTTTCCTGCATTGTCAGGAAGAGAAACTCATGTCCCATAAACCATGTGGGGAACTGACTCCTTGCTGAAAGCACCTATATGTGCCAGTGGGGCTCAAACTAGAGCGAGGTATGGAGGGAATTAGGAGATGGACACTGCTTGCTTGTCAGTCTCTGGATCCTGCAGAGCCAGTGCACAGCGCTCTCTGGTCAGGACCATCTTGGCTAGGGCTGAAATTGCCTTTCACAGACCATAAACATTTCCCTCAAGAAAGATTCTTTTGGCTTTTTAATGGTTCTGATTGCAGCAAAGGGCAGTACAATTTTGTTAAGAGAGGATGCTTTGGCATCATCCCCCTGGGCCCCCACTCAGCTACACACTGTTTTGCCCTGCCAGCTAGCACACACACAGAGTGATCTCCTGCCCTCCAATGAAGGTGAAAGCAAAGCTATGGGCAGCTGCACCGGGCCAGGGTTTTACCATCAGGCTTGTTATTCAGGAGCTGAATGCAGAAGTTTCCAGCAGGAGCATAGTGCATAAGTCTGCCTGCCCCGTGTTGTTGCCAGCTTCCTTGGTACAACGGACAGGAACATTAAGATTGCCCAGCAGTCTGTCTCTGTAGCATGGCTGCACACCCACCTACCTGCACAGAGCCTGGGACAGCTAGGGTAGGGGACACAGTTTTTAGGTGGAGCCTCTGTGTGTAATTTCTGGTACTTCCTCTCATCCCCTTCAAAAGACTCCATGAAAGCAGAAAATTCAGTACATACAACACATGGGGGTCACGTAGGACCAGGCCTCCCCCTTCATGCTGGACTCTGCCACCATCAGCTGAGTAGCTCTTGACAGAGGGTCTGATCCTGCATCCGTTGATTTCTGTACAGAATCCGGAGGAAAGCCGGCTCCCGCCAGCACTGGAATTGCACAGTGCTTAGAACTGGTGAGTAAGGGCCTGCAGGCTGAACCACGAGCCCAACCAGTGCAAGACAAAGCCCCATGCGTACATCTGGAGGCAGATCACATTGATCTGGAGAGGGCTTCACCCTAGCAGCTGCATTTCCCTATCTAGTGTCACCAGCCGACCCATGGGCCAGGTATTCCTGCCCAGGAAAGGCATTGGTACCTGCAGCCCATCCCAGCCAACAAAGTGATTTTTCCCTCCCCAGCCCACTGAGGTTGGCTAGCACCTCCGCTTCTCTGGCTCTGCAGTCCCCAGGCTTCTCCTGGCTTTATGATTTTCGAAGGTGGTTGTTTGCTGCCAGGGAAGGATGGCACCTTCCCAGACTGGGAGGCTGAAAGCCTCTCACCACAGAAGGGCAGCACAGGCAGTGGGAGATTCCCAGACACACTGCCCTGTACAAGTGTGGTTTGACCAAGGCCCCTCTGCTGGGTCTTTCATGAGGGCTCAGTCAGCATGAGAGGAGTCGTTGCCACCAGGAGACAGGTTGAGATTGTGGGACTCATTCACACATGCCAAACCACGGTCTCACAGCGAGAACATGACTTGGGCTTGATTCCCACTTGTGACCCAGATGGAAGATGCTCCAGATCTCCTTGCTAGTTCCCCAAGCCTGAGCTTGACTTCCTTGGGTTTTAGGGCTCTCGGTTTGTTTTTTGAGGGAGACAGAGGAATTTGGGTCACTGAGTGGCTCAGTTACTCCAAAGCAAATCATCCTCGAGGCTAAAGGAACACAAGGGGCCCAATTCAGCCCTGTTGATACTACAGCGAAGTCAACAGGAGTCAGCTACTTGCGCTGCAGCTCAAGCTAGCCCTGCTTTTGATCAATGCAGCTCCTCTGTGTTGGCTGTGAAATGGGCTAGTGAATCCGGCTGTTTTTCCCTTCCTTTTTTTTCTTCCCCTCCTTTTCCGCACCATAAGCAAAGTCCTAATAAAGCTCCCATCCCCACTGCCATCCCTGCACCATGCTCCCAGCAGCAAAGAGATGCAAAGCCACGCTTGGAATCTGATTCCCCAGCTTTAAGCGCTGCTCTGCCAGCAAAGTGCGACTTGAAAGCTCCCCTGTCACAGTTACAAAGCTCAGAACAGCCCTTCCTCGGATAATCACGCTTATCTCCAGATTAAGAAAGAGAGAGCTGCAGCTGAGGCTGGTCACATGGGCTGGGATGTGGGCAAATCTCTTTTAAACAATCCCCATATAGCGGTGACCTCCACCACCACCAAAATATACAGCCCCTCATTCCCACTTTAATATCCAACTCCGGAGACATGAAAGGGCATGTGACAAGGGGACACCTACAGGGTAACGAGGGAAGAAGGACAGGAACATAGGGACAGAAGATGGGAAAGCAGAGGAGGTAAAGAGATGGGAATCTAGAGTATGTGAGCAGGCTGCTCAGGGAAGAGGATGAGAATGAGGTGGAGGAGACCGGGAAGAAGAAGGGGCTGGCCCAGGAGGAAGTGTCAGAGATCTGTGCTATGCTTCGTGCACATGGATTAGTGGTCTCCAGCTTAGTTCCTCCTGCCCTGCCCTCGCTGGCACTCTTGTCTGACTACGTGACTCCAGCCCTGCCAAGCAGCCTTGGGCAGGGAGCGGTGTTACCCACTTTGCTGTCCCGGATTCATTAAGAGGCTTTGCTTGCATGGAAGCATTTATCCTACCAGGAAGGGTCTTCAGGAGATGAACCTGGTAAAGAATTGTGACAAAGTGATTTGTGCTACACTGTGATGGGGCATGGGGCTTGAGGAGGGGATTACATAGAGGCAGGCCAAGTCAGTGAGGTGTCAAAAGAGAAGGAAGGGCTGGGGGCGTGCATGCCCCCCTGGACCCATCTCTAGGCAGGCATGTGTTCTGAAGCAGCGCACAGGCAGAGAGCTGATTTCCTTTGCCCATCCAAGGTCTTATTTGCAATTAGAATAGAATGGACAATGAGTAAATTCAGAGTATGGCCTTTCCTCGGGGCAGGACAGGCCTTGCATCCCATACTTGGAGTCAGACCCATGCTGATCTCTTGCCCTGGTCACAGTCTGGCTTTCTGAATTAAGTGGTGTCACTTTTTCCTGTGCACTTTGAGACTGCCACCCACCACCGGAGCTTGGAATTAGTATCGGTCCTCCAGGTACCCAAATACACTAAGAGGCAAGGCCTCCAGACACCATCAAAAAAGATGCATCTGTGTAAGAAGTGGACAGAAGGTGCCTATGTGTGGCCCATTGGCCTTGGCAGGTACTACAGGTGCAAGGTCCAGCAAATCCCAGAATGGGACTGTGGTCCAAAGGACAGACCTCTCACTCTTGGCTTTATGGACGAATAAAGATTCCCAGCTAGCACTAAGTAAATGATAAGCTGAAATTATTTATCCGATCAGTTTTCAAGTTATCCTCTATCAAGTCTGAACTGACACAAATTTGCTCAATATTCTGATGTTGCCAGCTCTTTCATCATCATCTTATCATGAACCCTGCAACAGTTAGTATATTTTTACAGACTCAGCTCCTGGAATCCTGTGGTTTAGGGAGATGCAGTTTAGGGAGATGTGGTTTAGGCAGCTTGCATTGTAACACATGAGAGTGTTTGGCCCCCCACTAAAGACCCGGAAATCAAATGCAAATATAAAGAACACAATGCTCATTTTACAGATAAAGGAAATCTCATAATATGTGGGGCCTGGCTCAGGATTTTTAAGCCTTTGGGCCTGGACATGCAGATATTCACAGCGGTTCAAATGGTTTGTCGGCATGCAGATTACTTATTACTCATAGCCTGCGATCAGTCATCTACTGGTAAGCAACACAGTATTGCCTTTTTGTTCTTGGACAGAAGGATCAATGCTTTGAAAGCAAGAGGCATCCCCTTTTCTGCCCATCGATTATCCACGCACTTTACTAGTTGTCCAATGAAGCTATTATACAAACAACAGAGAGGGTTTTTTTCAGAAAGGCCAAGTGAACACACACTTGGAGATGCCCTGCACAGATGACCAGTGCTACAGGTCCAGAACCACTCACAAAGGCTCTTCCCAATGCACACAAAATACTCCCTTCCATGCAGTCTCACCTGCATGGCTGGGACTATCTCAGCTCCCTATCCTTCAGACCTTTGCAGTACAGGTGAAAGCAACACCTAGGAAATCCCCCAGTTTGGCTGCGCTAATAGATTCTCATTGGTTTGTGTGAACCATGACCTCCAGCCCAAGCTCCCAGGCCCTTTTTTAACTAGAAGGGGTCAAATTCAGTTACTGGCTAGCACAAGAAAGCATTCATTTAAAGAGGCTGCATCCAGAGAAGGCCACTATCCAAAGTGACTTCCCAAGGCATCCTAGTGAGCATAGCTCCACAAGAATGGTAAAAGCTGCCCTTCAATGGTTACTACCAAACAATTCGACAAATGCTCAAGCCCCAGGGGTGCAAGGGTTAAACCTGGGAAGAGAGGAGCCTGCACCTGTGTAGAGCTGATAAAGAGGTCTCAGGAAGCCCTCCCAAACTTCCCATGGGAAGAAGCTGGAGAAAGGTGTGTCATGGAACCAGGGGGCTTGCTCTTCCGCTCCGTTCTTGGCAGCTAATCCCCTGTGAGCTGCTGAGAGGGATGGGGGCAGGTGCATGTCATGGCAACCAGGTTCTGGCAAATATTAGACACAGCCCCCTTGCACTTGAATGTGTCCCTCGCAGAGAGAGATCTCTGCAAACCTGCTCCCACACTGGAGCTGGCAACAGGGGTTTAGGCCAGCCTGGTTCTATCCTACCCACCCCCTTACAAATGCCCAGGGTCTCACGAAGGGCCCAGTCCAAAGCCCATTGGAGTCATGGAAAACCTTGGCTCTCTTGCCTGGATCAAGGGAACCTGCTCTTCTCAACCATTTTTCTTTGCCTACAGGAGTCCTTTTTTTCCTCCAGCTGTGACAGCCATGTGAGTCCCACAGGCTGATTTCCATCCTTACCTCACTAAGTCCTTCCTGCTCACCACCCAGGGGTTGCAGCACTTTTGTTCCACCATTCCCCACCCTCCCTACACTGCTTCTTGGGCTCTGCCCTGCTGTGCCATTCCCCTCCTTGTGCTCTCAGCTTTGCACCTGCTGTCATGCTGCTCCTTCACGGATGATGGACTCCCTGTATCGGAAGCAGGATTCAGTGAGAACAGGAATGGGGAGAGCACACTTGCAAATCAGGGGTGAAATCTGGGCTCCACTGAAGCCAAAGGCAAAATTCCCTTGGACTTCAAGGAGGCCAGGATTTCAGTTCTAGAGTCCACGTTACACTGCAGCGGGACAACCTAGAAACACCTTCTGCTCCAAACGGGATGTACAATCAGCCACCTATACCCGCTTTCTTTCACAATGCAGTAGTAATACAGCAGCAGATGTATAGAGGAAAAGCCTTTCAGAAGGTTTCTCATAAATGTACTTATTACCTGTTTACATTTTGCCTCTCAGATCTGTACAGCTGCTGTACATACTGCTGAGGGTGCTGTCTCTCTAGAAGCAAGGGAATGCAAAAATTAACTTATAAGCTAAATTTTACATCCTTTCATCTATAGTATTGGATTTTCCCCCCCATGAACATGTATATTTACATCTATGTGTGTATATAAGTGCATTTGGGGATGTGTGCACATATGCATACACATACATTCTCTAATGCTAAATAGAATTAATTTGTGCTATATTACACACTATGGTGCCAAGGTGGTAGAAGGCCTTTTGCTGCCCCTGGTGATTAATGAGTCTATCCCAAACACATCCTGATAAAGCCTTTACACCACACCAAATCTCTTCTCTTTCTACACCTCTTGTCCTGCTTTTTCAACTGTTTGTCTGTTCTCCCCACTCTTCCCTTCTGCATCTGCAGACTTCATCTCCTTTAAGATATTCTCATTATTTTCACTGGATTTTTCACGTCTTTTCTGAGTAGTAGGCTGGGTTTTTGTCATTAATGTTTTGCATGCCTGTTGTGTGTGTGTGTGTACAAAGATCTGTGCAGTGCTGCTAGAAATAACTATCTTTTATAAGGACTGGGAGGAGGACGTGTTGGGGGAAGAAAGACCAGCAAACAAGGAGGCAAACAGAAGAGAAATACAAAGAAAGCAAATTAAATGCTTTTTCTTTTTTTTTTTTAACCTGTCCTGAATTTTCAACTAAAATATCAGATCACATTTCCACATAGTCCAACACTGAAGACACAACCTGCACCCTCCTCTCTGGAAACTCTGGAGTCACTTTAACCTTAACCCTTTCTTTTTACGGCCCCTCACTGCTCAATTATCCAAGTCTGCTGGGCTCCATTCAGCACACGTCCTACACTCCACCTCCAAAGTTCCCTTCATCCTCCCCCACCGTTAAAACAGCTTTTGCCAATGGAAGGACGACAAACATATTCATTGGCACCTTATCAGACATGCATGCAAAACTAATTAACATGGGGAGACATGCAAGCTGCCATCCAGCCGCACATACGCACACACACATACACACACGCACACACACACAAGGCAAGCCTTGTCTAGGGGGGGACATTCAAAAGGCTTTGTCACTAATTTAGGCATCTGTCTCAGTCTGGTCTGGTCCTCCTGGCTGGGCGAGGGTTGTGTTTTTTTTTCCCACCCCGTTTGACAATGCTGGGAACATGCCCGGAGACCCCTCATTCAAATCACCCCTTGACAATGGTCTCATTGTGTGAGCATATAGAAAAAGGAGAGGATGGGGAGGGAGGAGGAATTAAAATGTGAACCCAAGAAAGTGTTTACTAACACAACCCCTGCAGCTGCCCAGTCCCCTCCCCTCCCTGCAGCCCCCCCAACCCTCAGCCTCAAGAAAGACAGGCTCAGGGAAGGGCCTGAGGAGTGGGGAGGCTCCGGAGGAGATTTCAGGCTTGGGGAGCCAAGCCAGGGTGTTTATAGACACCAGGAGAAAACAGCATTAGGCTGTTGGTGCTGGGGATGGTCGTTACTGGTTTAGGAAGGACTTTGGAGGTTGGCGTCTCTTGAAGAGGGGAAAAAGAGGGCTGGTGAGATGTTATAGGCCAAGAAGGGAACAGCTAGGGACCTGGACCCATGTTGCAGCAACCCCGGGCTCTCCTCATGGGATGTTTTTCAGCACTGCGGCTGGCTAGCAGAAAGTGAGAACAGGAAGGAAGGAGAGAGCTGGGAAGGCTGAGGAGGCTCCGCCGGGCTGCGCAAGGGAGCTGGGCTCTCTTTCCCAAGGCTTTTAGTTTGTTCCTTTTTCCAGCAAATTAAGTGACAGGAAGGGATGTTAGAAAAATGCCCCATTGCTCTGTATAGATGCCATGTCTGGGGATGTAGCACACATGGGTCTCAGCAAGGTGGCTTTTGTGCATTTGGCTGGACCGTCAATCTCTGCATACAACCTGCTTGGAAATGCCCACAGCTCTTCAGAGCTAAAGGAAAGCAGAAGGACAAAATACCCCATGTATGCAAATACACATGCACAGGACACCCAGAGGGAAGCAGACAAAGAGCCTTCCAGGGAGGGAAGAGGACAGACACATACGTCGGGGCTGTGCCCGCTAGTTCTGCAGAGTCAAATAGCCAAGCCCTTTTATTTAGGGCTGCACTTTACTCCCTTGGGGAACCCTTTGCGAGGCCTGTACAAATACGAGGTCTGCTCCTTTTCATCTACCTCCTAGATCCCATCTCGGGTTATATCAGATCAGTTGAGGCTTCCTGAGGTATTTAAAACTCCACAATGGATGAGCAAAAGCAACACAACATCACCTCGCTGAGCAAGCACCCCCAAGCCTGAACCGAGTAACCTTTTCCTGTCAATTGGTTTAACAAGTTGAGAGCTATTTGTGGCTTCTCCAGGAAGGGCCGAAGTCCTTATTTGAGCAATATCTCTCCTGGTTTTTGTCTATGAACCTGGATCAGGTGACTGGAATGCATGATTGCAAGCTGGCAGCAAAGCCAGTTGAGGGCAAATCTTAGCCAAATGTTCAGGAGCACAAGAATTTGGGGCAACTTTTGCTTTCCGTGGGTATCCTAGCAAACACAACATCAAGTCACTCGGACAAACACTGGTCAGAAAGGTGTGGGTGTATAAGTAACATACACACACACAGGTGTAACAAGGAGCTTATGCCAAGCTATCAGATCTGTGGTTTTTACTCGCACAAATATCCCTGAATGGTTTTATTGCCACGTTTCCCCTGCTCTAATACCTAGGCATAATCCTATAGGCGCACACTGCCACACAAACGTGCAAGAACAGAGTTATATTTGTCATTAATGCAACGCAGACACCATATGAAAGAAAACCGTGCAGACAGCAGCTTGGCATGGCTCGACACAGGGATGCCGGAGAAAAGACTTTAAGAGCAAAAGGAAGCTGTTACAGCTGCAGTTCCACAGCGCTTCCTTCAGCTCACATTTCCATGGCTGTCCGTTTGGACCATGGGACTGAAGTCAGTTGAATTACTTTAGGCTTTAAACTGGTGTAGCTGGAAACAGAACTTGCTCAATCCTGGGCCCAGTCCTTAGCCCCACCTCATAAGATGTCAACCTCCCTGGACCCTTCAGGAGAGGTAGGTGGCTGAAAACCATATTTAAATTAGTTGCCTGACTAGGGAAACCACACTTGAAAATGCCACAGCCTATGTGATAAAGCATTGGATGAAATGAGCTCAGGCTCACAAAAGTTTATGCATCTCTAATGTTGTTAGTCTATAAGGTGCATCTCTATCCTGCCTATGCCTATGTGGGCACACACAAGCTAGAGGATAGATGGAGCACAGCTCTGCCCTCAGCCACATGGGTGCATCTTCCATTGGCTCCAGGGAGCCTTCATGACTTAGTAATTGTTTAACATATCTATGTCCTGCATGTCATAGGTATGTACTTTCCTCCCAGACACAGGAAGATTCACAATTCACAGACTCCTGAAAAGCTTTGAAGAAGAACCATTAATTACTCTTTAAAATTTATTTCAAGATCTTTCATAATTACTGGATGCATCTCTACATTTTTTAAAGGGGAACCTTATTCTAAGGCAAAGTAGTTAAAAGTCTGCTTTAATGGCCAACAAAAAGGGGTGTTTAAGGTTCTCCGTTTCCCTGGCAACCAGCCATGACACTCCTAACCTACTTGCACCATTTTAAGCAACTGTGAGGACATCAGCTGTTTCAGGCACCGCGGAGAGTCCTGAATTCAGGTCTGGCAGGTTCAAAGCATTTGTATCCTCTTAAAAATTAAAATATAAATCTACCTCCCTGTAGAAATCTCAATATCTATGCTATCTAGACCCTCAAATCACTCCAAAGAAATGTGGACTATAGCACAAATTTTTAAATGGCCTCCATAACCAAGCATATGATTTTGCATGTGTGCATGACTTGCATTTATTCATGCAAATTGGGGAGAGAGATGTCTTGCTACCTGGTCAGACCATAAAATTGCTGCTTAGATGCACCAGCGCAGGTTACATTACAGAGGATGAGTCGAGGCTATTTTGAAAATGTGCCCCTAAATGTATATTAGAACACAGCCATTCATCACATACTTAGCTTGTAAATTCTCATGGGCAAGGACCAGGCTCTGCTATCTATTAGACAGTGTCTAGCAGAATGGAGCCCAGATCCATGCCTGGATGTCATGCAAGCTGCTGCAGTGTACACATAATGTAAGTATTTGTGTGCCTATAGACACCCCTTAGGCTTCATTCACCAGAGGGCTTCCACAGCCTTCCACCCTTCTAGTCCCATTGTTTCCCGTGGAAGACGCTGGCATAACACACACATGCAAACACAGTGAATTATGCCCAGCTTTCCTGTAACAAGGTTGAAATCAGGCAAGCCCTGTGTTCTGAGGATCAATCTTGGCTGCAAAGCCGTCACAGAAGCATTTCCAATTTACTGTATGTGTTTTAAGTAACTGTCATCAGATTTAGTCAGGAAAAAAATCCTCCCCAAGGGAGGCAGGGATGAGAATGCTGCAAAATTCTAGCGACAGCCATAAACGCGCGTGCACGAGGGTGGAGGAGGCGTGTGTGTCTGTGCAACCTGTCTTTATATCCCTCGCAAAGCCAGATTTTTTGCCCAATAAACGTGCAAATAGGGCATCAAAACCCAGAAATAAATCTAACATCTGTCTCATCTAGCTCAGTTCGGCCATGGAGCATCTTGTGCAGATCAGTGCTGAGCTATGACATGGACACCCGGGATGGAAAGAGACACTGAAACAGGGAGAAATAATCAGGGTTGTTTCTAGTTCCTGTGGCATTTGTTCTCTAAGAGCAGATCAAGGGCTAATTCCCCTGGAAGTGGAAGAGCTTTCCCAGCTTCACAGAGGAGCTAGAGGCTCTCTAGGAATGTAAAAGTCCTTCCAAGAGCAGCTGCTTGCTGTCCACTTCATGCCATGAGACCGGTGCCATTAATCTGATTACAAATCTAGGACAACCCCATTAGATCCAGAGCCAAAGGAAGTGTCACTTCAGAAGCAACACTGCCAGTGCATCATTTTGTCACAAGCCTGCAATGCCTTTAGCGCCTCGCCTCTGGTGCAGCCGCACCGTGCAAACAGAGCCCTGCCTCTGCCAGGCAGGTCACCTGCATCTCGCTCTCTAGTAATCGAGGCAGCTGCTTTCCTCACTGAATGCTGCTGGGCTTCACTTTGGTCCCTGATCACATGCGACAGGGCCAGGAAGCCATGTTGGATTCGCCTTTCAATTCATGACAGCGTGTGTCACCAGCGGTGAAGGACGAAAACTGTAAAAGCTACAGGCCAGATCCTCAGGTGCAGGCAACACGCAGCATGCACCAGCCAGGCTGTCGGGCAGCCGCCATCTCCTGGCTGCAAGGGTGACAATGTGAATGTTCGTCATTGGAGGCTAACCCCGCCACCCCCAGGCTTTGAGTCCTCAGAAACTACTGTCTGGGGCCGTGGCTCCCCATGCAAAGCAAAGCTGCTCAAGACACCGCGATAGACTGGCTCCAGCACCACCTGCTACTATCCTGGAGCCCTCCCAGTCCTGCTTCAGGCCAGGGCTCATACAGAGACGGCACTTGTCCCCTGAATAGCTTGCTTCTATCCAGAGATAAAAGGAGCAGGCCCATTCTCACGCCCCCAGGGCCTCTCTGTAAGATATGACAGCGCGGATCCAGTCCCACATCTACAAGCTGTTCAATTCCCAGAAGCAGTGCAGGTCCTTTCACTCAGACTGATGCCCGAGATCTCCTGAAGACCCCTCCAAATCTTTCCCCCGTCACAGTCCTACCAGGCTCCCTCCTCTCCCAAATGTGAGTCTACATCCATGTGAAGCCCCTGTGAGGGCTCCTGAAGCCACGTAGGCTTGAAGGCAAGCAGCACTCAGACAATGCCAGCTCCACACACCTCTTTACGGGAGCCACAAGCCCCACCACCTCCCAGTTCTCTCCTTCCTGAGCCAAAAGTCTTCTTCTTTCGTATGACAAAAACAATGTCTGTATCTTTATCATTGTGCGCTTTGGTGTTTTTGTCGATTTGGGAGTCCTTGGCCATCAGAGACATTACCAGGGATCACTATGTGTAAGTGGCTCTTGTTGATCCCCAGCCAAAAGCCAGCAGCTTGTGAAAAAAACACTGAATAAAACTGACCCCTGTGAGGCGAAGGTGGGGCTGGCAGGGAGAACCCCCTTGAAGAACCTGCCTCCTCTAAATGGTTCCCCACAATTTAGCCTCTCAGCCAAATTGCTAAGTTTGCCCAGAGCCCTTTTGGACCCATCAGCTCTACTGGCAGCCCAAACAGACATCAACACAAAAAAGTTTATTTCCATCCATGGTGGCTATGAGATTACACCTAGCCTTCAACCTTGCCCGCACGCTGCGTGTAGGCTTGGCTCTCACATCCCGCTTGGTCTGGGAATGAAGCTGTTCACACCCTTTTTAAAGCCCCACCTGCTACAAATGCAGCCTCCTGCCCACTTAGCCACACAGGCTGCATGTCACTCCTGTGCTCTGCCCTCTACCCTGGCTCCCCCTGAGTGCAGCCTCAGGTTCAAGGTACTGGTCTGTTTTGGTATTGGTCTGGTGACCTGAGAGATCTCTTTCCTGCCAAAACCAGGACCTCTCTAACTCAGTTCTACTACACCAGTGTTGACAGATATGGGGAGGCTGTTCAGGGGACTTGAGACCTTTGAACTCCCCCCTCCCCCCAGGAGAGAAGAATGGAAACAAGCCTCACCACCTTCAGAGCTAAAACTATTGATCTAGTTTGTTTTACCTTGGGCCTAGATCAATAAGTCATTCACACCCAGAGATGACTCTGATGTCACACCAGACCCATGGCTATCTCCTTTGAGAATCCAAGGCTCAGAAGGGAGAATCTCCTTTGTCATTGTTTTAACAAAATCCCTAGTCCTTTTCCTGGCAAAGATGGCCTTGAAAACACCAGCCCATCCTAGGGCCCAGAATCTTTCCCTGGTTTTTCTTTGGGCACAGATTATTCATAGCTCCATTACAACTACTTGTGGCTGAGGTCTCTTGATAACCCCAGGCCTATTGGTAGTTCATAATACCCCAGATCAAGTTTGCAACTGAAGAGACAGTGTCATCTGGGGCTGGGCAAATATCCCTCCAATCTACTGTCTTTGGCTGATCTAGCTTCTCTAGTAGGCACCTTGTGTTACTTTTGGCCATAGGCAAGATCATGCAGTATTTGAGAGAGAGCCTGGCTGAGAAAAATGAGTTAAGAAGCTAATCCACTTCCTAATCCAATGTGCGCCTTGCTGTGTCCCAGAGACTGGGTTTAGACCGGAGCACCTCTAGCCAGAAGTGCAGATCCAAGAATAAACGGGGGTTTTGCATCTGGGGTTCTTTGCCTCTGTTTTCACTGCCACAAAATAGAGATCCCAATGTTTTTCTACCTAATCCTGCCTCCCTCCCTCACACAGCCATGGGGACAAATAAAAGAGTTGTTATTTCATAAAGCAAATCCTAAAATTAATCAGGATTTACAGAAAGCCCCGAGTAGCTGGGGTCCTGCACAGTCCTCAACTTAGAGCATCCTTTCAAGCTGGGGCAGCCATGGGCAGAGCCCAGCCCAAGCTGCTGCGCTGGGCTTCTGCAGCAGGGAGGTTCCTGGGTGAGTGGAGAAGAAAGAGCTAAATGACACCCGCAGTTATACATACAAAGATGATCCTGAAACCCGACAGTAGACCCTGAAATGTTCCAGGCTTCACTGAGTACAGGGACATGCTGCCCTTAAGAAGCTCACAGGCTAAAACAAGGAATACCAGGCCTGGGGGGAGGGATGGTGTTTCTTAGAAATATCAGCTCTCTCCATGCTGTCTAATTTCTTGCAGGTAGCAGAGTAGAGACAGGTCCTGCAGAGGCTTGAGGCTGAAGGAGGGGAGTGGCTCTGTGGTTTAGCTTGCAGAGGGGGCTCCTTGTGTAAAGGGGGACAGCCAGTCATGTGAGAAGAGGACAAGCAAAGGGTGTGACCTGGCAGCAGGATGCAGTAAGAAACAAGCAGGGAGAAGGGGAAAGTCTGGGGTTTGTGCCAAATAAGAAGTGGGGCCAAGTTTCCCCGAAGCCCTTGGGTCAGCCTAGCACAAAGCTGCATAGGTACAGCAGACAGGATTTCCAAATTGGGGGAGGAAGACTGCAAAGCAGCTTTCACTGTCACATCCATAACATGCTAAGACTAGATCCAGCACAGACTTCTCCGGGGACACTTACAAATCCAATGGGGAGCCCTCTTCAAGGCCAGAAATCAGCTGCTTTGACTGACGCTGGGTTGCCTGTGGTCCCAAAGGACTGTCTTGTCAGCCAGGAGTTGCCAAACCACTGACATATGCCAATCGCCCTGCCCAGCCCAAGCCAGGCTTCTCTTATCCACCATGCTAGGATGGGAGGATCACACCGACATGTGGGACCGGCTCCCCATGCCTGGCACAGGACTCCAAGGCTAGTAAACCTCCCCACTCTTACACACACACACACACACACACACACACGCGCACACACCCATTTCTAGGCTAGAAAGGGAAGAAACCATTCATTCTATTTTAAAGCACTCAGGAAGTGTGCAGAGGCCATGCCAATGGGGTCTCACACAGATGGGCACCACTACCACTTCCTTCATCCTCCCAGATGCTCACGTATATTGCTCACTGCAGCCTAGTAGGAAGAAGCCAGCCCTTCCTCAAAGGGCTCTCAGGGACTCCTGGCAGCTGAAAACCCATCCACTGTAGCCCTTGAGGCTAGCTTCTCTCAGGCCTGTGAACCCCAAATCCAGGTACAACCCACAGCGACATAGGGGAATATTTGTTTCACTCCCCCTCTGTGCAAACACATTGGTAAAGAGCATCTCAGAAAGATACTCTCCACCCATATGACACACCAGCCACCTACCAGCATCATGGCGGCCAGGTAATTCAGTCATAAATGAAACAAACACATGCATCTAAGCCTTGTGTCTAGTCTGTCTACACTGAGACACTGCTGTGAGCAAGCATAGTATGGGGACCTGAACTGCTGGGGCTGCTAGGAGATGTTGTGACAGAGGTTCATGGCAGAGCTCTGTGGGAGGCAGCAGCTCAAGACTGGAAAAGCCATGGGGTGGGGTCTGCAGGGCAGGACTGAAAAGCACCGGCAGAGCTGGCAGGTGGGGTGAACCTTACACCTGGCCTGACTCTGAGGTGAGCTGGGGCCTGCAGAAGCATATGCATCTCTAATTCAGTTAGTCTATAAGGTGCACCTCTAGGCTGCCTTCTGCCTGACTCCAGCCTGTGTAATTAGCCCCTCATTTTAACACACTCCAAGCTCACTTGACTACATAGCACAGTATTTAAAGACATTGGCCTGCAGTCTATTGACCTGGGCAATTGGTTAGATGTACACAGCCTTTCATGGGGAAGCAGCCAGGGGACAAATGAAGAGCCCTGGTGGGTACATGAGCTCTGGGGGTGAAAGAGCCCAAGTCAAGCGTGAACCTAACACACATCAGTATTAAGCAAAGGCAATTCCTTACTGGAGGACAGCTCAAGCTTTGTTTAGTGGTTATGCCCCTGCCTCACCTGTCTCAAGGAGATGCAACAAGATGTCATCTGGTCATGAGACCAGATGCAGGTGCCAGGGCCTTGAAAGGCCTCTTACTTCCCTTACCCAGGATGCAACAAAGAGTATTAGGCTGAACTGGTTCGAGAGGAGGAACATGCAGGCCTCAACCATGTGCACATATCCACATGTGCACTCCTGCTTGCACACTCCTCTTCCCCCTTGTCTCTGACAAACT
>NW_005842302.1:1142016-1151795 GCF_000455745.1 Alligator sinensis | reverse complement strand
TCTGCTGAACAAGAAAGCAAATGCACACCAGAGGAAGAGGGGGAGCAAACCTGCTAACCCACCTCCAGCCTCTGCAATTTGGCAACTGATTTAACTGTAACCTGTGCAGCCCAGGCTCCTGAGTTGCTGGGGCTGATTTGAGGCACCAGGGGAGAGGTTTGTGGCAGGGCTGTGTCAGAAGCAGAAGCTCAGGAGTGGTATAGCCAGGGGGCTGCAGGTCAGCAGTGGGAGCCTCAGCGAGGGGCACCCTCTGTTAACTCCACTGTCACAGCCAATTTTGGAAGGGTGTAACCGATGTCCTACCTCTGTACGTTGTTTCTGCAGCTTTCCTGTCCCAAACAGTTATGCAGCATTCAGGAGCATTAACTTCAAACTTTCAAATAAATCACAAGTCAGATCTCTTCCCTCCCCTCCCCCAAATGATGAGACTGGCTTAAAAATCCTGAGATTCCTAAGACAGTAACATCTGGACCTGTTTTGCCCTGTGGTTTCTGATGCTTTAGGCTGTGCTTGTGTTATGTTTTTAAGCTTTCTATGATAGCTATGATGGCTAGAAATGGACCTTTCCAAAGTAAGTCAATTCCTTTCTAAGGGAAGCCAGATCCTGACTGCAGGTGCTGAGTCTTTAAAAATGTACACAAGATCCGTGCTAAAAATCCCAAGCGTTGACAAGACTAAGCACTACCAGGCACTGTTAGGGCACTGCTGCGTCCCACCCAAAGACTGGAGAATATAATGAGCAATGTGGCTGCTATAAGAGATAAATAACACCTTCCCTCTGTGCAAGATAATGTGCCAAGCCAAGATGGCCCCAAAAAGCCCCCCACCCCACCAGAGCTCAGAGCTGGGACTATTCTGACCCACAAGGGGAAAGCTCCCACTGAATTGGCTGCAAGTGGAGATTGCCAGTATGGGATGCTGTGGTCTGGACACCTGCCCGCTGGTACTAGGGCTTCAGTTGCCCATGTCATCTGTGCAGCTTTGCTACTGGAAGAGTTGTACTGTTTGTTAGGGCACCCGCCATAATGGAGCCCAGGAGAAAGTTCTGCCCAGTCTCTGCTGAACAAAAACTAAACCAAACGCATGTAACACCTGCTAGCCCAGCTGGAGACGTCCTGACATCTGCCAGACCTATCTGCTCCCACACACACCCTTGCCCATACGCCCTCAGCATGCCATGTATGCACACTCACAACCTGGTTAGGTTCAGCCCCAGGAAATCCATGCCAAGGGATTCCAAGCCAAACCCTCCCCTGTAAAACTGTAACCTAAATCCTAAATAATGGATTTCTAGGCATGCATTAGAAACATTAGACAATGAAAACTGGAAAGCTGGGCCTGGCTGCAAGCCAGATAGGCTCCTGCCCAGGGGAGTGCAGTATGTTTCCTAGTTAGTTCATTTTAACCCTGCTAAATAGGCAGCCAAGACCTTGGTAACCCAGAATGCAGGGGCACAGGCTCGCGCATCCTGGAACTCCCATGACCGGGAAAGGGTGTGGGGATGAGGAGAGAGCGAGCTTCAAACAGGGCTTCACCTCCCTCACAAGAGCATTGCTCATGTTTTTACTGGGTCCCGTTCATGGCAGACCGTCCATAGGTGTAATCCTTCCAGGCTTGCTCCTTGCTGGGATTCAGACAGTTTTTAACATTTATATTTCTGTCACTCAGTATTGCCAAGTGTCATCCCATTCTGAACTCTGCAATGCGAGTTCCCCCCTCGCTTACGCCCCCTGTGACTTAGGACTTGCAGTGCAAAACTAGGAGCAAGAGACGTCCCTGAGCCTCTCCCATGGGGGTCTCCCTGGCAGGTTTCATAGGAAGAGCCCACTCCTTTCAGTAACTCAGGAATCACTGACATAAGGGGGTCTCTTCACAGGAAAGCAGGGCTCTCTGAGAGTAGAAAACAGGAAGATGCTTTTCCTGCTGCACTTTCAAGCCAAGGTTCATTAGAACCACCTTTAAAAGCGTGGGCTCTTGAAGTGCCTCCAGTTTCAGTCTTTATGAGATGGACTTAGGAAATGAGCACAAAATGTGTACCCACACAATCCACACTCGCACTCCCGTGCCCATCCACGAAGCAGCTCTGCACCCACCACTGGGCAGCTAGAAACCCTGGGCACTCCTATTTGCAGCTATAATTGAATTGTGGCCCCTGTAGATTCACCCCTTTGGAAAGTGCTTCCCCTGGTACAGGAGGTTCTTTACCTAGACTGAAGAGAGATCAGATAGATCCCACTGGATCACAATACTAAGGAGTTTGCTGGTTGCCAGGGCAGAGGAGCCCAGAGACGGCAATTCTAGGTGACTAGGCACCATCTGGTCAATGCTGGTTCCTGACATAATGGCCCACGTTGGCATGTTTATGATACAGATCAGAGGCAGATTCCCATTATCCCCTTCGAATACTGTTATGCGGGTTTCAGGACAAGGCACCACAAGAAGCAGATGGGGAGGCAGAGAAAAAGAACATAGCCAGCCAGCCAGACAGAGATTTATATGGCACTAAAGTACATACCCATAACCACGGGTAGTCAAGAGCCACGCAAGTACAGAATTCAATGGTAGGACCCTGCACTTTCTAATAATAACAAGTCAAATATAATTCAGATCTTTTTCCATTTATCAGAATTTCTAAATGAAATATTTATATCAATGCATTACATACATGTATTGTGGAACAGTAGCAATATTGGCTGGGATCTGAGAGGATCTGTTCAGACAAACAATTCTTTTTTTTTCTCCGACACCCAGTTTTTGTGGGATGCTGGCTCTCTGTGTGGGGCTTTATGCCCTGAAATATATGCACAGTGCGTGGCATTTGTATTCCGCATTACATACTTAAATCACAGCTTTCGGTTTACCCCTTATAAAAAAAATACTGCAATATCCTGAAGCCCCAAGCAGCCAAACTCAGAATATTATCACTGCATTTTCCAAGTATTACAGAAAAATACTAAAGCATTGCTTAAATAGAGGATAGAGAGATCATCATCATGACCAGGAGTGCCCTACAGCATGCATGGGGAGTGGGGAGGGATAGATATGGATTTTGTAAGGCAACATATAAAAACATGTTTATTTTCTAAAAACAATAAATAGAGATATTTGGGGATTTAAACAAAGAGAGAAGCTGGGTGGGGGGGAAGAGGGGGAGGAGGGTTTCTTCCTTCTTTTGATTGCTCTCTAGCAAATGGACAAATACTTTCAGAAACAAAAAGCATGGCATAGTTACCAGGAGCAAAGCTTAGTGCTTTAGATTTAATGATATGTATTTAACTTCCTTTTAGGGGAAAGCCGTCTGAAATCACTGGGGGAAAAAATGGTTTTAAAGGCTTTTGTCATTGTTACATACAAGTCTAAAGAGGGACTCTCTCTTTGTCACTGAGGGGACTCTGGGTTTATGGAAACACCTTGGTGAAAAAAAATTAAAAATCGCATGTGCCCTTTTAATGAGAGAAGCAGTGATCACTAAAAGAGCAAAATCTCGTCAGGCCCTTCCCCCTCCCCAAAAGATAAAGAAATAAATGGATCCAAGGGAAATGGATATTTTAATCAGCCAATAAACCAGAGGTGGTTTATCTCAGCACATATTGCAAGCTCTGTCTGCCAGATCCCTGATGGGTCCTTGCCCCCCACCACCCACCCTTCCTAGATGTCATTAAGGATTTTTTGCATGCAGCCAAGTGGGTGAATGGAAATAAAGCATTTGCGTCTTCCCTACCAGTTGGGTGATCATGACAAGGAGGAAGGGAGCCAACGCACACATGCACATGTGCCCGTGCGTGCGCACACACACGGCAAATTAGAAAGGATGTTAATTCAATTAATATCACAGAGGAGCTGTGTGTGTGTGTGTGTGTGTGTGTGTGTGTGTGTGTGTCTGTGCGTGCGCGTGCATGTGTGTGCACAGATTTTCCGCCTGAGGAAGGAGGTGGCAGAGAAAGAACTGGGGCATGCCAGCTCCAGTTATTGTTCTGCCTTCATTGGTAATTAGCAAGATAAGGAGGAGACGGGCGTGCGGGAGGTAGCATGGTAAAGATTAGGCAGCTCTGCAACCTACCTCATGCCAATGCGGCCATCTTACAAACAGCACTTGATTCCATCAAAATGGCTTCCTGGCACCTAGCAGCCTACAAACGGCAGCAAACGTGGCCCGGCGTGGCAGATTTTGTGTTCGCGGGGGCTGCCTTTCTCAGCCGCTCTTTTTTGTCTTCCGCATGCACTTGTTGAGGACTCCATGCAGGGCGGATGGTCCCGGGGAGAGGGGAGGAGACCGGGGGAACTGGAAAGGGGAGGTTAGCCAGGAAGGAGCCCCCTCCACCTTCCTCTCCTGCGCTGCTCGTGCCGAATGGGGAGTTTCTTATCTTTGCTGCAGAAAGTCACACAAGCTCTATGCAGGAGACAATAAGGCACAGCCATTACTCAACGAGTACTGTACATGGGCATAATGCCATGGTTACACACAGAAAGAAGAAAACAGATCCTTCCTGTTAACTGGTTGATCACTGCATTGCTCCCCATGGCTAAAGCCCCTCAGTCTACGGGGAGGGGTATACACCCATCCTCGGCTTGTCTTTCCTACCCATGCTCTCCTCAAAGTGCAAAGCGTTTCCCTTGTTTTGCTCAGAGAATGAATGGGTCTCCTTCCAAGCCCTCTCCCTTGGGCAAGGCCAGTCCAACCAGTAGGCGAACTAGGCGGTCACCTAGGGTGCGAAAATTTGGGGGGGCGCCAAAATTATATGCAGAATAAAATAACAGGAACATCATTCTAAATAACAGCCCTGGCCGGCTACAGCTCCACCTTGGTCTAAGGCCTTTGGCTCAGTAAGGGGAGAAAGACCTCTGAAAAGATCTCAGAGGACAGATCACTAGAATCGCGGCTCCTACCTTTTCAACTCTCGAGCGGACTTATGACAAGAGCATGCCGCTGGCAACGTCATCCTAAAAAATGAACCCCTACTCCTGTATCATCTTACAGCTCGTGACACTGATTTCTTACACCTTCCTTCTCCCTTCCAACCACCCTTTTTTTTAATATAGAGCACCCTAGATTTCACCAGCTGCATTTAAGACTTAGGGTTAATGCAAAGTGTGAAACAATCAATAAAAAAAAATTTAGTCTATCAAATAAGTACATGCAAAAGTTCATTCTAGACTTCTTATTTTCTTCTATATTGGAAGTGGTGGGGGCACCGAGGAACACAGTTCACCTAGGGTGCCAATAACCCTTGGACCGGCCCTGCCCTTGGGATATTTAAAACCAGACTGGGCAAAGCACAGATATGTCCTAGAGAGAACTGCACCATAGGCTCCAGGGAGGAAAGAACATAAGCGAGAGCTTCCCAGCATTTATTCTTACTCCCCTGAAGATGGAGGTATGGTCGCTGCCAGCTCCTCGTCAAACCTTAGCCATAGCCAAGTACAACAAGGATGGACCACAAACTGCCCCCTCACTGCAGGAGTGAGTCTTGGGATCAGTCCCTGTGACCTACAGATCAGGACACAGATAGAAGACCTAATCTTGCAGTTCTTCTCCAGTCACAAATCCCACTGAAGTCCATGTGTGAGAACTGCAAGGCTGCATATACAACGACCCACAAAGACATAATCCTATCAAGCTGTTCTGTAGAGAATCGGTCACAAGCTGGTGGAGGGAAGGCTTAAGTTGGACATCAGGAGGCGCTACTTCACAGTCAGGGCGGCTAGGGTCTGGAACCAGCTTCCAAGTGAGGTGGTGCAGGCTCCCACACTGGGGGTTTTTAAGAGGAGGTTAGATGACCATCTTGCTGGGGTCGTTTAACCCCCAGTACTCTTTCCTGCCATGGCAGGGGGTCGGACTAGATGATCTGCCCAGGTCCCTTCCGACCCTAGAAACTATGAAACTATGAATCAAAGGGGATGCTTGGAGCAGGAGGGCCAGAAAGAAAGTAAAGAGGGAAACCTGACTGCTGTCCAGCCAGTTCAAGAAGAAGCTTAGAGTATTAGTGGCTGGTTACATCAATGTGACACTCATAAAAGGACCAATCTTGAAGGCTTTGTTCTCAGTCCTTACTCAGGCACAACTTCTGCGGTCTTCAAAAGGTTCAGCTCATGGTGACACTCAATCTAACACAACTGCACCCTGGTGCTGAGAGCATTTAAACCTCACAAAAATGTTTAGCATGTAGGATAGGTAGTGTGAACAAGCTCTTTTCTGTAGAACGAATTTTACCTTCTCTGAAACTCTCACTGTATCTGAAGTCACAATTTAGTATAAACGGATAGAGCTGTGCTATATGCACATGGATGAACATTTTCAGCTCTCCGCAAAATCTGCAAGGGCATTTGCTTGCATATGCAAAATGGGTGAAGGCAAGTCTAGCGAGCAGACCATTTATATGTGCATTTATCAGCTCTGCATTCACTAGGTTGGGAATTTGCACACATAAATGGATGCACCTGTACATTTGCAAATTTTGCTGATGTACATCTTAAGGCCTGTGGGCTGTGGTCGCAGAGTGGTACAAGTGCCTTGCTACCACTCTAGATGGCTCAGTGCAAGGTCTGCTTTGGACTCATGATAAAGCCAACTGTAGATGGGTACACAGTTGTTTGGGCCGGAGAGTCAAAGGATGCAATGCCACTCACATCACTCCCTTGTGTGCCTCTGACTACAGAAACGGGTGTGCCTTAACCATGCTAGCCCAGTGGGCAGTTAGCCTTGGGTGGCAGTCTGACTTTGACGTTTCAAGACCCTGGTGTAGATAGACTTAACCATTGTTAAGCAATTTCTCCCACGTTCTCTCTGTGCCTTAAAAAATAATAATAAATTTAAAACAAACCCCCAATCCTTATGTTGCATGGTGTCAAAGTAAAGTCAATCAGAAAATGGAAATGTTAAGGTGACATCAGCACTGTTAGCTCAGCTCCCCTGCATTTCCTGAAAACCTTCCGGTGTTAAATCAGAGGTTCCTAGACATTTTTTTGAGCTGGCATGAATCACATCTCAGAGAGACAATTTCTCATCAACACCTCCCCTTCCATTCATGATTCCAAACTGCCTTTGGGGCGATGATGGCAGTTGCTTACTTGAAAGCAATGTAAGGGGAAGGTTTGATTCATATTTTACTTCAGCAGGACTAGTGCCATGCTGAAAGCCCCTTGCCCAAATCAGAGCCTCATTGCCCAGATTACAGCTGAATGGGGCGGGAGGGGGGTTCTAGCCACGCACAGGCGTAGGGCGTCCTGTGCTGCATGCACATCTTTGTTGGGCAGAGAAACAAAAGGCACAGATGGCTAACTGCTACACTCTGGGCTTTGCTGTATGGGAAATTATACCAGTATAATTACAGAGGTTCAGCTAAACTTCTAGTTATGTGGATGAAACTCCTTGCATGGACAAATTTATTTTGCAATAAAGCTGGCTTTTCCCAGTTTCATTTTAACAAAGTGATGTAAATTAAACCTGAAAAGGCCCTTTTCTACTCAGGTTAAGTCCTCCCCATGGGGAGTTTTCCCACCAGAATATAACACTGTGCAGTCTTAAATTCATGCTCACCATTAGAGCAGAAGCAGCACCTAGCATGCACAGGTAAAACCACCGAGACACCTTGGTCTACAAAGCAGAACTCCTGCCCTTCCTTGTGCCCATGAAATAATGTCACCCCCTGGTTCTACAGGCCTGGGTCAGAGCTGGTCAGCCAACCCACAGGGTACACTGTAGACCGGAGGTCAGCATCTTCACCGTACTGTGACCTATTTGAACCTTCTTTTTAAAACATTTTTGGCGCCTGCACAACTTGGAGCTGGGGGGAGCCCCCATATTTCAGAATGAAAAGCTGTGTGCAGAGGTGAAGAGCCGTGGCATTCCTAGCACTGTCCTGATGTCTAGATTAGGGGGGAAGAGGAGCTGTCCCCCCGCTCCCCAAGGAAGTCAACATTTCAAGCCACGCACACAGATGAGTTTGCCATCGAGTTGAGACAGAATCAGCGCCCGGGTATTTCTCATCAATTGAGGTGTGTGTATGTAAGCTGGCAAGCGTGTGTGTGCGCACATACGTGTGGCATATACCCAAGATTTATGCAAACGCACATTCATATGCAAATGCAGATCTAATCCTATTCCTTGTCAGGCTGTAGCCCAGCCCTCGACATCCTGAGGTGTCTGAGCAGAACAACTGAACCTCAGATCAAACATCAGCCCGAGGGGCCCCCCTCAGGGAAGGAGCAGTGCTGCGATGGGTCCCCTTCCCCTCTTCCATCCAGGCTTTCTCCCGGCCCAGCCTCTCCCGGGCTTGGCGTTTCCACCCGCAGAAGGCACACAGGCACAGGCACACACACACCTCCATGCTAGCAACCTCTTAAAAGGCTGCTTGTGGGACTGAGCTCAGTCTCTTTCCTAGTCTATAAACAAGACATATATTTTTGTGACTGTTGATTTAACAAAGCAACTGTCAAAGTCTCCACAGCCCTTCCCCCTTCCCGCAGCTCCGTCCTTTATTAATCACAACCTGCCTCAGACAATGTGGGGGAAAGGGCCGGATGCTGGCTGAGAAGGAGCTCCAGCATGTTGTCAATCCCGACCACAGACACCCAGGAGGCCGCCGGCTGCCCAAGACCCTGGTGGAGGGGGGCACGGGCAGCTGGGCATCGCATCTCCCACCTGCCTTTTGTTGCAGGGCAGGACTCTTTCTGGACTGAAAGTTTGCCTCCTGCCACACAAAACAGGGCCTCTCTTACTGCTAAATGCCCCAAATAGATAGAGATGAAGAGCTACAGATAAAGTCTCTACCAGAAATCTGATGGGCCTCTCAGGTCACAGGTGTGAACCCACATTCGCTGCTCCGCTGTGTCTGAAGTTGTGTTCCCCCCTCTCAGGCCATCTGGACTACTAAGTATGTTCCTGTCCTTCGGATGAAATGGTCTCTTCCCCTGTCTAGCCAGCTCACACGGTGACGCTTATCACAGCGTGTATTGATAGCACATAGGAGTGGGTGCTGCCTGGTAAATGAACAGGTACCAAGTGAGACCCCAGCCCAGACAGTAGCCAAAGGAGGATGCCGAGGGTGGGGAGGATTGGCCTCATGATGAATGCCTATGAGGGACTGGTTTCATTAATAAAACATTCCTGCTCTCACCCGCTCTCTCCCTTTGATTTTGACGACAGGGTTAACCCCATATTCACAACGCCATGTAACCCACAAAGCCATCTCTTCTGAAGAAAGTAATTTCATCCGTCTCTGCCCAATTGCTGCACATCTCTTGGCTGTGTTGATCAGCTCTCTAACACCTTTTCTAGCTGCTCCTGGCATTCTTTCAACCTCCCTGAATCTCCCCAGTTTCTGCCTGGTTGATGAGCAAGATCCACCTCCCATCCATCCACCCACAAACATGATGAGACCAAATGAAAATGGATTAAGGGAAAAGTGTTGCTTTGTGTATTGAAATGAGAGTATATCATGTTTGTGTGTGTGTGTGCACGTGCATGCATGCACACACACATGCCTATGACTTCCCACATACCTTGAAAGATCACCCTTACCCCCTGCTAACTTGGTCCCATTCCAAACCTACCATGGAGAAAGACATCATTAGATAAGTAATAGATATTTTCCCTGGCTCTGCATATTCTTAAAACTGAAAGAGTTTAAACAGTGGATGCATTTCTCCCCACACCGGCTGCTTCTTTACTCTTTGCATTTCTCTCCCCTGCTCAACATCCACAGGTTATTTTTGTATCTAGCTAAATTTCAGCCTTTGGCTCTTGAGTTAAGTAGCAAAGGCTGCAGCAAACTTTGACA
>NW_005842302.1:1139392-1141985 GCF_000455745.1 Alligator sinensis | reverse complement strand
TCTTTCCAATAGAATTTTTTCAGATCATGGAGGCACTTCGATTTTTCATAGGTTTTGTAAAAGCCGCTTTATAAAAAACACAAACGCTCCCCTCCCCGCTGAATTCCATGATGTATTTCAACTGACAACCCCTTAATTGGTCCAAAAGAGCATTTCATTGAGTGAAATCTCTTCCAAAAAAGGAGGGAGAAAATACTGCACACAAATGAAATGCCTAGCGGGTTGCCAGGGGCTGAAGTATTTGTTTGCACACATGAGGGGAAGTGACTCCAATGCACTCAAGGTTTTGCCTCCTGTGAGTTATAGCTCTACCCTTCAAGAGCGGAATAAATGCTTTATCCCATCGCAGCCTGCGATGTATTCTACATAGATGGATTGATTTCCCCTATTGTTCTTAATAAATCCTGGTATATGAAAAAGCCCATCGCACAGCCATTTTGCTGCCCTGTTCTACCTTGCAGAAGTAATAAGGGTGATTAGAACTGCGGTGGGAAGGAAGGGTTATGCAGAGGGTGACTCTCCTGGGTTGCTATTAGATGGCAGACCGATCGCCATTTGCTGGGAGCTCCAGTTGGCTCTAGACAAAGGGCGCCCTTGTTCCAGTCTATTTCTTTTCTCCAGCTTTGCTTAAACTGTTAAAAGTAAGGCCAGTCATTCTTAGTAGCTAGTGTAGCTCCACAGGCAGTAATCTAGATTTGGGGCTTGCTATTTTTTTAAGCTACCAATGTCTCTCAGCCCTGCTCTCTGGATCCAAGTCCTGTCCAGCTCACAGTGCTGCTTCCATGGATGGAGCTACACCAGATATACCTGTGGCAAATTACAGGCCCTTCTCTTGACAGCAGAGACAGGGCTCTGCTCTCTGCAAGACTTGCCACCCACCACCTGTCCAGCAGCTTGCCAAAAACAAGTCCATGATCTCTTCCCACTTCTTAGCAGACAAGTTCTCAGATCACAACGCTAGCACTCAGCAGGTCTTTCAGCTTCTCTGCCGAGAAGTTCAGGGGTCTGAGCTCTCGACCATAGGACAGTTCAATACAAACAGTATTTCCTATCTTATGTTTTTAAAACCAGTGTTAAAGGAGGCTTTGCCTTCCCCAATTCATTTTCTTTCTGTGCAAATAACAATGGGTTTTCTTTCTAATTTCTTTTTTTTTTTAAATTCTATAAGCTGCTTTTCTTCCCAGTTCAGGAGCAAGTCAAGGATACACCACTGCTTCAGAAAGCAGATGGCTGCACCCTGACCTGGCTTTGATTCCTACCTCCTACTCTATATATAGAGAGAGGAATTATTGCTGGGGGACTTACAGAGCAACAGCAAATATCTGCTGGCCCAGATTGGAAAAGTGAGCTAGGGGTGTGGGGAGAGCAAGGGTTGACCTGGAATTGAGGCTGCAGATCGAGACTCCAGAACATAAGTTCAAGTCATGCCTTTGACAACTCTGTCCATTGACTCACCTCTCCTTGCTTGCAAAGAGATGTCCTGCGTCTTCCCACTATATCCCAGTCTGTGAACTTCCAGTCAGGGCTGATTAAGGAAGAGAGAATTCATCTCAATTAGCAAGAGGCCGCCGCATGTATGGGTGGATGTCATATCATTATTGAACATGGCTCCCTGAGCAACAGCTGCAAAATATGTCTTAAATTTGGAACTACCCACAAGATACTGCCCCCCTGTGTGCACACGGTTTGTATTACACACGCGCACGCACACACAAACACAGTTGTATGTTATAGATCCAGGAATGCTTTGTTTATGCAAATGTTTTTTAACCCCATTCCCTAGCGGCAACATAGGCAGCCCTGTAAAATACAGCAGGACACTATCGTTTTCTCTAATAAGGAAATAAAGCAGAATGGATCTGTGTGGCCAGATCCCAGAGAGCAACACTGTCTCTTTAATTTTCTCTCTGGCAATCTCATCCTTTGCATGAACCCTTTCCTCCCCATGGCTTCTTCCAGCCTGGTGGGCAAAGTGGGAAAACATCATTAGGGAGAAAAAATAATTTAGTTTGTTAATCAGTATCCAATGGTGGGAAACAACAGAGACAGAGATCAGGGCTGGCAGTTGGAGCTTAGGAAGGGCCAGCACAAAGCCACCATTCATGACATCCGGGGCTGGGGTTCTCATTGAATTAAACAGACACAAAGAGCAGAGGCATTTCATGCTCTCTCCACAAGAATTATCATATCTCCCTGGCACTAAGAAACCTTCAGCATAAGAGAGAGGGGGAGAAAAGAAGCGGGCAGGCTGGGTAGAAATATGGGCCAAGGTACAGAAGGCTTTGTTCAAAGGTTGGATTTATAGATGGGAGGCAGCATATGGCTTGGCTGGGAGTAACTGGCCTTCACGCACTGCCTTTAATAAGGCTCGGCTAATGTGAAACAGGGGCCCCTGTGTATCATGAAGCAGGGAAACCCCCATTGGAAAATAAACAAAATAACTGTTTGCATTTCAAGGCTTTGGAAGGAGTCTGAAGCCAAAACAGAATGTGTCTCGTGTGTGCGCGTCTGTCTACGAGTGCGAGAGAATGATCCCGGTGGGTGAGGGGTGCTGAAAAGAGACCAGACATAGTTCAGTCATGAAAATTAATTA
>NW_005842302.1:1134776-1139361 GCF_000455745.1 Alligator sinensis | reverse complement strand
CCACCCTCCGCCCAAGCATCCCCACAAGGCTGCAGGGTCTGCACAGTCTGTGACTGCGAATGGCAGGGGCAGATTAAAGCAGGTTCCTTGGGATTCAGGCCTGGCAGTATGTGGGGGCCCAATACAGCAGTGAGAAACCAAGGGTCTTTTTAAAACAGATGAGAGGGGAAGATTAAGGAGGTGGGTCTGGGAGGAAGACGACAGAGCTGGGAAGAGACTGTATGGATGGGTTTTGGGCAGGGGCTTATATTATTGCGAGCCCAGACATGGGCCCAGCATGGCTTGATCAGCTTCTGGTAAATGCTGTGTTCATTTAGACTGCATGCTCTGCAAGTCAATGGGAGCCAACTCAAGCTGGCGCCAAGGGTGCCCAGAATATATATGGCCAAATACATCCCATAACTGTGATCTGCGATCTGGCCAGGTAGCCGCCTCAGGTCAGCACTGTGCACCTGGCTAGTGATGACACACTGAGCCCCTGCTTCCCATGCACCCTTTCCAGCAGAGTAACAGAGCACCAGTGGCACAGCAGTTTAAGGATCATTCCTACAGGAGGCTGCAACACTCAACGTAAGAGACTCATACTCTCCCCTTTGCAAAGCCATGCTGGCCACGTGACGGTAAGGAGCTCCCGAGTCTCAAACATCTTTCCTGCAAGGGGAACCTCCGACTGTGAAGCCCTCAGCTCTCATGATGCCAGGAGCCACACACGTGTCAGAACCGTTCAGATATGGGAAGAGCTAACAGGGATGTGACTGGGTTGGTTTATGTCTCCAGAACCATTCCACCAACATGTGCACTGTTGACCCAACAGCATCACACACCAAGTGTGGAGATTAGCTGTGCCCTAATAAGGGACCCGTCACCCTGCTGTCTGACCCTGCTATGGTACCAAGCCCACTTCCTCAGCAGAGGACCTTTGCTATGAACAGCCTCAAAGAACGTAGAATCAGGACAGAAATTACTGAGTGCAAGTGGGAGAGAGGAGTGAAAGGGTACATAAAGCATTCTGTTTGAACCCATGGAGAATAAAAAACAAAACAAAAAAAAACTTACTGGGGAATTGAGAGATACTTTTGCTTAATTCACCAATGGATTTATCTGTGGAAAGAGAAACATACTGAAAACAAAGGGATATCAGCTAAGGGGAAAGACTGGGCTGGAGATCTCAGCACACAGGTAGGTAAAAGTTGAAAAGGAAGCACTAATTAGCACGAGGACCACTGCCTTCCATTAATAGCTTGTCACTGTTTCCTTGATGTTGCTGAAGGTAGGGAAATTGATATGTGTGATGCTTACCTGTCTCTATCTCATTAACAGGAGGCAGGGTGAGAATAGACATTTATTGCCTGCATCACAGATAGAGACGGGGCCCTTTTACTCAGTCTAATTAATGAACTGACTTTTGTACAGGTAGGGAGGAAGGTGAAGATATTTGAAAGACACCCACAAAAACATATGCTTACACATACACAGTGCAAACACAAACACACTTATATAGCCATGAATGCAGCCACACAGACACACCCATCAGATACAGATGTCAGGATTTAAAAACCCTTGGGTCTGACAGACCACAGACATTTTTACCAATGGAAAATACACTGTTGACCAGAAAAAAAAAAAAGCTTTTGGATTAGCAAAGCACATGCAAGAAGGAGCCAGAGCTATCTTATTCACTGGAAAAATAAAACAAAAGAAATATCATCTGCTTTTCTTTAAATAAATAAAAACTAAATACATTGCTTGACCCAAGTCCAGTTTGCTGCAAAAAGGGGGGATAATCTATTGTCTGTTCACAGATAACAGAATCCAAAGTATGGAACTTCCCAACAAAGAAATAGGCCATTCCAAGCAAAGATAAATCTGCATTGCGTCTAATCACTTCCAAAGTAAAATATGGACAATTCTTCCAGCAGTTAAAAAAGATTAGATCTCCTGTTTAATATACAAAGGCCTCCCTTCTCCTCTCGACACATGGAACAGCTCCCATTAACGACAGTGGAGAGAACAAGTATGCAAATCAAGGAGAGAATGCAATGGCAGCAAATATTTGTGAGCTTGCAATGTACATCTGTGTGGAGTGATTACGTTGGGGGGGGGGGGGGGTTGTTCGTGTGTACATATGTTCCTGTAGGCATCTATTTCTTCCTGATTATATAAATCCAATAAACAAGCTGAAGATTCTTCAAGATACAGCCAAAATGCCCTAAGAAACAAACCTAGGCAGAACTGAAGGCAAAGGAAACATCAAGGCCATTTCTCAGGGAACAAAGAAAATTTCCCCTTCAGCATGCCTGTCTTCTTGACCATTTGGCTAAGATCAAGTGTAGGATCAGTTTTCTCTCCCCATCTATCCAAAGGAATGCAGCCAATCATCTAGTAAGTCTTTTTTCCCCTCTAGAGCTCCGACGTTACCATATGTGCAACTCCCTGACAGTGCAGATCTGATTGCAAACAGAAACATCACAATTAATTTTAAAAATAAGAATAAAAAAAGAAAAAACCTTTAGCTTGCAAAATCCAGCAGTTGAAAGAACTGAAATGCCAAAAATCACAGCTGCCCATTCAGCCCTAGAAAGGATGTGGAAAAAGGCAGAGATATTGTGCTAAAAATAGTATGTGATCATGTAATTAAAGACACTATCACAGCACAGGCATGCATGGGGGTTGCACTAGGGTTGCATGGGCAATCTTAAATCTGGCACCTCCGAACTCCCAAACGCTTGACTTTGCGACCTAAATAATGTTCATTTTAAATATACAGATAAAGCCCTGGAGTGAAAAAAAAATCATTGTGTCCAACTGTAACATTCCTGCATTGTGAGCAGGAAGCCTGAAACCTCAGCACAGACTTCTTGAAATACAAGACTAACATTACCTGGAAACAGAAGAAAGCTGTTCTCCCAGAGTGGGGTGAGGGGGGAGAACTGGACCAGTGAGTCTAGTGAGACAGTCTCCCTCTCTCTCTCTCTCTCTCCTGCTTCACATCTCCCTGTGCCAAGAACTGGTAGCCCCTGTGCTGCCTCCGAATTTTGGAGATGGACCCCCAGAGCCAGGAGCTGGGGCCTCTGAGAGGTTTATAGTGGGAGCTTTCCCTAGCGTTTCCCCCTTCCATGCCCACCTGCCAGAGCTGTGCCTGCTCCTCTTGCAACGTGGGCAGGGGCATGTGCATAACTCTCTAAAATGTTCACATTCAGTTATTATTTGGGGAGGAGGCCAACATTTCCCTGAGGAGAGAATGGGGTAGGGGCACATAATTTATAACAGTTTATAACTCGGCTAAACCTGAATGGAATCTCACAGGACAAAGAAAAGGCAGTCCTCCAAGCCCAAGAGCCTCCCCCTGCTGAATTTCAAGGGTCTGCAGCAAACAATAGAGGTGTCAGAGTTTCTCAAAAAAAGGCTACAAGAATCTTGTGTAATAGAAAGTGTTAGGCAACTGGTATATGGAAGTCATTGCCAGCTCCTCCTGGAATACAGGGTAAGAATACATTGCATTATCTGTCTTAGCCATTTTCATGTGGAATCTAAGCTCTCTGATAACCAGACTTCTCTACCATATTTGGAGCAGACTACATTTTTCTTATGTTAATTATAACAGAAAAGAGGGAGTGTGAAGAGACCCTAAAAAACTCATGTCATTATTTTTCACATCCAAGAAACTGTGTTCACTGAGATCAAGCTGCCCCAGAATGTGACCTAACAGAAAATGCACCAAGAAATGATGTGCCTATAAGTTATTTCTGCTTCCATGTTTGGGTTTTAAGCCCTGTAATGAAGTGACTTTTAGGGAAAGGGAAAGGACATAAGACTAGGTAACACAGTTTGACCATGATTCAGTGTTAATAATAAAAAAATAAAAGACACATGAACATACAGAGAAAAAATATTACCAAGTTATTGGGACTAAAATCTGCTCTCACTTGAGCTGCACAGGATAATTCTACTTCTTCCCTGTTCTCACTCCCTGCATCTTAAATGTGCAGAGCAACAAAGCTGTGACAGTCGTTCAACTGCGTTTGCTCAAGGCCTGTGTGGACAGTACATCCGGGAGTCAGGAAGCTTTTTAGGCCTAGAGCCAGGCACTCCAACACACCCCAAACCAGGTGAGTTTTGGGGTCATTACTTGCGTTCACCTACTAAGCCATCGTATTCTCCTTCTTCCCCACCCTGCGCCCCTCACCTCTCCCCTGCAGAGCTGGGATCTGGCGTGGGAAAGGCGTCCCTGGGCTTTTCACAAATCCAGTATCCCCTTGAACCAAAACCAATTAGCCTGGCCCAAGGTCCTGCCATTGAAGGACTGTCCCCTCTTTTCAAACCCTTTCAGTCTCAATTGCTTTAAGGAGCCTGTCTATGAATGAGCAGGGTCCACTTTAAGTGATACTTAAGCCAGGACCAGGGTGAAGGGAAATAGAAAGTCTCTATAGGAACAGCAATCTGAGTTTCCAAGAGACGGCTGACTGACGGAGACCGAGTTCAATGGATTTTTCGCCCCTGCGCTTTTGAGACAAATGTCCCTAAACTGAACCTGATCCAGTGAATAAACATAGCCAATGACACCTAGAATGGGGACTCCTGCTGA
>NW_005842302.1:1130109-1134058 GCF_000455745.1 Alligator sinensis | reverse complement strand
CTGCTGAAGAGACCTGGAGCCAGATCCTCAGCTACTGTAAACTGATACTGCCGCACCGAAGTCAAGGTTGCTAAGCAGATTTCCACAGGCACCAGACCTGGCCCCTAATATTCAAACAGGGGGATAGGGAGAGTTTGGAGAGGAACTGACTTGAACCAAAGCTTTGTTAAACAGTTGGAAAAGACAGTTCTGCTGCCTGCATCCTTGGGCAGCAAGCCATCACAAGGTAGCTGGGCTCAGCAAAGTGGAGGAGAGGAGACAGGGGCAAGAAACAACCCACAAACAAGCCTGAAAAGAGTGACTTCACTGAGTCACGTGGTGCAGAGAGTCAGCAAGGCCAGCAAACACAGCCATCTTACACACACAGCAACGGTACACTCGCAGGTCCATTGAGAAACCTCATGGAGACCCTGTGCAATAGAAATGGGCATTTTACAAAGCTGTGCATGATAAAATTAGGACGTTGGGGTCCTGTGTCTACTCAGCTGCCATTTTGGCACACGAATAACTCTGCACACACCATCTCTGAGCAGGGGCAAACACCTCTGCTCACCCTTGAACAGCTCCAACGCCTGCACCTGCACAGGCCTCTCAGAATCATTTGTCCCTTTGGGAGACAGGCATACAAATCCTGACATATAAGCACACACTTGTGTTTGCGTGTGCAGAGGCCAGACATTGAGCATTCACCCTTTACACCAGAGCCCCATTCCCTGAACATTTATATGAAGATTGGATTGAATTCCAGTAAATGTACAAAAGAGGACAGCCCCACACTGACCACCAATACTTCGGCTGGATAAAACCAAAAGGCCTCTTTTACCTCCACCTTCTGTGATTTTATGGGTGAAGCTACATAAAGACAGTAGTTGTATGGAGAGCAGACGGGCTTCAAGGTCCCAAGGAAGAGACAGATGAAGTTAGAAGAAATGACAGGCACAGCTATCCAATCAGCATTTGGACCGAGGCTTCAAATGATCTCAGTGGTAGGAAGTGATTGATGTGTAACAGGATGTTAGGTCTCAGACAGCTTCTCTGAGCACAGATAGATTCTCAAACATGCAGGGAATGAACAGCCTCAGATGCACCGTAGGTGTCTGCAGTTTTTTGGCTACTCCTACCGTCACGTGCAAATCACTCCCCTTTCAGCCTTGATCTGAACTGACTGGAAGACTAAACAGCTAGGAAGTGAACAAGAATGAAAGGGGGTTGGGACCACAGAGTCCCACAGCAGTGCTTTGCACAGGGACAGAGGTGTGAGTGACAGTCTACTTCCATGCTCCCCTAAACACACCATTTTCAGGACATCTTTGCCTCACGCTTTCAGCTAGCACCTAACCACCTTAACCTGCCCCATTCGAGCACTGCCTGAAGGACAAAGACAGAGATGGCTTAGCTGCAGCTTTATGGAAAAATCTCATTCCCAAATTGCCTACGCTGAATATTGAAGCTCCACCATGCGTGGAAAGGAACTTAAGTATCCCACAGAGAAGAGAAAGCAAAGAGAATATCCACTAAACGTTCAGCCTATTATTTTGTTCTGTTCTATTCTTTTTTAGATTCCATTACCACATCCATCGCTAGGGTATCCGATCACCGGGGCTGCCTCTGACTTGTACGAGTTACAGGCAGTCACGAACCTTAGAAGATCAGGATGTGTCCTTGCTTCAGCCCCACCGCGTTGCACGGAAGCAATCCCACCGGAGCCAAATAAGGTCTAAAGGATTCAACCTTTTGTGGGCCCATGGCTCGTCACACTCAGGTTGCATCTTGCCAAGCCCTAGCTACTGCCAAAGGACGGACTTTCATGATATTGATGTAATTGTCGTATTTTAAAGGAGAGCTGAGCAAAATGGAACTGCCTCTCCTGGATGGAGGGGGTGGTCAGATGAATGAATCAACAATAGCCACAGCAAGTAGCAAGGTTGAAGCACTACAAGACTTGGAGCGCCGTTTCTCCATTCAGAACACTACATGCCCTGAGGACAGGTTTTTAACACATAAAAGCAGAAGGCCAACTTCTCTGCCAAGTTATTTTCTTTGGGGAAAACAGACAGATCCAAAAAGAACAAAAGCTTGGTAGGGTTTGTTAAGTCTGACCCACAAGGCACAAAACCTGAGAGCTGAGGCATGAATGGGCCAGCCCCTTCCCTAAATTTCCACCTCCAATTTTGCAGGTGAAACTTACTGCACTGCACCTAACCCACTGGGTGCGTGCCGACATAGGGCAAACAAACACATTCTTGAATGCAAAAAATCAGGCAAAACAGCATGCACCTACTGAATGTGTGAAGGGGTTCAAGTTACAAGCCATTGTGCTGAGCTGGGTGCACAAATCCAATGTGCATTGGCTCAGAGTATTAGATTAAAACTTTATGAGCCTAGGAAATACTTTATTTGCGTCAGATTCTTTCTAACTGGTGCATGTGAAAACATTGTTTCTACACCCTGTTTAATTTCATAAAGTCATATTTAACAACTAGATTTCTTCTATATTTTTCAAGTCATCTCTTTGTACTCTCATCTCCATCAAATTACAGAAGTTAGAAATGGAAGAGACCTATGGGTTTAGCTAGCTAATCTCCCTGCCTGTGCAGAAATATTCCCAAAAGAATATATATTCTCCAGCACAGCTGGTCGAATAATTCATTGTGAATAATATTCGTTGTGAATTTTGGCATTATTTTCCATCAAATCATTACTTATGAATAAATGTATTCATTAACCACCCAGCTCAGTTCTCCCTTGCTTTGTTCATTCTAGTTTTAAAAGAGCTCAGATTAAGTAGTTTCCATCTGGATCGATGTTATTTTTCAAAGAAATATATGAGAGTGCCATCCATTATAACACAGAGGCAAAATAAAAATAAAATAAATAGGAAGGAGGGACAATGCTACATTCCATCCTTCTCACCTCCACTCGCTTCCAAGTTTTCTGGGATTACACCAAAAATACATATTCCAGATGGTTTGGAGAGAACAAAGTTGGATTCTTAATGACACGTTTTTTGCTGCGTTCGGAATGAATGATTCATTCTGATCTTGCCGAGACTTTGTGCCACAGTTGAGTTCCATTTCTAGAAAATCCGTATCTTTAATTCTGGCGCTGCGTGTGGGACCCGGCAAATCATGGAATTACTGCTGTAACTTCGGATTAGTAACGCTTTCTAAATGATAGTCTAATTCCAGGCCTTCATGCTTTTCAGCGTTCAAACTCACACAGCCTTTTCCCTGGGAGGCCTCCTGTGGAATTAGTGCAGGCGTCGTCTTCTTCCTCTGCCCTTTTTAATTTCTCCAAAGACTTCTCATTAGAATATATAATAACAAGAGCTCCTCTGAAGTTTCTTTCTTGATGTATATAGTCAGACTTTAATCTGGAGCCTCTTTATTTATTATTATTTGGGTGGTTGTTTGTTCACCCCTTGGCTGCGAGGCTGAAGAGCGCTTTGCCCTCGCTTTGTGGGACTTGTGGATTTGGACGCATACAAGGTGGAATGGGAGTTTGCAAAGACCACAAGAAAAGGACTCCTGGCTCTCGCTCCTTTTCCTCATGAGTGTGTCAGTGGAAAACTCAATCCAAGCAAAGCCCTTCTCTCAGGGACTACCCCCTTTGGCATGGCATGACTTTTTACCCACCAGGGAGCTGGAAAGAAGATGCAAGATGAAGGAGGCTGGGGAATACCCAAGAGCTCCTCGGCCCAGATTGACCTGCTTCATTTACAGGACAAAAGTTTGAGACTCAGTGGCAGGTTTCTAGCCAAGCCAGACTTAGACCAACCCAAAAGCCGCGGGTGCCCAGGCAGGCAGAGCACGCTCTGGTGGACACGAGAGATCACCCCCAGCCCGGACACTTGTGCAGTCAGGACAAGGGTGACCCAGAAGGGGCAGGGAAGAGCCACAGCAGGAGCGGCACAGGGAAGGGACAGGCAGGGAGGTCCCGCAGGGCAGCG
>NW_005842302.1:1128945-1129342 GCF_000455745.1 Alligator sinensis | reverse complement strand
GGGGGCCCGGTCCCGTCCGAGGGGCCAGCCGCGTCTCCGCCGGGCCCGTCGCTCCCCCGCTGGACGCCGGTGGGGAAGTCATTTCTACTTTCGGTTATCTAGCTTTATGACGGCTCGAGAACACTCATACAGCTAGATAACCAAAGACAGAAACAGCCCTCCTTCTCCCGGGCTTTCCCTCCAGGGCTGCCCCGGGCCGTGGGTGGTGGACGGCCGGGGCCGCGGGGCTCGTCTGTCTGCCACCGAGGAAGCAAAGAACAAACAAAAAGAGAGAGAGAGAGACCCGTGAGTGCGTGTGGTGCGATGCAAAGGTAGGGGCAGGCTCTGCTCTGCTCTGTGGGCTGGCGCCGGCCTGGGGCTGCGGGTCGAGGTCCGGCCGCAGCGCAGCGCAGCGCAA
>NW_005842302.1:1127048-1127326 GCF_000455745.1 Alligator sinensis | reverse complement strand
CCTGCACACGCGCACACATACACACACATGCACATACATACACATGCACACACAGACATGTACATGCACACACGTGCACAAACATGCACACACACGCAGGCATAGGCGCACACGCATGCACATGTACACGCATGCACAAACACGCACACACGGACACATCCACGCCAGGCCCCGGCCGGGAGCGGGGGCAGGGTGACGCTCATCGTGCCCGGCTCCGTGCGGACGGGAGACCCCGGCCCAGGCCCTGGCGCCAGCGGGACGGCGAGTGCGGGCGTGCG
>NW_005842302.1:1126153-1126421 GCF_000455745.1 Alligator sinensis | reverse complement strand
GGGGGGCATCGCCCCCGGCGGCGGCCCAAGCACTGAATTTGCTCCCCCCTGCAAAGAGCCCCCTGCCTTGGCCTCGCGACGTCCTGCACGTCTGACGTCACTTTTCTTTAATTAGGAGAAGTTATTTTTAGCCAACCTCGAGTAACCCCGCTTCCCGCCGCCTCCAGTGCGTCTCGTCTTAATTGTTTCCCTCCTGTCTGGAGCGGGACTCGGCCGAGCCGACGCGGGAGGGTGGGGCTCCCGGGGGCGCCGGGGGCCACTCAGTTGG
>NW_005842302.1:1124777-1126060 GCF_000455745.1 Alligator sinensis | reverse complement strand
ACACTTATGGCAGCGGCCTCACGGGCTGTCATTTATTCCACTGAATTAAAACCCGGACTCCAGAATTTAAAGCGGAATAAAGGAAAAAATAGGGGCCAAAAAAAGAAGAGAAAAGAAAAGAAAAATGAAATGAAATGATATTCAAGGCCAGGAGACAGCGGTGGAGAGGAGAAGAAAAGGAGAGGGCAGAAGGGGAGAGGGGAAAACGGAGGAGAACAAAAACCAGCAGGGGAGGACGAAGGGGGAATGACTTGCCGGCCTGACAAACTGAAACCAAGGGGAATTGAAAGCGAATTAAAATGGACCAGTCTCCCGGGATCCGAGCTTCAGAGGAACAAACGAGAGCAGAGCAGAGGTGGCAGCGGATCCGTGCAGGCTTCAGCCCCCCCTCACCAATATACCGGTTTCCCCGCTACCGCAGAGCCACGGCCCCTCCAAGGCCTCCAGCCCAGCGGACCCGCTGCTCCCCGCACAGCGCCGCCAGCCGCCCCGGCTCTCCCCGGCTGACCCCGAGCCCGCCAGGCCACTTGGCAGGAGGTGAAACTTCTCCTTCAGGATTGCATTCTCGGCTAGGCCTAGAAGATGGCACCGCTCGCTTCTCGGGCTGCCACGCTCCTCCATCCCCTCTATTCTGCTCATCGGGCGCAGTAGGATTTTAATGCCCCTCCTGTGAGCAGCGGCATCTAAATCCTCCCGGCGATCTGACGCTATTTCGGAGCAACTTGCCGCCCCCATCCTTTCTTCCCCCCCTTTTTAAATATATATGGTTTTTTTAATTTTTTTTTTTAGCGTGATGTGTCGGTATCACACGGGAGACGCGGGTTAGCCTCAGCCCGAGCCCCGCTGCGGTGGCAGGAGCATTGCTAATAAACACAGGCTGCCCTGCAGAGCAGGTCCGTGCTCCCCGATGCACCTGCCCGGGCTTTGGGGAGCGGCGGCATCCCGCTGGCCGTCGGCCCCATGGCAATGGAGGCATCTTCCCAAAGCCGCGGACAAAAGCCCTGGGATCGACCCCCAACTTCTGGTGCGTGAGGCCGGAGGGAAGGAGCCCGCCTCGGTTCGCGGGGCCGGGGACAGGGACAGGGGGGCCGGCAGAGGGAACGGGTCTGCCCCGCGGCATGAGCTCTTCTCCCTCCCGCAGAGCCAGCCACGCCAGGTGTTTATTGTGCCGGTGGATAGACAGACAGACACATAGATAGATAGATAGATAGATAGATAGATAGATAGATAGATAGATAGATAGATAGATAGGGCGGTGGAGAGATGGGTGGATGGATGGGTGG
>NW_005842302.1:1120657-1121941 GCF_000455745.1 Alligator sinensis | reverse complement strand
CCGAGTCCTGCGGCCCGGGAGTCCGGCGGGCTGCGCCGGGTCCAGCCGCGTGCCTCGCCGGGAGCCCGGGCCGAAGCAGCAGAGACCTTGGCCGTGAGGCCGAGATTCCTGAAAAGCCGGGCTCCGGGGCCGGACGCAGCTTCTGCGCCTTTGCCGGGAGCAGAGGGAGGCACAGATGTGCGGAAGGAAGGGGCGAGAGCTCAGCCGGGCCGGGATCTTTGCGGTGAGCCAAGCCCCATCGCTCTGGGCTTCAGCCAGAGCCAGCGCCAGTCCCGCCTCGGCCGTGCCCTGCCCGGCGCAGCGCCGAGCACGGGGCTCCGGGAGGTTCCTAACCCACAGCCGGGATTCCCAACCGGGAGCGCAGACCCCGTTTCCAAGACGGTCCCACCCATTGCCAAGCGAAAGCCACGGCCACAGGAACTCCCTGCCCTGCTGGGGCTTTCCGGGCTCTTTGCAGCAGAGGAGCTGCCCCAGTATTGTTTTTCTGTAAGCAAAACCCGAGTGAAAATTCAGCATTGGCATTTCCCCGGGGCTCTGAATCTGAAAAGGGTGAGAACCAGTGACCTGGAGGCTGACCTGTGTTGCAGGCGGGTTGCAGCTCTCCTCTGAGTGCCAGGCCATTGTTAAAACATAGACCCCCTAGTACATGGGTGCCCTGAGGCACAGAAACCCTGTTTCTCCTCTCACCACCTCCCTACCCAGAATATTCACAGCACACCTTCCACCTCCCTCACAGCTCAGAGCGACCCTTCGTCAGAGAAGTGAAGAGTATATGGGCTGGAGATGCTGGAAAAAGGGAGAAGAAATATACCTCTTCCGTTGCTCATACCATATTGCCACACCACTGGCTTCACACAGGACAGCTTGCTGGCCATCTAGTTCACTTGTCACATCCCCAAACCCCAAGCAGACCCACCAACCTGCCAGCTCTAACCCTGCACATTACTCACCGCAGTGGGATGAGGCCACGGGACCAAGGGGCTCCTTCCCCCAGCCAAGGCTTTCCCCTCTTCTTTGTTTCTTTCTCCCATGTCCAGGAAACTCTTCCATCTTTCCTCCTGTTTTCCTAATAACTTATAGCCTCCTTCCTTGTGCAGTCCTGTTTGTGACCAGCAGCCTCTGCACTCCTAGCAAGAAGCTGCTCCCTGGAATTGAAGAATTGCTCTAACCGTTTAGGTAGGATCTGACTCCTGCCCTCACCACAGCCCCCTGCTGTCAGTTGTTTTTTTAAGGAGCTTCTAGCCCCCTGTGTGCGCAATGGGTTGGCAATCGCTTTTTGTAGGG
>NW_005842302.1:1118746-1120632 GCF_000455745.1 Alligator sinensis | reverse complement strand
AAAAGGATCTCACACAGGTTGGCTGCAGAGCTCTTCACTCCACTCATCCATAAATGCCTCCGCTGATCCAGAAATGGCTGGGCCCTGGATTATTTAGAGTATGGGGCGGGGAACAGATTGGGCTTGAACCTATGTATAGATCCCAGCATAGTAACTAGCCTCCATTTCTGTTGCAGGAGGCAGGAGCAAGAACCGATGCATTCCAGGACAAACTTCCTTGGGGAGAGTTGGGAACATGCGAACACGAGGGCAAATGTACAGATAGAGCTTGTTTCCCACATATACACAGCCTCCAGCCCAGAACAGTCCAAGACCATAGTGGAAGCTTCTGTTGCTAACCAAGACTGAGATATTTTTAAAATTCAGTTTTTTATGTATTAAGCCAATGACCTTTAACTCACATGGCAGGACAGCACAGTCTGAGACACAAGCACAGATCTTGGTCCATGTAAAGCCAAGCATTAAGGCCAGAACTGGAGGATACTAAGCAGGGAGCAGTTATTTCCTCCCACAGAGGGTGTTGGATTGTGGAGATTCTGGCCACGGCTGCCTGCTTTCTGCAAAAGCCCTGCGTGCTTCCATGACAAGACAGGCCCAGTCCTGTGCCAGTACTCCCAACTGGTCTCCCCAGCCAGCTAGAACAGGTATTATAGACACTGACCAAAGGCCCCATCCATTCTGGAGCAGCAGTGTTAGCCACTTCTTCAACACTGGAGCCTTTCCTATTCTCCAAGTGATGTTTCCCCCCCGAGGTTACTGGCACCAAACCAGTTAGAACTGGTAGCAGTTTGTGTTAAATCTGACATTGCACGTCAGAGGTTACGTTTCATGGAGACTGGGTCTGTGGTTCTGTGACCCCTGTACTGCTCCAAGGTACAAACTTTGCAATTAGTGCTCCAGGCTACTTCAGGGGCCTGAGGTACCAAGAGGGACCATCAGTGTTTGGGACATCATTAGTGCATCATTCATGTATCAGGGTGGTGCTGGGGTCCTCTAGTGCAGCATTTCTCACGCTGTGGGTTGCAACCCACAAGAATATATGAAAGGTCAGGAACAAAATGGATCATAAATGGATTTAAAAATGGATTCTTCTTTAAAGGAGAAAAATGTGGGAAACCATGGGTTTTACCTTGCAGGAGTTCCAGCTTGGCTGTTCGAAGCCCCCCACCCCCCATGCCCTCCCTCTGCCCCACACCCCCTGCTCCACACACTGGGGGGCTGTGGCTAGGGGCAGTGAGTCAGGAGTGAGGGGCACTGGGTCAGGACTGGCCATTGATGTTTACAAATGGGTCCTGGTCCAAAAAGGTTGAGAGCCACCCCTCTAGTGCAAACAGGTATATGGTTCTGTTCATGGGAATTCAGGGCTCCAAGTACTCAAACAAAACAGCAGGCATCACACTCCTTTGTGAATGGCTCAGGAGTTTGAGGTCTTCCCCTCCCTCCCCTTCCCTGATTAGCTCTGACATTTGTTTTAAAATAGCACCTGTATACTTACCATCAGAACACCCTCCAGCCCACTGAATTTCAGTTTTCAACGCTAAACAGAGAGTCAGAATATACCGGTGGGAGACTAGCTCCCTCTCATCCACACGAATAAGGGATTGTTAGAACTGTTAACATTTTTATCATTGCGGCTCTGAATGACCCTTATCAGCAAGGGATGATAGCTTTCGTAGTACTTACTATTTACTACCCCTACTTATGAAAGTGAAGTTGTAATCATTGATCTCATTCAGCCAAAAAGTTTTTAGGCTGAAGCACCTCATGTCTGGCCTTAGCTTCAGAAAAAGGATGGTTCAGAAAGGTTGGAGGAAGGTCATTCAGCCAATTCACTTCTGAAAGTACAGGAGAGCCCCCTCATAGCCTAACAAGACAGATGCTTTTGC
>NW_005842302.1:1117892-1118715 GCF_000455745.1 Alligator sinensis | reverse complement strand
TTTCCCTTCATTGTTTAGTCCTCAATTAGCACCTGGGCTTGGCTTGTGTCTGTTCCTCCATTAATAAAAGGAGGAGGAGATTTGGCTTTTCTTCTTTGCATAGGTTGGTGAGAGCCCCATTCACCCTTACTTGATATCTGACCAGTTTACTTTGGTCTCTCTGTAGCAACAGATCTTCCCCCCACCTCCCTCTCTCCCTTTCTGTGGGACAACCTTAGCATAACTTTGCCCGGGTTGACGGGTTTGGGCGTGGAGGTCAGAGGCTCTGTCCTGTTACCAGGAATGGAGCATCTTGCTCCCAGGCCTGTGGTGGTAGCTGCAAGGGAAGAGTTTGATGAGCCTTTCCCCTTCTGATATTTCAGGACATGCCTCCCCACCCACTTGGTAGTCATGATGGGTATATCCCAGCATACCCTGTTCATGCAGGGGTTACATGGATTCCCATCCCCATCAAACAAGCTTAAGGAGGAACATTGATGCAGTATTGAGCCTGAACAGGTGAAAGAAAATCAGATTAAAGTTTCAGGGCTAAGCTCCAGAGAGTTAACATCCCTGGACAACCTCATGTCCATTCCAAGTAGGGTCCCCACAGTCCACTCAATACCCCGGTTGACCCTACCTGCTCATGGTAGACCATTTCAGTTTTCACATGGTGAGCCAGCAATGCACACTCATGACCAAGGATACAGTCTGAGACATAACAGTCCTGTGAAGTTCCAGGGAGTTCCATGTTCACAAGTCCAGATCTCCCTTCCTTACATGTTGCCAACCCTACAGGTGCAGCCTGGATCAGAAAGTCAAGGCCAAAAGCTTGTGCATGAAT
>NW_005842302.1:1074750-1117861 GCF_000455745.1 Alligator sinensis | reverse complement strand
ATGCCCTGAAATGCATTGCACAAATGCAACCCAGGATAGAACTGGCCTCCACAACCAGGATGAACGTTTTATATGGGTTCAGAAACAGATCCTTCGAAGTAAGCAGGTTGATTCCAAACCTGACAGGAACATTTGCTATTCAAATCTCAGTTTCTAGGCTTGTGACCAGGCAAGGATTAGGCTTTTTGATGAAAGCAGTACACCTTTTTTCCATCTAGCAATTTGGATAGAAACTGTTTGTTAGTAGAGTTTATAGACATTGATTTTTACTACAATTGGAAGAACCCTGCAAGCCATCTCACCCATGAGAGGTTTGGATTTTGTACAAACTTGGCTTTCTATTGGGCTTTTCTGTGTCCAGTTTTTCCTTAATTATGGATTTTAAAAGCTCTCAGATGTTCAGATGCCAGGGGTTAGATTGGCTGAGAGCTGCATGGGCAGGATTTTGTCTAAAGAAGAAATTATTAGACTGCCACCTCGTGGTGAAATGACCAAGTCATTCTTTCACCAGATTTTTCTTTTGCAGCATGAAGTGTGGGGAGACACTGGAAATAATATCCTGGGGTTTACTTTAACTTCGACCAGCACACATCCACAGGCTGCATGGCAGAGAAACCTGGCATCAGTCTCTGAGAGATGAATGTGAATTGGCGGCAGCTGTCCTGCTCCATCCATATGGAAGTTACAGCAAAAATTTATTATCAAGGGAAGTTTGAAGGCAGAGATATTTTCCTCATTCTACAGTCACACTGATACTATCTTTGAGGTGCTTTAGCTCCAACAGATCAAGCACCTGGCAAGAGTCAAACTCAGAATATGGAGACCAATAGCTGGACTTCCCATCACTTTAAAAGGCAGGGGAAAGTCTCTTCTCTTCTCACATTTCAGGAGAGAGGAAATTTAAGTGATCCCTGCATGCTGTTGTGGTAGTAGAGATAAATCAGATAAAGCTTGTTGTAATGAGACAGAGCAAGATCAAAGAGGCTTCATTTTCATCATTCTAGGACTTGAAAACCTAAGGTGTTCACCTTTCTGACCTTCTGGAGGCCAGCTGACTACACCGCCTGGCTTGTTCTAGGCCGAGCCCAACATGAACCATTTTGGACTTGGTATGTGGGTCTATTAGAGCTAGACTGCTCTCAGTGGTGACAGATGACAGAACAAGGAGCAATGGTTACAAGTTGCAGCAAGGGAGGTTTAGGTTGGATACTACGAAAAAACTTTCTTACTAGGAGGGTGGTAAAGCACTGGAACAAGTTACCTAGAGATGGTGGGTGGATTCTGCATCCTTGGAGGTTTTTAAGGCCCAGCTTGACAAAGCCCTGGCTGGGATGATCTAGTTGGAGACAGTCCTGCTCCGAGCAGGGGCTAGACTAGATGACCTCCTGAGGTCTCTTCCAACCCTAATTTTCTATGATGTTCTATGATTCTGGTATGTACAGGAAGATACCATATATTTTAGCCCTGGGAGGTCTTTGGGGTCTAAGTCCAGCACTGCATTCTCCACTAAAATTATCTGATTTTTTATCTCAAGGATGTTATGCTCTAAGGGCAGTTGGAGCTCAGGCAAGGCAGGATTACAACATGCTTATATTTATGGACATTTGTAATCAGGGGTGTCGATCGTGTCCAAAATTGTTCTCGATTCTCAGGACCTCTTTGTAGACTGGTGATAGAGGAGGAAAGTATGCTGAAAATAAGAGTCCCCAGAGGTCTCTGGTTCTTCAGATTCAAGCTCCACTATGGAGCTCTATTGCAGTCTAACTGAGAAAGAAACTTCATTCACCATAAAGAAATGAGCTGGGTTTAGACAGTGTCAGTCAGAGTCCTTGTTCACACAGTGGCCTTAGTGTATGAAGCTAGCAGAAAAACAAGCAGGTGCGATGCTAGGGTCAAAGGCACTGACAGGGTGGTCGATAGCCTTGGAACCCTGCAGCCAGTTGTATGCAGGAGATGTGAAAATGAGAGAAGTCTAAGATCCCAGCAGGGACTGTGCCATCAGCCTGGAGAGGTTGTGCAGCGTGTCACCTCTTAATGCACCTGGTCACTGCACAGAGTGTGGTCAGCAGGAGGGAATGCCACAACTTCCCCAAGAGCAGTTCCTGGGGTCAGCACAGACCCTGGCTGCCACAGCAGGAAGTTTGCTTCCCATTTACTAAGCCAGCCCATGTCCTTCAGCTTCCCCTTCAAAGTAAAGTCCTGGGGTGTAGCTGTGCATGCATGCTCCAGGCCAAATTTCAGGGTCCTTAATGCTGACATCCGGACTCAGTCCCATCTATCAGTAGTGCAAAATCTTTCTAAGGGAAGGAGCGTCCAAGAGGGCTCAGCCTCCAGTAACTCCCACTGTAACACTTGGAGCCAAAGCCCAGCTAGAACTCGCCCTCTTCTGAAATCCTGGCCACAAGCAGGAAATGCTGCTACTGAGGCATCTTTCTGCACCCAGCATCTCAATGGGAGCAGAGAAGGAAGAAGGGGGTCATGTTTTTATAAGCTTCATGGCAGGCTCCACTTATGTTCAACTGGAGTGTGCTCTCCATGTGTGGAAGAAGAGGCAATAGAGGGAAGAGAGTTTTGTTTTAGTTTTAAGTTAACAGCCCCAAGCTAGATCCACGGTCTCTGTCTGTGTGGGAAGGCAAGACTCCTCCCTTTTCAGACAAAAGGATTTTCAGCCTACATAAATCTGGCTTGTTCTACCATCAGGCTTAGAGATTGCTTGCTGGAGGAATAACAGCCCACATAGACAATGCACTGGTTTAACTTAGTGCCACTGACAATCTGGGGGGGGCTCTTGATTTATCTTTCCCAAGAAAGGGGGCACACTGAACAGCTACCAATGGACCTACTACATTGTAGGACTGCTTTGCATAACCAGCAAGACCACACTTCCCCAGCATGAATCTCCCTCATCTTTCTAACAATACAAATTACATCAGTAGTATCTAGCACTATATATACACCTCTGTTTCACAGAAAGGGAAAGCAAACAAAACTACTATTAAAGCATGTCTCCAGTTTCACTTAAATACTCCCAGGAAAAAAATAAATAAATAACCATTCTTTCCTTCCAACTCCTAAACTCACACCCAATACAGCCTTTGTAACAGCCCAAGCTGGCTTAGGAGGCTATGCACAGCCTTGCTTCATTAGCCAATTAGTTGCTATTCCTCCCTTTTCTAGAAATGAAGTTCCCGATGGCTCATGTGTTCCACAGGTGGATGATTTACTGAGGCTAATAGTAGGCAAGGGAGTGGTTCTTAGTTTGGGAACAGGCTGGCACCGTGTGCTGCTGGATTCAGGAATTAGGCCCCAATCCTGAAAGCAGGGCTGAGCACCTGCATTTGAGCAGTGTCCTGTTGTCAGCAGGGGAGCTGTGACCAGCAGACAGGTCTTCCTGAACACAGCAGTTTGCAGGCTCCAAGGCTTCAGGTCCAAGATTTGGCCTGTTGCCCCAAGGTTATGAGATCTGACAAGTAGTAAAGAGGCCTGTACCCACACAACACAGTGCACGTGAGGGCAATGAGCAACAGGCAATGCAAGCCCAGATTTCACCCTGTCCATAGCAAGTTACATAGCAGAGCTGAGGGCCAAGCAGATGCTCGAGGGAATGAACTGAATTGGTCTCCAAGCTGGGGCCTTGGCTCTACGCCTTCCCCCAGAACCGGGTGTAGGGCAGGATGGTCTGCCATACTGGGAGGGTGGGTGCATGGGCATGCATGGCTATGAGCTGTATGCTAGTGTGTATATCTGTGGCTGTGCTTGTCCTAGTGAAAGCTGAGGGCAGCATGGGCCCAGGCGCCCCATGGCTGTGTTGCCACCAGGATGCCAGGCCTAGAGGTTCTCCCTGGGCTCTGCTGGCATGTGATGTGTGCTGGAAGGGGAGTGAAGGACAGTGTTGTACCCAGGCAAAAAATGGGAACAAGGAATTGCCAGAAAAGTGCATAAGGACAGACACAGAGCAATGAGGTGTTCCTCCTGCTTATGCACACTCTTTTATGCTATTCCATGAGACTATAGGCAGTTGTGCCCGGCAGCTGTGCATGCCTGGGATCTCTGCAGGAGGATGTTTGCGGGCACGGCCTTCTGGCTCCCAGCCCTCCTCACACTTACACCCTTGCTGAACTTCTTTGCGGTGGATAATGCCACTGGGTTAATGAGGCTCCTGGGAGTTAATTTGAGCATATGCAACAAGGAGCAGGGCTACAAATCCCAGGAGGCTGGTTCTGAGACCTTGCTGCAGCAGGCACTGAGTCAGGATCTGCTTTGGCACGTGGCCCCGTGTCCTTGTGGGGTTCATCATGGGACACCCCATGAAGTGCAAGGAGGGTCTCCTGCCCTGCGCCTTCCTGCAGCCTGTCATCGTCACGCACCCATCTTGGTAGCACTGTTTGTAGTTCAGGCTGTGCCAGGCCGTAGTGATAGGACGTTATGGTGCCAAAAAGCAGGACGGGTGAAAGGGCCCTCCTGACCGCAGAAAAATAAAAATGCCCAAATGAGCAAAAAGGCACTGAAGGGAGGATGAAAACAGCAGCTACACAACTCAGACAAATGTAAAAGGTAAAAACTGCTGAGCGAGACAGAGACAGCAAGGGCGGGAGCGTCACCCGCACCAAGGAAACAAGTGGAGGTGAACATCTGGGCAGAGAGAGGTGAGGGGGTAAGCAGGACAGACGCAGGGGCAAGACAGATGTTGGGGGCAGATGCCGGGGCTGGCAGGCCTGTGCCTCAGAGACCTCGGGGAGCGTGAACCACATACGGCGTCTCTACAGCGAGGGACAGACATTACACACAAACTCGTTTAAGTGATCAGAAACTGGTTTAAACCTGTAACAGAAGTTCAGTGCACAGAAACCAGTTTCAAAATGGCTTCAAACTGGTTTAAGACAAACCTGGTTGAATGTAGTATCAGACAACTGATTTGGGTCAAACTGGTTTATGCAACATCTGTCCCAGGGGCCAAGCTTGCCCTGACTGGCACCCAGGTGCACCACTGACAAACTTTTCTGTGCCTTTGCCAACCAAGCGCGTAACCCCGTGGCCTTGTCTGCGGCTGCCCCGCGCATCTCTGCCCAAAGGCGCATGGGGGGGCAACAAAAAAAATAACGAGCCTCGCGACCGCGGCAGGACTCGAACCTGCAATCTTCTGATCCGAAGTCAGCCGCCTTATCCATTAGCCCACGCGGCCCCTCTTCCCCCACGATATCGGGGCCACCCTATAAAGCTGACGTGTGAGACCGCCCACACTGGATGAATCCATTCGCGCCGGAAGGGGGACAGAGAGTGGGTGGAGACAACAGGCCGGAAGCTCTGAAGAAGGCGGCGGGGCGGCCTGGCTGCGTGCTCCCTATTCTGCCCGGCTCTCTGCAGCGGCGGCGGAAGGAGGCGCCCCGGGGCAGCCCGCGCGGCGGGGGCGGCGGTGGTACAGGCCGGGGCGGGGGAGGTTGAAGCGCGGCTGGGCTCGGGGGCGGGGCCTGGGGCTGCCCTGCACGGGGCTCCCCACCCAGCTCTGCAGGGGCTGCCCCTGGGGCCTGCCAGTGCCACCATGAGGCTACTGCCCCGGGCTGTGCCGTTTGCCCCCTGGCACCGCCGAGCCTGGCCCAGGTGGGCCTCGAGCTCAAGCACCAGCCGCCCGCTGCCGGAGGTTGAGGAGTCAACGCCATCGCCATCGTCAACAGCATCATCAACGCCATCGTCAATGCCAACGTCATCATCAACGCCACCGAGCGAGCATGAGGACGGGCAGCGGCGCGTGAACCCCCTGCACATCCAGATGCTGTCGCGGGCCCTGCACGAGCAGCTGTTCCCGGGCGCGCGGGTGGAGTACGCGGAGGCCGACGTGCAGCGCAGCAAGCAGCACCTGCGGCAGCACGGCCTGTGGGGCCAGCCCACGTCCACGCTGCCCGACGTGGTGCTGCGCCTGCCCCCGCTGCAGGGCGACAACTTGGACCAGCACTTCCGCCGCCTGGCGCAGAAGCAGAGCCTGCCCTACCTGGAGGCTGCCGACGAGCTGCTGCAGTGCACGCTGCCCCCCCAGCCTGCCACCTGGGCCTGGCAGGCCGGCTGGACGCGGTACGGCCCCGACGGGCAGACGGAGACTGTGGACTATCCCAGGGAGCGTGCCTTGGTGTTTGACGTGGAGGTGTGCATGGCCGACGGGTCCTGCCCCACCCTGGCCGTGGCTGTTTCTCCTACAGCCTGGTGAGATGGAGCGATGAGCAGAGGCAGGACGAGCCAGGCTGCAGTGGAGGTGGTGGGAGGGTGGCACAACTGCCTCGTCCCTCTGCACTACATATTTCACGCTGGCTCAGTAGGGAGTGAGCGGCTCCCCGGTGTTGCCGTACCTAGGGGAAGGCCACTGCTAAAGGCCGCAGACCAAGTTAGTTCAGGGAGGGAGCTCTGTTGTGGTTTCACAGCCGTGGAGACGGCGGACAAAGCTAGGAGCGCGGTAGGCATCCTGACCTGCTTCCTGACAACGTGCTCAGGAGAGGTGTATTCTGAAGGAAGACGGATATTGGTTGTAGCCATGTTGGCCTAAAGGCATAGGCAGACAACTCTTGGAGTAGAGGCGATATCTTTTATTAGACCAACCAAGCAGTAGCAAAAAAAAAAAAATGTCTGTCTTTGCAAGCTTTTGGGCCCAAACACCCTTTTTCAGGCAAAGGAGAATGCAAAGATTGTAAAATTTCTCCCAGAAAAACAGAGCAACTTGATTTCCTAGTTCAGTCTTTCCTTAGTTCCTCTGCCAGGGACAACAGGGGGATCCTTCTCCCAGCTGGGCGTCCTGCATTGATGAGGGAATGACCGTTCTGATGAAGTGAGCTCCAGCTAGGGAAAGTTTGTGCTATATAGATCTCTAATTTAATTAGTCTATAAGGTGCAAACCTACCCTGCCTTCCTCTTGGTGAGGGAAAGCAGAGGTACCACCTTTTAAAATGCAAAGGGACCCATAAGACAAAGTAGATCCGGAGGCCCACTGTACAGGGCTCCCAGGGCACTAGTTTTCCGGCTGGAATAGTTCAAGAGAGAATATGTTTCTATTCCAGGTACTCCTGGTGCAGTAAGCGGCTGCTGGAGGAACGTTACACCTGGTCCAACCAACTGACACTAGCTGACCTCATACCATTGGAGACGGCCGCAGACACCAACTGTGCTGCCAAACAGGACTGGCTGGAGAGACTGGTGGTGGGTCACAACGTTGCTTTTGATCGGGCGCACATAAAAGAGCAGTACTTGATCCAGGTAAGTCCTTTCTTAGTTTCGATCTGTCTTCTGCTCCTGCTCTCCTTGCCTGTGTGCCACGCTTTGAGTGCCTGGATTAACTGTGTGCAATGACTTACCTTGGTAAAAAAGAAAATATATTTATGTTAACTTGCTCGGGAAGTGAAAGCTTGTTCCCCAGCTAAGTAACCCTTTGCATGTGTGCTTACCTGAGCTACCTCAGCAGCGGAAGCTGTATATAAATGAAACAGGCCTTTGCATACGCAGTTGCATTCAGCTTATTTTGAAGTTCGGTGCCTTAGTTTGCTCTTAGAATGGGAGTCAAAGCACTTCTCTTCACCTCCTACCCCAAGGGAGCTATTCTGAGTTTTGCAAATTGCTTTGGGATTGCAGTTGGAAAGCACTCTGTTTGTACAGGGTTTCCCAAAGGCCAGTGCTTGGTTCCTTGCTGCTGTTCATTTTATCTCCCAGGAAAGGAAAGCACAGTTATGTTTGGCTTTAAGCAAGCCACGCAGGGCTGAGAGGACAAGTAGCACAGAATGGAAAATTTAGGGTATGGGGCAAACATAACATGAGTGAAGGTAGCAGGGTTTTTGCTAGCACCTTGTTTCAGCAAATACAAGCCTGGATCCTTTGACACCAAATTCTAGCAGCTGACAAAAGGAGCAAGCACCTCAACTGCTGTTAGAGTTATACAGGTCTTGGGTCTGTCCAGCTGGTTTTCAAGAGTAGCTGTATGCGTGAGTCTGTTTCAGTGCTATCAGATGCTGTCAGGGGAGCAAGAAAGAGAGCTTGAAAGTCAAATCCCAGTCTGTTGCCTTTTTTGTGCAAATACTCCTTGCTCCAATGACAGGCTATTCCCCCTGCTGGCTCCTCTCTGATCCTGAGAGGTCAGTCAGTGATGCGTATCCCAAGGCATCAGCCCCCAGATGCCTAGCCTTTAACCCGCTGTGTTTCAGGGCTCTCGAATGCGGTTCCTGGACACCATGAGCATGCACATGGCCATCTCTGGACTGACAGGATTCCAGCGCAGCCTCTGGATGGCTGCGAAGCATGGCAAGAGGAAAGGATTGCAGCAGGTCAAGCAGCACATGAAGAAAACCTATAAGCAAGCCAAAGGGTCTTCAGTGAGTAGGAGGTTCAGAATGCGTGCGCACCACTGCCTCATGCCATAGGCCCCGACTGTCTGCCGCCTCCATTTAGAGTTTAGAAGCATCCACCGTCATTCCTCCCTTAGGTGCCTTGATCTGGCCTCTCTGAAAGGAATCGGTCCAGCTGTTCTGTGCGAGGGGAGGGAGAGGAGTGTAACGTTCCCTGTTGTGCTGTTCCAGGAGAACAGCAAAGTGACTTTTCTACTAAACCGCTCCCAGCGACTCCCAGATGAAATGGGCTCTAGTTTACTAATCAAAAGAGGTTTTTTTCCTTACCTGCCATCCCTATACCTTGAACCCAAGCCAGGCTCTTTCTGGTTTAGTCCATCTTTAGGGGGCTGCAATCACAGTTCCTCTGGCAAACTTGCTGATGGCACATAAGGGTCAGGGCAGCCCTGTTCCTCTCCTGTGCCTTCATTCAATGTACTGACAAGGGCAGCAGCTCCAACTTCTGTGCACAGAGGGAGCAAGTTTATGGGGAAAGAAAGGGCCATTTTGCCTTAATGAGAGGAGAGTTTTCCTGACGTGATGCTTTTACTGGTCACCCGTCCTTTGCCTTCCTTCAGTTGCTGCCCTTTTCTCTGTCACATCAGACATAAGCTACTTGCCACAAGACCCTGCATAATCTAGTCCTGCCCTACCTGTCCTGTTCCATTCATTATGCCAACTCCCCACTCTTACCAGCTTGTGATGCTGGTCTCTGTCATTATTGTTAAAATGACAAACAAATCCTTTTGTTCTCTCTCCTCTGTTCCCCGTTTTCTAATCGGAACGGGACCTGATTTCTACAGGTGAGAACAGTTAGATGGACAGCATCTGTGAATCATTCAATGCCTGTTCTTTTCCTGTTGGTGTATTTTCTCCCAGGGTATCTCCTGGGACTGGATAGACATCAGCAGCATTAACAACCTGGCAGATGTGCATGACCTGTATGTTGGGGGTAAGCCACTGGAGAAGGAGGCCCGTGAGCTGTTTGTAAAAGGGACTATGGGCGACATCAGAAATAACTTCCAGGTAAGGGCCAGAAACTTCTAGGAAAGAGGAGCTAGACCAAGGGATTCCTTTAACTTAACAGACAAGTTTCAGTTGGTGTGATATTTTCTAGTTGTAAAAGCCTGATTTCCATGTCTTGTAAGGATGGTTGGAGCTATACAAAGCATTCCCGATCACAGGCAGGGAGAGAGAGAGCACCTGGGGCCAACGTCTAGTTTCTTTAGGCACCATGTCTGTATTTCTGATCAGAACAGCTGCAGTTGGATCCTTATCATTGCAAAGGGGGTGCAGTCCTTGGTCTACACACATTTACAACAATGGCCATTGGTTGGGTAAGATTCAGTTGTCCTACATTAGGATATATCCAATTCCTTTCCTAGGGATTAGACACCAGAGTAAGTTCTTGTAAGGCTGGCATAGACTGTGGTGCTGAGATGTTTAGCAGTAGGCTTTTGACAGTCATAGCTCAAACAATGGCATTCCAGCCTCAGTGAGGATTTCCTCTTGGCACTGTCACTTCATTGCTCTGTGGTTTACTTGCTGTGTAATCTTGAGTGCTGCCGGTTTGTGCCCTGAAGGAGCTGATGACATATTGTGCCCTTGATGTCCAAGCCACTCATGAAGTATTCCAGGAGCAGCTGCCCCTCTTCATGGAGAGGTGAGGAGTTTGGTCCCAGCCTCAGCAAAACTTAAATATATCTGTTGGTAAGAGCCACTGTAGTCTGGACGCATGCAGGAGAGTTGGGCAAGTTTTTGTGGTCATGTCCAGGCAGGCTTGATCCCCTGCAGGGAACTCTCATTCTGGGTTGGCCAAAAGTGTTTGAGAACTTTGTGTTAAGGAAGGCTGCAATGGCAGACTGCTATCAAGTCTATGCAGCACTGATTCCAGTTGCTGTGGGGACTCTGATTCCTTTCCCCTGGCTAGGAGAAAATAGGAGTCATTATTCCATGCTCTGGTAAGGAGAGCAGCTCTTAATGAGAGGGATTCATCAGTGAAGCTTCCATGCTTGGGATTGAAGGGTCTTTTGTTTGCAAAATGGACCTCCTCCTGCCTGCCATACATTAAGAGTCTTATTTGGGCCCCTGGTAACTGAGGCTAAGTGGGACAAGGGCCAAAGGGAATGCTGGGCTGGGAGCTCCTACATAAAATGCTGGGTTAACCCTACAAATTTTTATCCTCCTCTTTGGCATAGCCCAGTCCTTACAGGTCAGATGCTATCTGTATAACACCATGCCTCTGTGTTCTAGATGCCCACATCCTGTGACATTTGCGGGGATGCTGGAAATGGGTGTTGCTTACTTGCCTGTCAATCAAAACTGGGAGAGATACCTGGAAGAGGCTCAGTGCACCTATGAAGAGCTGCAGAAGGAGATGAAGAAATCGCTGATGAATTTGGCCAATGACGCCTGTCAGCTGCTGTACGATGAGAGGTACTAGTGGGGACAAAGAAGGGCCTTGCAAAGAAGGGCCCTTGATTTTGTCACTTGGTGATGGAAGAAGAAAGCAAAATGATCTCATCTGGTCAGCTAAAGAGCTTAACTAGCACTAGAATGGTAGTAATGGGTCTAGATTGTGGGTGGGACGCAGGGCAGATGTGCTCCTGTTTTAGTAAGGACTGGTATGCTGATGACCTCAATCCAGGTCCCAGCAGACAAGTGCCCACATCTTGGACATTATCCTTAGAACTGGTACTTATACTCTGATAGCCTCAGTGCAACTCCTAGTAGGCAGGCACCCACATCTTGGATGTTTTCTCTGGAATTGGCACCGATTGCCTTTTATTAGTAGCCTCAAGAGGCTACGCAGGCAATGGAAAGTGCTTTGCAAGGCTGCGTGGAGGGGTGATAGCACATGCAGTAGGGGTGGGGGCGAGAGGAAAAAGCTGCCATTGCTGCTCTCGGCTGCCTTCTTCAAACCCTCAAGTGAACAGGGAAGATGGTCAAGATTCATGTCCGTGTGTAATCCCTGGTAAAATAAATGGGAAGCAGTGCTGAGAGTTTTTTAGGCTGGTAGGATTTCCCTAGCATGTGGGGATGAGCAAAATGTTTTATGGTTGTCAGAAACCAGGAAGAGGCAGGCATAACGGTGGTATGTCCTACAGGTATAAGGATGACCCTTGGCTCTGGGATTTGGAGTGGGATGTCGAGAAATTTAAGGAGAAGAAGCCATTAAAAAAGAAAAATAAAGATGCAAAAAGCAAGGCAGCCGAAGTGGTGGCAAACCCATCTGCGCTTGAATGGCAAGAAGGTAGCATCCTTGGTGTGATGGAGGGGTGGGCTCGGGGGCAATCTGATGCCAGCTAGTATGATGCTCTAGCAAGGTTCCAAGAGATGCATGCAAACCAGAGACTGATTGGTAAGTAATACTGAAACAAGGGGAAGAAGGTCAGTCCTCCAAAAGCTTATTCATGTAACTTACTACCGTAAGGACGTGTAGCAGATGAAGACATGCAGCATGTGTAGGAACAGTGCCTGTAGGAGCAGTTCTTGTCTCGTAAGAGTGTGGTTGCCACTGGGGTGGCTTGCATGAATGCAGAGTGTTTCTTGCTAAGATTTACTTTTCCTGCAACAACAGACCCTGGTCCCCCCAGTGAAGAGGAGGAGCTAGGAGTCCCTGAGAGCCAGCTGTGCCTGGAGCGCCTGAAGGAGACCGTCACATTGCTGCCCAAGAGAACCCAGCACCTGCCAGGCCACCCCAGGTGAGTCATGCAAAAGGAGAGTTGCATAGCTCAACATGTAGCTGAGGTATCACTTTGAATGTGATTGCTAAACTCTGGAAATTCCACTTGGGCGCCTCGTCCAAGGGCCACTGTTTTCCACCTCATTCCTGGGTATTAGAACTTGAAACCTAGCAGAGAAACTGAAGTGGACAGCGAGATTGGGCCCAGCTCAGCCCTTAGCAGATGGGAGTTCACTTCTCTGCCACCTTTTCTCTGCCACTAAAAACTAGGAAAGCATTTGCCAGCCCTTTGCTCAGGTGAGCCTGTAGGGACATTACATTGTTCCCCTATTTCTAGTGAAGACAAATGCTTCCTTTCTGTGGTCCTTCTGTACCTGTTTCCTGGGAGCTCAGTATGCATCACGTTCCACATTCAAAGGGAACCTGCCTTGTGATGCTGGCAGCTGCTGTGAGAGGTTCCCTTCACAGAAACACTTCAGTGTCAGAAGGGGATTAGCAATTCCTTTGTTCCGCACATTTTGCAGGCTTCACTACAGCCTTATGTCCTTCTGCTTCTCCACAGATAACTGTGTAAAGAGAGGATGGAGAAGTTCTTCTCCTGCTATGCAACATGCAGAAGTGTGCTGGGTCAGGAGAGAGGGCTTGGGCTAGAGCACTTAGAAGTGTTAGCAGTGAAGGGTAGTCATTGTTACTACAGCATTAACTGAATGGGAGGAAGTCAGGTGGGAAACTGCTCTTGGAAGTCTGCTGCCCTCTTCAGTTTTGTGGTCTTTGATCTCCAGATGGTACCGTAAGCTGTGCCCACGGCTAGATAGTCCACACTGGGTGCCCGGTCCCAGTCTCATCACTCTTCAAATGAGAGTGACGCCTAAGCTCATGAGACTAGCCTGGGATGGCTTCCCGTTGCATTACTCGGAGAAGTATGGCTGGGGCTACCTTGTGCCAGGCAGAAAGGACAATTTCCCAGGGGATACCCCAGAGACCGAAGTGCCACTATGTCCCCACAGGTAAGCGAGAAGGGCTGTGCTGTTTGGGGAGATGGTGGAAAGTTGCTGCACTCAGCAGGCTAGGAGAGACTCCTGTGGTGTTTTGGCTTTAGTGAATAACCTCTAAAACTTCGGGGGCACAGCGGCTGGGGGGAAGAAAAGGTCATGAATTGAATCCAGAGCCCTAGATATTTGAGCTGTTTTGTTACTTAAACAAGACAGTAACATTAGGGAATTAAAAAAAAAAAAAAAAATCTATTTTACTTTGAAAAGAAGCTGTGCTCTTCACCTGCCTCTGTCTGAGAAGCAGCTTGTAGCTGAAGACCAGATTCAGCAAGGTGCTGTGTGATTGCATCGCCTTTGTGTTCACATGCTTACCTGGACAGACATCTGCCTTGAGGCATCTAGGAGGTCTCTACCCTAGGATACTGCCTCTGATGGAGGTGGTGATATTAGATACTTGATATGAAATCTGCCTCCCATGCAGTCACCACAGGCTCCCAATTGGCACTTATCCTTCCTTCATCTCTCTCTAGGGTCATTGAGGACCTGTACAAGGAGCACTGTAAGGAGAAGGGGAAGGAGCAACCCCTCTTGTTGGCTCCCTCCCTTGAAGAGGAGTACATGTTAACAGACAAAAGCACTATGTGGCAGAAGGTAAAGTTGGGCTTGGTAGAAAGGAGGAAGGAAGAGTGCAGAGGCCCTGATGGGAGCAGGCAGTTTTTCTCCCTTCATCAGGAGGAAGGACCTGGCCAACTTTGACTCCTTTCTGCAAATGCAAACGCCTTCAAACAAGCAAACCCTATACCTGGCTGGGGAAAGCCCTGGGCAGCTGTTTTTGACTGTTGGACAGTACAACCCTTTGTCCTGATTTTTTCCCTATGTCTAGCTGCCTTGATTAGCCCTCTCTTTGTCCTAAAAAGCAAGCCAGGATACTATCCTCCCTGGAAATCTGTTAATGCCAAATCTTGGTAGCCTCTGACTTGGCATTTTGGAGCATCCAGTAATCAAGGGTTAAGGACCAAGAAATCATAGCAGGGCAGCCCTGGATAAGGGGAGAGTTTCCTCTGGGGAAAAGCGAGTCCTGGTAGCTCAGAATATTGACACTTTTAGAAACCACAGGCTCTTTTCTGACAAGTAGTCCCTAAGCCCCCATGTTCTGCACAGCTGTCCTCTTGCCTGGTTAATTATATGCATGTACAACAGCATCTAAAATGAAGTAGAAGCAGCAGCTGGCCCAGAGGTCTTGGGGACAGTAGAAACACTCTCACATCTACCTTGCTAGTTCAAATCCAGCTCAAGTCAGGAGGGAACGAGTTACTGTTCTCTAATGGCTCTGCAACAAGGACTTATTAGGCTTAATCCAGTTCCCAAAGGATGCGTCTTCTTGGCCTCCTTGTTGGCAATTTCAGCAGAGGCCAGTGAGTGGTAGTCATGGATCCTGACTTGCCTTGCCTTGCAGAACTCTCTGAGTTGGTGCTGAGCAGCAAGGTTGCCTTCTGCTCTGCACTGTGCTAAGAATAAAGACAGGCTCTGATCTCCTTAGATATCCCTCAGATGCCAGCACAGTGTCCACTGTAAAATGAAGGAAGCTAGAGAGCTGTGGGCTCTAAAATGTGCAGGAAAACAGCAGCCTCAACATGGAAAGCTTCTGGAAAAGCTGTCCTGGCAGCCCCTGATCTGACAGAATCCAAAGCACTCTGGTTTCTCGTCAATGGGGGTGGGGGAAGAAGGGCCCCTCACCCATGTTGATGATCCATATGTTTGCAAGGATGGAGTGGGGAAGCTAATGGGCTGAAATGGTATAACTGCTCCAATTTCTCTCCCACCTTCACTGCCAGGTGGAGGAGCTGAGCCGACTGGAGACTGAGACATGCACTGATGTGGAAGCTGAGGCAGGCAGCAGCCCCACAAAGGTACGCAAGATTTTCACCGTGGGAAAGGTCAGCTAATTGGGCCTCATTGCGCCAAGTCCTGAGCTGCCCATGGTGCTACTGAGCAAAGTGAGATGCTGGGGCCCAGAATCGTGCCTAGAAGAGGGGAAGTGGCTCCTTCCTTCTAAGGGTGCAGCTTTCCAGGAGGTGGGGCCCTGTGGCTGTGTCTGTCTCTCCTGTAGTGCACAGATGCTCAGGCTCCTGTCCCCAGCATTTGTGCAGCGAGGTGGCCCTTCCATCGCTTGGTGCTTCCTCCACCCCTGAGGCTTGTCTACCTTCTGCCTCCAACTACAGGAGGCGCCTCATGCCAGAGGCTCATGTGACGACATTGCTGATTTGGAGGTGGAGCTGGAGCCTGTAGCCAGCCAGGTTTGCTACCACCATGGCAATGGCCCTTACGACGATGTCAGCATCCCCGGCTGCTGGTTCTTCAAGCTGCCTCACAAGGTGAGTGTGGAGCTCACGGGGGAGGGCTTTCATGTGCGATGCTGAGTCCTCCCTGGAGTTGTCCCTGGCATGGAATTTCCAAGGCTTGAGTCTGGTGCCAGAGCATCAGAATGGTGCCCCTAAGGGGCCATTCTTCCCAACACAGTCTAGCCATAGCCATGCTGTGGAGCCCACTGGCCAGGTTGCTTGTGGAAAGCACATGGGCTGTAGGTTCTTAACCATCTGACAGTCTATGTACTGCTGCCTCTGTACCCCTTCACCAGCCTCCTGGTCCAACTAGACTGTCTCCTGGCTTTCTCTCCCAGGCTCCCGGCTTCCCATCCACCCAGTGCACTTGCTTTCCTCCTTCAGCCTTTGGTTCTTTAAGGTAGCCTGCTTGGGCCCGTCTTGCTGTTCAGGTCACAGCTGCTGTCATGAGCATGACTTTCAAGCTGTGGGGAGGGGTATGGGTATACCCAGGATTTCCCTTCTATTTAATATCCCCTGCCCTGAGATTAAGCCCAGTTTCTCTTCTTTGCTGTTAAAGGATGGGAATACCAATAATGTGGGAAGCCCCTTTGCCCGGGATTTCTTGCCCAAAATGGAAGATGGCACCCTGCAGGCTGGCATTGGTGGCACCAATGGGACAAGAGCCCTGGAAATTAACAAAATGATCTCATTTTGGAGGAATGCCCACAAGCGCATCAGGTGAGAGAGTCACTCTTTAGCTCCAGTTCAGTGGCACAGGCCCTTTCTCCAAGGGGAGCACTGAGCTGCTGGCGATACAGGACTTGTGCTGGGACACTGCAAAGAAGCGCCCCTGTCTGCTGGCAGTTAGGTGGGGAGGAATCCTTAGGTACCACTTCCCTCCTTCACAGTGAGAAGCAGCAGCTGGTGGAGATGGGCTGAGGGAGTAGCCAGGCTGTGTGCAGGGGACAGTGCCAGAGGGTATCAGCCCTTCAGGAAGTTTTGCTTTTCCCCCTTGCAGCCAGAGGATAGTCTTCAGGTAGTCAGAAGTGCCAGAAACCTGCTTCGCTTATCATTTTATGTCCCCGGCCATAAAGATCCAGGCTTGTGCCAGCTGGGCACATGCTCAGGCCCTGGGCAGCTTTAGGGGAGGTGCACATAGGAGGTGGGGGAGAGACCAGCTCCTGCAGCGATGATCCAAGTCATAGCACCCTCTGAGGGGTGTCCTGCCCTGGCTGCTGTGGCCATGCGTGTGCTCTGCACAGCCCATCTGGTCGGGATCCTAATCACCTGCTTCTGTCTCACCAGCTCCCAGATCGTGGTGTGGCTGAAGAAGGGGGAGCTGCCTCGGTCGGTATCCAGGTATGTCAGGAAACATCAGGCAGGTTAACAGCACCTGGACAGTTCTGTGACAGAACTGCTAGGCCTTTCCTGTGCCAAGTTTTAGGATCCTTCAGGGCAGTGCTGGAGGCAGACACTTCCCCGAGTTCCTCCTCTTCCGGCCCTGGATCTCCACCCCAAACTGCTTTGTCTGCGGAAATAGCGTCATACTTGGACTCCGAGCTGAGATGCAAAGAGACTTAGAAAAAAAGCCCCTCAGTGCTTTCCCTTAACCATGACTGCACGAACACCTCGTTCTGTCACCAGGCTCTCAGTTTGTGAAACATCTCTTCCCCAGCACTGGGAGAGAGGTGTTTGCCTGCGTGCAGGTGCTGACCCTTGGCTTCTGTTCCAGACATCCAGACTGCGATGAGGAGGGCAGTTATGGGGCCATCGTGCCGCAGGTGATAACAGCGGGGACCATCACCCGCCGAGCAGTGGAGCCCACCTGGCTGACCGCCAGCAATGCCCGGGTAGGGAACCATGCCCTCATGCCTTGGTCTGTCTGTACAGAGCACATGCTTGTAAGGCACTCCCCTCATGTGTGGGGAGTGGGGGTGGGCAGAGGATTCCCAGCTAGTGGCCTGGATGGGGTATCAGAGCGTGGGCAGTTTTGGTGTGGGGAAGGGTGGTGCAGAAGGGTCTGGTCTGAACACTGCAGTAGGCAGAGGCCAGGCCTGTAAGCCTTTGCTCCCCTGTCTGATGCGAGTGGGCCTGGTGACTGAGGGCTGGCAGGAAGAAGGTCCAGGAGCTCAAAAACAAGATTAAGACCTCACTGGGAGGAAAAGAACAGGGGCAGTAGAGTTAATGAGGACTTCTTCAGGCTCCTCAGAGAAAGGGACCTAAGAGCAAGGCTGTGTCTGGTCCCTTGCCTGGGGCTTCTTTCTGTGGCTTGACTCCACAGAAACAGAAACTTCCATTTATGCACTGGAAAAGCACCAAAGGCTGACTGAAAGCGGCAGGACTTGGGTACCTAAACACCTTTTAAAGCATGGCCCCAGGATCCTCTCCTTTTAAAGCATGTGTGTGCTGACACCTCACAGCACAGTGGCACATGGGAGGTAGAGCCCACCCAGCTGCTGGAGAGGAGCTGTGCTTGGCAGGGCACTGCCAAGTAGGGGGCTGCAGCATCTTCCATCTGTATCCCATAGGCTGACCGGGTGGGCAGTGAATTGAAAGCCATGGTCCAGGTCCCCCCGGGCTACTACCTGGTTGGAGCAGATGTGGACTCGCAGGAGCTCTGGATTGCTGCTATCCTTGGAGAGGCTCATTTCGCTGGCATGCATGGTGAGGGTGTAGCTGGTCGTGGCACATGGAAGGTGCTAGGCTGGGACCTTGCAGTAGTGCAGTGTCCTATCTGGCTATGCTCCGGGGTCTGGCTTTCAGACTCTTTATGGTTTGTATTAACCCTTCCCCTCCTGCACCACAGGCTGCACTGCCTTTGGCTGGATGACTCTGCAAGGGAAGAAGAGCAGTGGCACTGACTTGCACAGCAAGACTGCCTCAACAGTGGGGATCAGCCGGGAGCATGCCAAGATCTTCAACTACGGGCGCATCTATGGGGCTGGCCAGCCTTTTGCTGAGCGCCTTCTGATGCAGTTCAATCACCGCCTGACTCAGAAGCAGGCAAATGAGAAGGCGCAGCACATGTATGCTGTCACAAAGGGGGTCCGACGGTAAGTGCTGCTTGGGAGGCAGAGGGCTCTGCCTCGGGGATTGTGGCAGCAAGTAGCGGGGAACACGAGTAGCTGGCCTGAAACTTACTATGCTCTTAGCTCGATTTTTGTCTTAGCCGAGTTGATCCTCCTGGGTTCAGATAAGAATGGTCCCCTAGCAGGCTAGCTGCACTGGGGGGTAGTGGGTGTCTCTAGAAGATGGATCCCATGTAACCAGGTGAGATCACAGCATGTTGCAGGTTGATGGGGTCTCTCACATAGCCTTGGCCTTGGTGTCTGGAGCTTGTTTACTGCCAGCCAAATGTTATTTATTCAAAGTCTCCATACTTGCTTGGTTTTGCCACAGTGGATTTTGTGCAGGAGACCCTAGGATTCAATGCTGGCTTTACCTGCTGGTTCTTCTGTCTTAGGTTTCACTTGTCTGAGGAAGGAGAGTGGCTGGTGAAGGCACTGGGCCTGCAGGTGGAGAGAGATGAGGATGGTTCTGTGTCTGCAAAGGATGTGGGGAGAATCCAGAGAGAAGCTATGAAGAGGTGAGAGCAAAGCTGGGGTCACAGGGAAGGGAAAGGGGAGTGGGGAGCCACCCACTGCTCCTGTGCCAGCCTCATGCTCCTGAGAGCTGGTGAGTTGCTGCTCTCTGTACAGGGTTGCGGGGGAAAGAGGCAGCAGGACAGCAAAGGCAGTAAAACATCTTCATTGCCAACTGCTAGAGGCAGGCAAGTCCAGGGGACCTCTGCGTGAGCTGGAGTGAGGGGCAGAGGGGCCTCGTCCCTTTGTGCAAGGAAAGGGCAGAAGCCAGCAGGCTTTGCTCAGATGGTCCCACCAGCCTTGGCAAACACCTTGGTCCTGACCTGCAGCCCAGTCGCTTGTCCAGAGCTGGGCCTCCACAGAGTGCAGGTGACAGTCCTACCCCAGGCTGTGGTATCCCCTGGGAGTTCAGCTGGGAGCTCCTGTCTTGTCACCCTGCTTGCATCTCACACTGACGGCTGCAGAACAAGGAGACTGGTGTAGCTTTTCCCATTTCCTCCCACCCCCAATTGCATCCATGTTCTGACCAGGGAGGAGAGACTTCCAGGAACCTCACCCCCTCTGACCACAGCAGCTCCATGGGGGCTGCGTGAGGTGGTAGATTCTGGGGGAGGGCACGGTGACTCCTGTTCCTCTTCCCCCCAGGTCACAGAAGCGGAAGTGGAATGTGGTGAGCCAGCGTATATGGGCGAAAGGGACCGAGTCCGAAATGTTCAACAAGCTGGAAAGCATTGCCATGTCCTCAGAGCCACGGACCCCTGTGCTGGGGTGTCGCATCAGCAGAGCCCTGGAGCCAGCAGCTGTTAAGGATGAGGTGAGAGCAGGCATGAGCGGGACATGCATCTGGCTCGGCTTGGCAGAGCTTGCCTTTCGCGTTACTCGCTTTGAACTGTAAGTTGCCCACTGCCCAGCCTGCAGTGTTCTCCAGAACAGCGCTGCAGCTCCCTGCAGACCCTGCTCTCCCCTCATGCTGGGATTGGAGTCCACCCATGCAGCTAAAGGGCTGCAGTCTGCTCCATCTTCTGCAAGGTGCTTGTGGCCAGAGGTCTGGCTGATCACCAGCTGGCAGCAGTTAGCATCATCCTGCAGATACCTGGCTCTGTATTCACCTAGGGCAGTGAGGTGACTTTTTTTTTTTTTTGGTCAGGTGTGCCTTAAGTTAGGCCCACATCTTCCCCAAGTGCCACACCAATCCACTTCCCCTGCTGGCTCTGATGCTTTTTCTGCTCCCTGCCTGATTTACTGCTTTGCTTCCTGTCCTGTTTGCTGTGCTGCCCATCCCCCTTGCTCCTCTGTTGTGCACCCTACGCGTGCTGCAGGTTGGCCACCCCTGACCTAAGGTTTGGAGCAATCTTCCTTGTGTCAAATGAGTGCTGAGCATGCTTCTGCTAGTCCTGTTGCTGGATGCCAAGCAGGGATGTCCTAGAGTTTTGCTAAAAGATGCTGCTACAGTAAAGAAAAGCTTCAGCCATCTGAAGTCTTGGGTCTTCCCTCAATGCTCAGTAACTGGTCTACAGTCCAACTGGTTGAGGCTTCCGTAACCAAGTTATTAGTGAGCTGAGTGCTGCATCCTTCCTCTAACCTCATTTCATAGAGGCTAAATCCAGTCTTATTTCCTTCCCACTCCAGGCAGCTCTGCAGCAGCAAGGTAGACACAGGTCCAGTTGTGCCCCTGCCTGCACCAGAGACTTAAGTGAAGTCACAGGTGTAGGTATGTTTGAGCCTTGGCAACTCCTGGAGTCTGCAGTAGGCTTACCCTGCTTGCAGAGGTGCAACCTCTTCCTTGAGCAGGAAGAGGGCCAGGACAGTGGTGCTTCCCAGGGCTTCCTGTAAGTGCTACACGTTTTTAGCCTTTACCTGGAATAGGCACAGGGAAGCTGGTGTTGAATCTCCCCAGAAGAGCACATTTACCAGGGCAGCATATGCAGAAGGGGCTAAACTCTTAACTATTGACTGTTAGCAGGGAGCGCAGCCTGCTGAGCCACACTAGCTCTGGAGAGGCCTGTAAATGGCCCAGATTCCCAAGAATAAGAAAAAATCACTCACCAGCAGGGAGACAGAGGCAGCAACAACTGCAAAATAGTCTTTTTGGGGCTGTAGCTTCAGGTGTCTGCTATATTGAAAGGGCCAGTCCCTAGAAAAGCATTCTGGGAATGTGCACCTGTTACAGGGCAGGCCTCTAGCAGGGCAAGGCCCATGAGAGGGAAGGAAGGAAGGAAAGAAATTGCAGCATTTGTGGACTGCTGTTATAGTAGCCACAGAACAGTGCTTAGGGAGTGAGTGACAGGGCCTTTCCTGTCTGGGATTGGACAGCAAATCCCTTTGTCTCTGAGGTCATGCTTTGGTGTGAGGGTCAGTGTCATTTTTAAACTGGGTTGTGTGCCCCCAAATGCTGCCCCAGTAGTGAAGTCCTTCCTGGCTTCTGTTCCTGTTTAATGGTGGAGGTGACCCTGCAGGGGCAGGTCCCAGGAAGGCACCCGTGGTAGGGATGAACCCCATGAGCCTCTATACCATCTGGTCTGTTTGTTCCCTTCAGTTCATGACCAGCAGAGTGAACTGGGTGGTGCAGAGCTCAGCTGTGGACTACCTCCACCTCCTGCTGGTCTCCATGAAATGGCTCTTTGAGGAGTTCAACATCAATGGGCGCTTCTGCATCAGCATCCACGACGAGGTACGCTACTTGGTTCAGGGGGAAGATCGCTACCGGGCTGCACTGGCCCTGCAGATCACCAACCTTCTGACACGGTAAGACTTCAAGGTGCCCGACATCTGCCACCCTGGCTGTCCCACGCAGGTGGAATGGCAGGGCATGTGTCCAGGGACCCAGAGCCCATCTGTCACTTATGTCTTGTCCTCAGTACATTGGTGCTGGGGCTAGACTTGAAGTAGTCAGTCCTGTTTTCTGCACTGTTGTGGACTTACACAGCCAATTAGAGATGAGAATGTGGTGAGGAATCATCTTTCAGGCAGGAGGGTATGTCATCTCAAGCAGTCGGCCCCCAGCCTCTCTGCTAATGGAGTTCAGCAGTAGTAGGTTCATGTTGGGAACCCCAGAGGCTCCAACAGATCTCGGATGACCATGTTTAGGGTAGGATTTGACCAAGTGTCTGGAGGCTTTACTGTTCCAGCTCTGCAAACTTGTGGGTGCCAAGACCCTCTTTTGCCACCTTCCTGGATACTGTCCCTTAGGTGATTGCATTGGGGAGCTGTAATGAGCCACATCCACGTGGCTGTCCAGTAACTTTCCACAAGCCCCTTCACCAGTGGCCCATAGCACTGTTCAACAGGAAACTCCCAAGCAGATCTTCTCACTCCTGTTTCTAGTCAGAGATACCAGCAAATAGTCTGCCCACTTGCTGTGGGGTGTTAGTGGCTTTACAGTTGCTGGCATAAAGCTTCATGCTGGGAAAATAGGACACTTTCAATGTGTGGGAGGATTAGCTAGAACCAGGTGGCTGGTATTTGTTTTTTTGGGCTTTTTTCTCTGCGTACCTTTAGTTGCCCCTCCCTCATCTTTCAGCAATACTCAGCTCCTAGTGCTACCTAACACTTACCAGGCACTTTACCTCAGCAGTATTGCACAAATGGGGAAAAATAATAATTAGTACCGACTGACAGAGCCCCTGGTGCTATTTGTGGTGCAGGCTGGTCTGGGTCTGATTACAGCATCCATGTCTATAACAACAGGACTTAATAGCTGAGGGCAGGAAAAGATACCAGCCTTAAGGCTCCTACTCAAGTCACAGGTCACATTGTCTGCTCCCACTTTCTGTAGGCCTGTTCCTACAGTGCCTGAAAAGACAGTCTGCACAAAAAAGCCCCTAGCACACAGACCTTGCTACTCAGCATGTCCTGGAGGAGCTCCTAGGGCAATCAGCCTTCCTTAACGAGAGTCCCACCCGCTAGGATACTTGAGGATAGAAGTCATCTCATCTGTGCAGAACCTGGAATTTGGGGTTAATGAAAGGCCAGCAGGTGTAAAAGCAAATAGCTGTGTGGGAAAGCACAAAGCTGAGCCTATCTTACCACAGAGCTGGCCCTTGCTCCCAGCATTGGCATGAAGGAGGGGGATATTTCTTGAGGGGCAAGGATTTAAGTTCAGGGGCTCTTGCTCTTTCAGGTGCATGTTTGCCTACAAACTAGGCTTGCAGGATCTACCTCAGTCCGTGGCCTTCTTCAGCACCGTGGACATTGACCGGTGCTTAAGGAAGGAGGTGATGATGGACTGCAAAACCCCATCGAATCCAAGTGGGATGGAGAAGAGATACGGCATTTCACCAGGTAGGTACCCCATGTAGCCTGGAGGCAGGCACCTGTGGCTGACTACAGAGCACTTGAGCCTGAGCAGCTAGCCCCCAGGCAGTAGGGAAGTGCTTTTCTTTGTGGTGCCTCTTCAAGTTGCACCATTCTGGAGGCCTCTTGGAAAAAGATGCCTTCCAGGCTAGGTGGGGCCATTGTTTATAAACCCAAAGTATGACACTGGCGCTGGCTGCAGCCTCAGCTCATGTGATGTCACCCAGCCACTCCAAGAGCTCTTTAGGCCTCCTTGCACTGTCTTCCTCCCATTGTTTAGCAGTTGTTTAGAAAACTGCGAAGGCTCCAAGCTGAAGCCTCTCTCTTGCGACACTCAGACCCACCAATCCGGGGAAGTAGTAAGTACTCTCAGCACTTGTCCCAAACACCATCTAATTGGTGCAAATGAGTGTTTGGGTTTAAACAGCCCCTAGGTCAGAGGTAACTGACAATTATTTCCTGAAACATGACACCGTTCCTAGCACTAAAAGACAAATAGTGTTGCTTGGATGGCTCTGGGACAAGGAGCAGGCAATGGTTCAACTGCTGTCTGAAACACACTACACAACTTCCTTTTAATGAACCTTTATTGGGGAAAAAGCAAAGTGCATTCTTAAGGAAAAGACTTCAGCTGTAGTGGTAAGAAGGGGGATTCTCCCTCTGAACAGAGGAGAGTAAAGTCACCAAGTGCATTTCAGCAAGGTTAGCAGAAATACGACAGCAGTGGCCAAGCTAGAGAAGTCCAACGACTGTCTTGCTCTCACCCTTTGTGATCCTAGCAGCTTTACACACAGCTCAGCCTCCCAGTCCAGCACTGAGGGGAAGTTAATTTCCCACTCAAGCAGCTTCTGGGTTCTGTCCTTTTACCCCAGGGCAGGGGTCTTGTATTCTGCAGCAGAGGCCACTTTAGGGCTTCTGTACTAAATGCTGTAAATCGGGGGAAAAGCGGGGGCTGCTCTTTTCAAAACAAAGCCAAAGCAGAAAAGTGCCCAGGCTGGAAGGAATTAACAATATTCAACTCTCTTGCAGGTGAAGCTCTGGATATATATCAGCTCATTAAAATAACCAAAGGCTCACTGGAGAAAAATAAGTGAAACTGAGGACAGATAGTGGAGGCTCCAGCCAGCTATCATACTTGCAGGGAGTACTGATGCTTGTGGTTTTCACAGGGCAGGTCTCCTGGCCATGACCCAGGCCCAGTAACACTTCCTTTCTGCTCTAATGTGAAGGAACAAGGCTGGGGAGGGGACCCTGTAACAGCAGCACAGGTTAAGGGCAGAGACAAGCTTCTGGAGCGATGCCCAGTCTACCGAATGCAGACTGTTCTAAAATCCACCTGTGCAGCTGAGAGCCAACGCAGCCACCCAGAGGGGTCCTGAGCATAAGTTTTGAGTGCCAGAACAATCTGTGCCTACAACAGTCCAGTTAGTGCCAGCTGTGCTGAGTGAGAGTTCCTTGCCCAAGGAGGCCTATTTTTTTCGCCGTCTCTTCTTTTGGGGTTCCTCGTTCTCACTAGACTGCTCAGCTGTACTAGTCTAAAAGAAGAGCAATAAAAAAGTGAAGAATGGTTTTATTACTTTTGAGAAACCATGCCTGTTTAATGAAGTTGAGCTCCTCTTTTTCCACAACTGCTGCAGGACCCCAAACTGGAGTATTCTCACATCCAACAGGGAACCCAGTGTCCCAAGACTAGGGCCTAGCTGCTGAGAGCCCTGTCCATACATTCAGGAGCTGCCCTATTCAGCAATTAGCCCTTCTAGCTGGAGTCTAGGTGGCTTTGTTTCATCTCCTTTGAGTACTACAGCCCTGTTGTAATAAAATCTCCCAAGAAGTGATTCTGCTGCCCTGCTCCTGGGAGGCAGTAGTGCTGTCCCTGCCTGCTCGCACATACCCCCTAGGACTAGTCCAAGTACTCCCAGGGGTACACACATGCCCAGTTGACAACCCTGTAGTAAAAGATGTCTCTTACTCCTGACCTGGCTTAAACTACATGGGCCAGAAAAGCTGTGCTAAGCAGTACATTTGTGAACTGGGAAGAGCCAGTGAAACAGAATGCTGATTAGCCTGTAGCCCACCACACACATGAACAGCACTAAGGGGGCAGATGCCCACACTTTCCTTGAAAGCGAGTTTTTCTCCTGCACTGCAAACCTAGAGATAGGGGTCCAGTGTTAACAGCTGGGCTTTCACTACATTACGCAGAACATCCCAAATAGATTTCCGGTGTCAAGTCAAGGCGAATTATAAGGGCTCAGAGACAGCATGGGCTACAGCACTGGTTAGGCCCCTGCTTGTTTCTGATATTTTAGTGCCTAAACAGCCAGATGACCCTAAGTTAGGGGCTAATGCAGTGAAGACTGTGCTAGGGCAGCTGCACTTTGCACTGATGCAGCATGCCCCCAAGCTAAGCGCTGTTCTCACTGGAAAGTAAAGTAGAGGAGCTCCAGGCACAGGCAGCCTCTTCCCCACAAGAGCTCTGACCTGGTTGTTGTCCGGCTCATTCTCAGCCTCCTCCGTGTTGTGCTCCTGCGGCGTGCTTTCCAGTGTGGACGTGCTGATGCGAAAGTCCCTGGAGGTGCTCAGCTTCATGTACTGCATCAGGTTCACCTAGAAGCCATAGGGAAGGGGGCATTGCAAAGTCAATGATGCAGCCACACCCATTCCTTTGTACTGCTTTGAAATGCCTGACCCTCCTGTAGCATTGGGGCTGGGGCCTTGCTCACCTCTCTCACCACTGAAGCATGGGACTGGTGCAAAGTCTGGGTACAGCATGACACTGCCACACACTATTTCCTTCATCAGTCTGTCCAGCATCCCCAGCCCCATTCTCCAATAGGCAAAGCCATCAACAGAACATGGGTGTGGTATTGGGGATAGCAAGCCAAAGCCTTGCATTGCCAAATGCTGTGTGGCACCCTGGATGAGCTGCTCTTGAAGTCACCAGGGACAGCTGCAGCATGCACTCAGTAAGAAAGTGCAAGACGGCCAAGATTTAGGCAAGTCTGCCCTTCTCTGCTTGTGGCTGGAGTTTGGGAGAAGGTCCCCATCATGGTTTATTCTCTCCAGGGATGGCTGACTTAACATTTTAAAATCAGTGTCACTATCCAGTAGCAAGTAGAGGGATAACAGCACTCACTGACCATCAATGCTGCTGCCCCCTGCCCTCTGATCACAGCAGAGCTGATTGATTACCTTTGCCTTTTTGGAGAGATGGATGAGAAACTTCTCATACTGCTCGATGGCAAAGATGAGGTTTGGGATCGGCTTGCTTTCCCGAAGCACCTTGGCCTGCAGGGAGAAATGGGAGGGCCTGGAAGTGAGCAGTGAAGTGTCTCACAGTAAGCATCATACAGTATCAAACACCCAGGGCATCAATTCCCCAGTGCACACGTTCATAGAGTCCTCAAACTACCAGCTGGGCTCCAAAGACCAGGGCAGAAGAGATTTTAAACTTCACTTAAGCATAAGCAATTGGCAGTTGTAGCAAATACATTCCAAAGACCTTGGTTTTCCCTGCCCAGGGCGCGCACAGACCCTGGGCGGTGCTTCACCAGTGCCCTGCTGCACAGCACTGGTTATAAGCTTTCTGGCCCAGAAGCCATTTGTGAGCTGCCTCTGCCTGCCCACGACCTGCTGGAGAGGCAGCTCTGGCAGCTGTGCCATGCCAGGAGCCCATGCAGCACCCTCCTGTCAGAACCACACTCCCAAGCATCTTGGTGCATTCCTGCCTATTTTGTTTTGTCTGTGCCCCTGCTCCCTGGTCCCCAGCAAGGAGGCAGCATCCCACTCTAGGAGAATCTCCCTTTCTTGGCAATGCTTCTGCACATTCAGGTTCAGCAAGGAAGGCTTCTGTCCTCTATCCCGCCTGCTTTTAGCCATCACAGTATTTGCTCACTTAATGTTATGGGGTAGGGTCTGATGCGGTGACAGCTGAGAGCACAAGTCACTAAGGGCCCTGTGGGGCCAGGACTTTTTAGCAGCTTTACACCAGCAGCTAACGCTCCAGCTCCCTCCCACTTTCCCACATGGTGGGTTTTAGTTGAATCAAGTGTCCTACCCTTCTCAACTTACTAATACATTTAAAAACACTTCAACAGCCTAGAGCCAGTTCTAGCACGCTAGCAGTTTTCTGTTCAGTATCAGCATCTCCAAGTGATCAAAGATCAATTCGGTACCAAGAGGGAACCCACATTTGGTTGCTATTGGCTTCAGTCCTTGTGTTTATAGGATGCAGTAGGGTCACTTCTCTCCAGCGAGGAGGGCTGGAAACTTTACTTTTACTTCAATGAAAGCTGAGGTCTTGATGCACTTACCCCCCCGTAAGAGAGCTGGACTTTAAGATGCCATCAAGTATCACAAGTTTTGGGAGACCACCACAAGAACTGACCACGCTGCTGTTCCTACCACAGCTAAGGCAACCCTAACAGAGCATAATGCAGCCTCACCATGACTGTGGCAACTACAGCACTTTCATCCTCTCTTTTCTTCTTCTTCTTCTCTTCTGCAAAACTTAGGCTTTCGCTATGGATGTTCTGAAGGGAGAAATGCAAAGACCCAGCATCACAGGGCTGGCAAGAACAGACTGTAGTCACCTGAGAGCAGAGGAGTCTTCCCTCTCTCCAGCTGGCTGTCAGCTCCCCAAGTGACAGATGGGCTTTGATTCAGGAATAAGAATCCTGGGATTGCCAAAACCAGAAAGTAGCAGAAAGCCACTTGCATTTTAAATCTGATGGCTTCAGAAGCTTACAAAAACAGGCCATTAGCACCAAGTAAGCTTCCCACCCCTACAACTCTACCAATGCATCCTAAGCCTGATATACAGCTCTCCTACCTGTACATAGGTAATGAAGGAGTAACACTGTGGAGTCAAATGGGAACCCGAGAGCTTCACCTAGGCAGGAGCAGAGATGTTGAGGTTACTGCATGCACTGTGAGTACACCCTTCCCCCAACAACCACAAGAGGCTGACACTCACCAGCTTCTCTAGCCTCCCTGGAATCGTGCCTGGGGCACTGCGGCAAACTTGGAGATACTGCAAAGAAGTCACAAGAGTGAGTCTCTCCCAGACGCTCCCCTTCATCCTCCTCACCCTCTCATTCCAGGTGAGGGCAGTTTGAGCATTGGGAGGGGGAATGCTTAGTCCACTGAGCATTGGGAGGGGGAAATTAGGTGAAAGCAGCCTGAAGGGGCTCCCTAGCCAAAAGCAGGACACGGCGGCACGAAGGAGGCTCCCCTTCATCTCTACCACTTCCACCACTGTCATCACCTAGCAACCTGAGAGCTCCTGGGCAGGCCAGCTACCAGAGGAGGGTGGGAACTCTCAGGTGGTGAGTGGATCATGCTGACAGCCCCAGACCCCAGAGAAGCCTCTGTCAGCTGCCAGGAGTCCTTGTGAACTTGTGGGGGACTAGGAAAGGGATTTACATGCTTCCCCCTCCCCCAGAGCAGGAGCACTCACGTGTTTGACAAGGGAGGTGAGGATAGTGTAGGTCTTGTTGAGGCTTCTCAGCAGAGTGTCCACACAGCTCCCTGCAGGGAGGGCTGTCTGTACCAGCTCGTGATAAGCAGTCAGCAGTGTCCCCAGCTGCAGGATTATGGCCTTCTCCAGGGACTGGATCTGGTTTGATGCCTGAGAAGAGTCTTCTAAAGAGAGAAACTGGCACCTAAGCACACACCAGCACTCCCACAGACAATAGGAAAACCAAATGGGTGCAAAGCTTGTTATAAATGGACTTAAGAGTCCCCACCTCTGCCCTTCTCTGAACTAAAGTGCAATCTAGCCTAGGCAGCGAGTGCACAGTAACTCTTCCGCCATCCCACAGTGCACATGTTCAGTCCCTCCACCCTACCCTGCCCCCCCACATCAAGCAGTCAGCCCTCTCCTGAACATGCGTGCAGCCTGGCATGACACGGACACCCAGTCCCTAACAATACTGAGGATAGTGAGATACATGCTCCCATCTTCACGAGACACAAGAGAAGCAAAGCCAGGTGGGTGTGCATGTGCGTGTGTGTGTGTGCGCGCGCATGCAGGCAGGTAGGGCAGGTTGAATAACGTAAGGACTGTTTAAAAAATATATTGCTATCCCTTCCAGTTCTGTCCTGGGACCAGCACACACAAGGCACCTTTACTGCCACCAAAGTATAGCAGTGAGATGGTTGTTCAAAACTGTGAGGCGTTTCCTTGCACTCTCTTCTTTCTTTCAGGGATCAAAGCAAAACAAAGGGCCAGTTTGTTACCGGAAGTCTCTGATCCCAAATGGTTAAGTTTCTTGATCAGCCAATCCACCTCTTCGAGGACCTTCTCTGCTTGAGCCAGGACCAGCAGCTAAGATGGAAAGAAAGAAGGGGACAAAGTGGGTTTCTTGGCACAGCTCAACTCACTCAGAGCTTTGTGCCAAACTCTGACACTCAGTTCCAACTCACGCAGGCAGTAGGGGCTGCTGTCTTGGAGTTCACAATGGCAAAATGGGACCGATCCTCCACTTCTATGTCCTGCAGAGAAAGAGAGAGACTCTAACGATCAATACCAAAGAGTCCGGCACACTGCTGCAGGGTTTGGGGCTTATTCCTGACATGCTCCAGTGACACCTCAGCAACACCAGAAGGCACTGGGGACTGCACCTGTGGGCTATACCTGATCTATGTCCCCAAGGCGAGAGTGGATATCCTGGGCAAGCTCACGCAGCAGGCTGACAGGGCTCTTGTAGAGAATGTGAAGGTTGAAGAGCAAGGTCAGCAGGGCCTTACAGCAAGGGGCATCCTCTGTGTGGGAAGGGAGGAAGCTGTGGTCACTGACTAGTCACGAATGCCAGCTATCCTGTGCATTTCCCTGTGCTATGTTTCCAGAAGAGGTGCAGCTTGGGCTGCATTAAACCTTATCAAAATGCCGCGGCTATGAAGGAGGAGCTTGAAAAGCAAGAAATCTGCAGACAGCATTCCACAAACAGCCTTAGCTATGACCCAACTTCTCTGCTACCCATCCCCCTTAGCTTACAGCAAGTCAGATGAAGATGTTCCAGGTGTGAAGTGTTCCAAACAGGACACACTTCCCCCTCCCCCAGTCCAGCGTGTAAAGGGGCAACGAGATACCACTGCCCATTCTACTACGACTAGGAGAGATGTGCTATGCACTTTGAGGGGCTGCTTGCCATCATCACCAAGCAGTTAAATGACCATGAGCAGGGACAGCGAGGCTGAGAATGACCACCTCTACAAAGTACAATGCAGTTCTGGGCAGCTAGGGATGCGGAGGAGGGAAACTCTGCAGTGACCCCACAAGTCCTACTCACCCAGGTTACTTTCCTTGCAAATTTTGACAGTCCAGGAGAAAAACTGTACAAACTGCACAAAGAGAAAAAGGTTCCACATGAAGCCAAAGTTGACGCACATAACACATTGCATTAAATGGCAGAACTAAACTGAATATCAGCCCGAGTGCGATGCTCTCAGCACAGCAGCAGCCAACCCTCCAGGACACAGATACCTCCTAGCGGGAAGACACTCAAGTGTTGCATGTGGAGTTTTACTGGCAGATGCTGGGATCAAGACAGTTCATGACACATAATTGTCTGTACTCCCTCTCAGTCATGGCCCCTTATAATCTCCTCCATTTAATTTGAGGTAAATGAGATCTACTGGTTCCTGACAAACTTTCAGTGTATCCATTGGCTAGGCAAAATTTTGGGCACCCCTATTCAAGCCCTTTAATGTTGCAAGTGTGTATGAGAGACGGCAGGCACTTCCCCCTTCTCTTCCCTCCCCACGTTTTTTTTTTTTTGTTTTGTTAAGAGTTGGGGTCAGACTGGTCATAATTTGACTTGGATCTGTACTCATATGGAAGTACAAGCACTGCTTTACTTAACCAACAGTTACTGCTCAGAAGAGCAGCTCGCAGGGATACAGCAGTTCACACTTGAGGTGTGAGGGAGGGTGCAGAGAGGGCAGAGCTGCAAATCACAACTGAGGCACTGGCAGGGCTGTAAAGGGAGGTCAGGATGGTCTCAGCAGGAGGATGGGGTAGGAGGGAGGGACTCTCTGTTAGGTGTTTGTCCAGTGCTGGCACAATGGGGCAGTAGGTGCTATCACAATACAAGTAATACAAAGCAGTTAGCTGAGGTACCAAGAGAGCTTGTACAACACCTGCCTGGACTATGTAGGGCACCAACCAGTGCTAACGATCCCTCACTTTTAGGTAGGGCTGAATCTGCCTTTCCTGAAGGCATTCAGTATAACAGTCTGGAGACCTGCTACACAGACAGTGCTTGCTCTGTTCGCCAGCACAGAAGGGATGAGCATTTCCAAACCATCTTGGAGTCAGGTGTCCAACTGAGCCGCTAACCTTACCCCACCCACCCCATGCCAATGCCATAGCTACACGCTCCCCACATCTGCTTTCACCTCTGCTGAGTACCTGTGAAGAAGAGGGCTCTAAGAGCTTGGACAAAGTGGAGAGAAGAGTCACAAGTGACAGGGCTTCCTTGCTGTTGAAGTCATCTTCCGCACTGCCGAGCTGGTTCACCAGAGACCTCTTAATGCAAGGAGGGGAGAAGAAAAACCATGAGCATGCACAGTCAGGCAAAGGCCAAGGGACCAGGGCAGGCAGAAGCACTGGCAGCACCAACATTCAGGCAGCAGAATTTATTAGCAAGATCTCTCTAAAGATGTCACTTGCGAGCACTGGTTTCTACTACAAGCTCTTAAACAAGAGCCAGTCTGCACTATGGCAAGGTCCTCTCAGATCACTCACAGAAGCGTGCACATTGCCTCGGGCCCTTATCCCTGCTTTCTAATGCACCATGCTGATCAACTGGGGAAGGGATGCAGCAATCTACAGAAGCACTCAGTGCAGTGGAGCTCTGCAATAAACCCACAGAAGCTTTCATAATGGGCAAGAAATTCTCTGGGAAGGCTAGTGAATCACTGAGCAAGCCAGTGGCAGGACATTCTCTTTATCTTGTTCAAGCAGCAGCAAACTGGCAGCTCAGGCAAAGCATCCAGAGGCTGACACGAGTTAACTGGTGTTTGGGGACAACCCAAACCCACCATGCCACACAATGTTCCGGCTGCTTACCTGAAACTGTCGGATCTGGAAGGCAGCTTTCTCTGTGACATTGATTTCCACTTCTTCTCCCTCGTCATTAGTAACATCTGGCAGAGACAGAACAAGAGGTGGCAACAAATCAAGTGCCAAGGGAGAAACCCGAGACACACTGCAGCCACACACACAACCCCCTTCCCAAAGCCACAATTATTCCTAAATATGGCAGGAAGCAAAATGGGCTGTGGAGCTGCAGAGAACAGAAATAATGGCTAGAAACAGGTTGTACCCAGAGACAAGCTGTGTCAAGCCTTCCAACCAGGCTCTGCCAATGGATTTACTTGTGTCTACAGAGCCCTCACATCTCTGGGAGTAGCCTCAGGCAAGCAATGTTGAGTGGAGCTCCAAGACAAGTGACCTGGGGCTGGTACTGAATTGGCACGGAATAAATCCCTCTCCTGAGAATACACAGCCCATCAGTGAGAACCCAACCACCCCAGCCGCCCCATTTCATTACAGCTAGAGCACCTACCCAAGGCCCTTAAGAACTGGGGCATCTTGGATCTGTAAAGCTGCTGCACTGAATTAAATATCTTCAGCAAACCCTCCAAGCACAGCAGCGAGATGCTCTTGCCCTTCTTCTTGCCAGACTCTTCAACCGCAGTTGGGATGGAGGTGTATCGCCACAACAGGACCCTGTAAGAAGGGGCAGGGCATTAGTAACACTTGTCTTGGCATGGTTGGCAGCACTGCATTTGCCTAGGGAAGAGCCAATCACAGGCTTAAACTAGCTGGATCGACTTTTCACATCTTTTTGTGCCTCTCAAAAAGTGAAGGCAGAGGAAGGAGAGTCACTGCAGAGAGAGAATTCATTTTGTGCAGGCTGCCTACCTACTGTTTTCTTTCTGTTTGACCAACTTGATTATTTCATTCTTCCTTCTCCCTGTGTGACACAATATAAAAGTGATACCTACTAATCACAGTGTTACTATATGGCCATCTGTTCTCTAGCACTGCGCACCTAAGGAATGAGACAGATTCAAGACCATGGCTTTAATCTCTAAAATATTGCCAGAAGTGAAAGACTTGCACTATTAAGAAGACTTGAAAGAAGGGCAACTAGAGTGGAATTATCTAAATTGCCTCCCAACGGCCTAAGAAAATCTAGCCTAGAGCCGTTCTTGAGTGACAGACCACATTCCAGAAGGAGGCTGAAAGTTAGGGTTATGAATGATTCTTTCATAGCTCTATCTACACGAGCTGCCCTGTCATTCGCTCAGATGGAGCAGTTAAGTTGTCTGCAGCTCAGATTTCCCAGGAACTTAGAAAGGCAACTACCATTCAGCACTAATTGCTGGTCTCAAACAGCCACAGATTCCATTTCTTTTTCAAAATTGAATGTGAGCATTTATTAACGTCCCAGTACTTGCAGGCCAGCAGTATGGTCTTGAGGGCGCACAGGGACTCACTGAGTGATCTTGCAGAGGTTCTGGAACATCTTCTCAGGGTTCTGCCCATCGGGTCCATCCGTTTGCCCCGTCTCCTCCAGCTGTTGCACCTTCTGCAGCGCAACGCTCACAGCATAACGCGTGAACTCACTGCTGGAGCGCAGCACTGCCAGGCTCTCCTCATGGCTCTGGGCACTGTCCCTGAAAAGACACATCAGTGTCTTTAAACAACAACTCCAGGCATAGGGTTAGGAATCCACCTTAATGATACAACGCTTGGAACACCAGAGCTTGGCTTTGAGTCAAGTCATAAATAGGACCCTGGGTAAGATCCAACTGAGTATCTATAGAACTGTCTTGCTTCAGGTTGCCATATCATTTTGCTTCAGACAAAGAGCTTCCATTAACTAAATAAAGTAAGTCTCTATCCTGACTGCAAAACAGGAGCAGAATCTTTAAGGAGGAAGCAGATAGGCCAGTTCTTCATTTGGGTCACGGAGTCAGTAGTCAAAGGTTAACATTCTGGCAGCTTTTTCAACTACAGTAAAATTTGTAGTTGGGTACCAGGAGCTGGATCTGTTCAGCAGAAGCCCAGAACTAGAATAGCAAGGACTGCCTCATGTTTGGATTGAGGGTCCAGGGTACTACTAGGGGTAAGGTGTGATCTGAGCCTGGAAAAGCAGAGACTCCATGTCAAGCGTAAGAAGCTCTGGTGGAGCTGTGGGGGGGTAAAGCAGACAGGTACACAGGACAGTCACAGGGCTGGAGATGACCAGCTTACACAGCTCTGGCCAACACCCTGCTGGTCTCTTTGAACTGCTTGTGTTGCCTTAATATGCTCCTTACATAGCAGTGAGACAGCCTAGCTTTGGTGCGTGTAGTGTGGACTGCACAGAAAGCTGGCAGCATATGAACCCCATGGAAGAGTTGACAAGTTACAGCCACCTACCTGAACAAAGCTGTGAGCAGAGTGGATACAAAGCTCATGGACAGGAAGCTTCGTGGGGTTTTATTGAGCAAGGCAGACTTATTCTTCCCAGCTTTTTCCTTCAGGATCTCAAAGAGCTTGTTGTAACATTGAAACAGACCTAGAACCTCTTCAAACTTGTTCTTGCTGCAATAGAGAGTTATAAATAACTGATGACTGGGTAGGAAGGCTCTTTTTGTCAAGTTTCAGTCATCCATTCAGGAAAGAGGCTTTCTACACAGTCTATCCATGACAACTGATGTCTCCTTATCCTCCCCACAAGCATCCTGGGTCCTCATCACACCATGCTAGTTTGGCCACCTCCCTCATTTTATCATCACAACACTCAAAACCAACATGTTCCCTAAGGTTAAAAGTCAATGAGCACCCATGTACAGAGAGGGTAGGAGAATGTTGCCTGGTGTTCCAGTGTTGCAAGAAAAAGACCAGAGCCACTGACTGTGAATGGTCTGTATCCCCTACCCGCTCTGAAGAGCTAAAGAATTTCTGTGAGCTAGAGTAGGGGACATGTAGTGTTAAAGGGTAGGATTTGACACCTTACCTAAAATTCCCTATGCTAAAGTTGTACTCAATCAGGACCTCACAGACTCCCATCACCAGTATTGCATAGATGTTGTTCTTCACACCAACACCAGAAGACTGGGAAAAGTCCGCTGATTTATCCTAGGAGACCATGGGAAGAAATTGTTAGACTCTTCCAAACCCCACAGGAATTCAGTCTTTCCATGCCTGGCCCTCCTGGGAAGATCCCTGCTAGGAATTACCAGCTCAAAGTCCTCCAGTTCACTCTTGATCATCCGCCGTGTGATAGAGTCCAGAATCTCCTCAAGATTTTCCAGGAATCCTACACTGTCCTCTTCTTCCTCCTCCTCATCTTCCTCCACAGGTCCTGGACACATGTGCATGGTGCTCTTACACCAGGCTAGACAGTGCTGGATGCAGCTAAGCAGATGGGCCTGGGAGAGGCAGTAATAAGGGTTACTGCAATTCATTCTGCTAACAAGAGCTCAGACAGTATAGCTCTAGCTGTGGAGAGGCAATGGGTGCAAGAACAACAGGACCCACAGCAACAGGCTGACATTAATGTTTCAAGGCCATGATACTGTTCTTCAGATGTCTGTGACCTAAGTGAATTTGAGTTTCTCTCTCTCACACACAGTACAGGTTTCCCATAACCCCATGTCCAAGCTGCTTACAGTGCAGTATGTTCTTAAAATTCCAACACAAACTAACCTCAGCTTGTACCTGCAGTGCTAATAATCCTGTATCATGCCATTCAGGTAGGTCCCATCACTGTGACAACTCACTTTTCAACCCCTACCTGAATTACTATGGGAATAGGCAGCACAGGTAGGCCTTAAGAAGGAGTGCCTCAAGGAGTACCTCACCAGTGCAAGGTTTCTGCACTTCCTAGTCAGACTCCTTCAACACTGAGTGTAAGCATCTTCCAAAAAAGTTAGAGTTAAAGGCTGGATCTGAATCTGTCCCCTTTGAAATTCTGTCAGTATTCACAGGCTCCAACCTGTCCTCAAACTAGTAGGGAATGACTGAGGAAGATGCAGGCTGAAGAAGTGAGATCAGAAGGGAAGAAATGGATGAATTCCTCACCATACACTTCCTTTCTAGCTGGTGCTGAGCTCTAAGGAAATGCTTGGTAGGGGATGCAGAACCATACTATATGTAGAAGCATCTTCCATTCAGCTTCCCCCAAATCACTGTACAAATATTAAGGAATAAAGGCCTGTAAGATCCTGCATCTTATCCCTATTTTATCAATGGGGAAACCAAGGCAGAAGAGAAGTCACTTGCCCCACATCATGGCAGAAGAACTGGTTTTAAATTCCCAGTCCTGGCCTCCTACTTTCCAGGAATGGGACTGATGAGAAAGCAGGGATTACATGAGTCACACGAGCAAATCAAAAAGCTGAAGGAAGATGAGCTTGAAAGAGTAGTATCCCAATCCATAACTTACCAGTGGTTCCTGCAGGAAGATTTGGTCTTCTTGAGCCACGATGCATCCCTCAAGTTTGAGTGGGGGCAGCAGGTCTGGCTGTGGCTCATAATAGCGCTTTATCTGTGATGAGACAAAGAACAAAAGAAAACCAGCCACTTAGTGTCTTTGTTCCTCATGTGTAAAATGGAGCACAGGTATTCAGGCACATCACCTTAAAGACTAGGAGGGACTTTGTGACTATGGTAAGAGGGACCATGAAACGGAGACATTAGCATGACCTGTGTATACGACAGTCCCATTCTTGGCAGCTCATATATACCTAAACCAGAATGGGAGTTCAGTACCCAGAAAACATAAAGCAATTTAACTAACTGGCACTCACCATTCCTTTGGTTTCCTACATCCAGCAACACCAGCATTTTACCCCTCGAGAGCTGACAGGTGGCAACCAGAGAGAGAGATTTACAATGTCATCCACCCTCAGGGTCAGCAAGTAAATAATTGCCCCAGTAAATCTGCACCTCTAAAGAAGTGCAAGCACAGTTAGTGATACTGAGACATACAGCACCCTGATTTGGGTGAGGAAAGAGGGAGGCACTTGGTCTTCTTCTCATGTCCTGCCTGAGATTGTAGATGACAAATATCTACCAGAATTCACAGATTTGTTAGAATCTGACAGGGCCATGACAGGAGTACTTCTGTTTCACACACTATGGCACTTGGTTAAGGGCTGAGTGTAGTGTGTACAGTTCATTAGGAGTGCGACACTGAGCCAAAAAACTGAAAACCTTTGCTGAAAAATCAGGTGCTTAACAGGGAAGAAGTAAGCTTGGAGCACTGCCAACATCACTATGGAGATGGACAGATGCCACACGGGAGACACTGAAGAGGGGTGGGGCTTCATAACGAAGTCTATAGCATCTGGCAGCCACTGATTGTCCCCTACTGCCTCTCAGCTGCACAGGCTCAATTCAGGTCCATTCTCTGCCTCTGGACTGGCAGGGCTGGGTATGCTGGACACTGTCATCAGTGACCTCTTCAGAAGATTAAAGAGAATAAATGATGTCTCATAAGTTAGAAAGATGTGATTGTGACATGGTGCCATAAGCAATAGTCAGGGAATGAGTTAATCCTCCTGGATCCTACAGGGACATGGACAGCAGTTACAATTATGTAAGTAGACATCTGTGGGAAAGAACGGCAGAGCAACCACTATACAGTGCTAAGGAACAGAATCAAGAAGCACAGAAAACAGCTTCCTTGGGAAGCCTGCTTCAAAATACCATGGAAAGGTAGGACTAGAAGGAGTCTTAAGAGCTCATACCTCTTCCCTGAGATGCATCAAGACACCTAGACCATCCCTGACAGATGTCTGCCTACCTTGTTCTTAAAGGCCACAATGATGGGAAGGTCGGAACAACCCTAAATGATCTGTTCCAGCGATTTACTATCATTCTAGATTTTCTAACATCGAACCTAAATCTCACTTGCAAATTAAGCTGGGCTCCCCTCTGCTACATGCAGTATCAAAATTTTTAGCTCCCAAATGTCCTCCTCTGCCAGCCTTCTTTTGCTCCCTAAATAGATTTACCTGAGACAACAGTGTTTCCATTATGGAGTTCCCCAGCTGTGAATTTCTGCGGAGGACATCATAGAAACCCTGAAGGTAAGGAAGAAAGGGACAAGTCAGCAGAGATCAAAAAGAGAAGGAAACAATCCACATATATAAATAGATGTGAGGCACAAAATAAAAAATGAACTTCACTTAATTGGTTTCCAATTCCTCACAGTGTCTTGAAATTGTGCTTAGTGTCAAGTAAAACATTTGGTAAGGAGAAAGCATAAAAAAATTCCTGAGTGTTGTCCACACCTGGACTGGATCATTTTAGCTTCAGTGACATAATGCCCAGAATCCAACTCATAGATTTCAGTCTCTACCAACCAGAAGTCAAGCATGCCATCCCATCAGTGTACCATGCTTCTCAGACAGAGATAGGCTATATGCCCTCCACAACAAGTGGAGTACAGGCCAGTAGCTAGCCAAGCTTGCCCCAGCACATTCTTACTAACAAGGGTCACATCAAGCACAAGAGAGAGATTTTCGAAAAATGAAAGGATTAAAGCAAATTAGAGCTCCAGAATGTGGGCAGCTATCCCACAAAGGACCCAAGTCAAACCAGGTATCTCTTCCCATGGGCCCCCCCAACAAGCTGCAGACAGTGATCACTGATAACATTCAGTTACTATTGACCTGGCTGGATCAGACCAGCTACACAGCAGCAAGCTCTTCATTCTAGAGAATATTAAAAGGCCCACTTTACCTCATACAGCATGAGCCGGACATCAGCTTGCTGACTCAAGCATCGTTTCAGGCTGCCCAGGATTTCAAGGCAAAAGGCCTCATTAGCGGCAGAATTATAGCAGGCATGAATATCTGCCTGGACCTGAGAGAGAGAGAGAGAGAGAAAGAACTAGAAGTTACATTGCTTCATATCTTCCTAATGCAAGATATGAGCACTAAAAAGAATACAACTGCAACCTCTCAGGCAAGAAAACTCAGGCCAGGCATCTAGTACACAGCCTCATCCCAAGTAGAGGGAACCACTGTAACAATCAGCAATGCACGAGGTATTGGTTGCAGAAGGAATGCTCCACTTCAATGAAATGGTGCACAGGCCCTGGTGGCCCCAAATGGCATGTGAAATAAGTAGTTGAGGGGAGTATACACATAGTCCAGTATTTCCTTTCTTACTGGTTCCCAAAGATTTCCTTCAGCTGCTGACACTTGCTGGAGTTACTTCTGTCAGACCAAACACTTCACACAGAATAATTATAAACCAGCCTCCATTTATAGGAGAGACTGAACAGGAACATGGAAGTGTGACAGGCATCTGGATGAGAGGCGGCACTCACCTGACTGGCACCGATGGCCTGGCTGCACTGGGACGAGGTCAAACTGCCCAGAATCTTAAAATTCTTCAGTAGAAGAAAGAAGCCAGCAACTGCAGCTTTACGGGCATCCAACTGCCTGCATGTTCAGAAAAGCAGAGGAGTTGAAGTTAGAGACCTGCTCAGTTCCAATAAGAACCTAAGAATACCCCAGGTGTATTCTTTAATGCAACTCCAAAGCAAGGCTGCACTCTCCATATGGTCACCTGAGCAAGAGTTATGAGCTGGGGTAGGCACATCCCAGAGGCCATGTCTATATAGCACAATGCAGAGCTACATCACTGCCAACCTGAGAAACACTGCATCTATTCCATGCATACTGGTGCCTGAACTGAGAATGGTAAGCTAATGCAATGCTGCACATACCTCTGCCTTGTGTCATGTAGACATGCCAAAGAAAGCCAGACTTCTGCTCTGCTGAACGTTGCTGGAGGGAACCCCACCCTACTCACCTTAAGTAATATGAGGAAATGTGTGGCCATAACCAAACAGTTGCTGCAGAGCAACTCCATAAGCTTGAACAAGTTTTAAATAAAGCACCCCTGCTGCCATTTTGAAGCACGGGACACTGATATGAGATGCTCTGGGCATTTTAATTACAGCAGCTCTCAGAGTCGCTTTAATTAAAACCCCTCCCCCTCACTCCCCCAATGCTTGGAGCACATGTATAGGTGCCCAACATGTCTATAGGGCTTTTCTTATAATCTCATTGTAGGACCAGCCATATAAAAGCAGCTGATTTGCCAATCTTCTTGAGCTTACTGTGGCACCAGGGCACATTCATTTCACCTCTGCAATTGTGAGGACAGAAGCTGGAGTTCTTCAGCTTGTCTCCTTGTCTCAGTTCTCTGGTCATTTTGAATTTGTAGCTGCAGGGTCAAGGCTTTTTTGTTCAGGGCTTGGGGTCCCAACCAAATGAGTAGGATTGTGACTTATGCTACAATACTGGGGCCAGTAACAAAGAGAGAAAGAATCTGCTTCCACTCCTGACATTGCCAAGAGCTTAAGGAACCATTTTTAAGAACATCGAATGCAGTGTACCTGGAAAAGATGGCTTTTCGGAGAACAAGTATCAGGGAGTCCCTTGCTGACATGCTGACTTTGAGCAGGGGCTGGAAAGGAAGCAATTTATGAGAGAGAATAGTCATGCGGCAAACCAAGCTCCTTGAGTGTGAGCTCCTGTCTTCTCTATGCCTGGCTGGCCCTGCATCTTAAATGTTTTCTTCAGTAGTAAAGGACATATAAGTTTTAAAATGCTCCAGAAAAGATTCAGTGGCAACAGCAATTTTCTCATGTTGGTGAGAATGGAACACAAGGGTTGGGGAAATCTGTTGTCTGCAAAGTGGAGTAGAATGGGTTAAGCGTATGGCTATTTTGCAAGGGAACAACGCCAAGCCAAGAAGAGAAATATTAAAGTAGAACTTGGGAGAAGGCAAAGGAATATGCCTGCTACAGTGGTTTAACTGAGCACAGCCTACTAAGGTTTCCATACTCTGCTGGTATCAGGCACCTTCCATCTTCCAGTCTTGCAGATGAAAGGTCCCCTCAGGGGAAGCTCTATTAACATACCTGACTGCTATATATTTCTGCTGGAGGGCACTATAAAATCAGCACTTCAGGCAAGGCCCCAGGCTACACTGAACAGCCTGCCAGGCACAGTGGTGGACTAAGAGACACTTCAACATATACATGTGTAAATGAGAATTAGTGGCTCCTGTTTAGAATTGGGGTCTACAGCCATCACTGAAAGGAAGCTCTAACAGATATTCCTGGAAAAATGAATAGCATTTACCTGTACAGCCTTAAGCAGCCCTTGTACCACATCAAGAGGCAGAAAGGACAAATTATCAAAGGTCTCAGTCACTTTGGAAGATGAATTTTGAAGGACAAGGGGAGCAGACACAACGATGTTGGACAGCAAGTCTGAAAAATAAGACTGTCAGCAGAGCGGCTACTGCCAAGAATGGTCCCAACTAGAGTAGGGAGGAGAGAAGGTTTCTGTTTCACTCTTTAAGGTCAACAGATAAAATAACTCTTGTAGCCTCCCTTGTAACTATAGGACTTATTGCCAATCTGCAACCTCCTACCTGGATATAAGTCTCTACATACACACAGGCTAGTTCTCACCCCATCAGCAGGCACTTGAGTATAAACAGAAGTGCCAGCAGCATATCCTTATTAAGGGCAGGCCCAGGACTTTGAAGCATCTTTCCAAAGATCAGGAGAATCTAATCCCCACTAGCTTCACCTCTTCACCCAACCATTCTCCAAAAAAAGATGACACCCTGGCAGTGGCCCAAAAGAACAGTCACCAAAATTACGCTGAAAAGAGCAGAAAAAGAATGGTCCCTTCTAGACTACCATTACTTGGCAACAGGTTTTTGATATACAGGCTTAATGTGCAACCTGCACTCTATAAGAAAGGACAACTACAGTCCCTAATGATTTATCACACTACAGTGTTCATCCTTCCTCTGCAGTCAATCATGTGTTGAGCTGCATGGACCAGTGACATTTGTTTTATCACCTAGGGTCTGGCAATAAGGAAGCACAGCACCTGATATTCTTAACCTCAAATCACCTAAACAGGAACTTGTGCTATGAAAAATCTGAATGTAACACTGGAAAAACAGATGTTTCCTTCCCTTATTCTGGCTACCTATGAAGTGGCTGATCGGAGAAGCTGCATTTGTGATAACTCTGTTCAGAACTTGCTCCAGAATCTCACTTCTAATCAATTCGTGGACCTGAAAGGGAAAAGGAAAACACCTATAAGAATTGAGATTTTAATTAATTTTAATTAAGATTCAGAGTTCAGCCATTATCCAAGAAAGATCTTTTAGATCTAGGTCTGAAAGGCAACATTAGCCAGGTCACTAGCTCAACAGAGACAAAACCAGGATGAAATTGGAACCAGCTAGAATAAATGTAGGCCTAAGATGGGTACTTCCTACTACTAATGTGCTGGGACAAACCAGGTGGTGGATGACAGCCCAGAAGTCAAAGCAAAGACCTGAGATCTATAGTCTGCTCCTATCTCAGCCACTGACTGTCTACAGAACCCTGTTTTTTTCCCTCTTGCTCCTTCAGTTCCTCCAGAGCCAATGATGAGGAACACACAAGTGACATCTCAGACAGACATAATATTAACAATAATATTCTCCAACCTCAGAAGGGAGATACGAGATTAAATCTTTTAAGGTCTGCAAAACACTTTGAGATGGATCCTGCTGGAAATAGGCAAAACCTTATTAAAGTTGACAAGAGAGCGAGAGAAAACAGTTTCACTGACAGAACAGCTGATGTTATCCCAACTTCACTGTACCTTAAAGGTTTCCAGGAGGATATTAGCTCCTAGCCAGCAGGCCTGCTGCTGGGCTGGCATTTTGGAAAGGCCACAACTTGCTTCAGCAATTTTTCCTCCTAAGAACTTTTTTGGCTCATAGGATTCCATTAGACTGAAACCAAGACCCATCAGCCCCTGAGTAACAAGGTCCCAGCCA
>NW_005842302.1:1070056-1074740 GCF_000455745.1 Alligator sinensis | reverse complement strand
AACTTAATAAAGGAAAAAACTTAGACTGCAACATCCAGATTAACAAAATGTTCCATGGTCCTTCGGGGATCCAGTGCAGGGTGGCAGCTTTGTGACAGACATGCATTCAGGTCTCCATATGGGACGCCCTCCATAGTGCCCTCCAGCCAGCAATTAGGAGAAAGGAATGTCACAGGTCCTGAGCAGCTTCCTATTGCCTTTGTACGAGACTCTAGAATGACAACTGGCTGACAGATGGGAGATGACAGAACTAAGCGTGGTGTGCTTAAAGGAGCATGGCTAAGTGAGGATCTAGCCCTCACCCTGACCAGAAATCATGCAAAGCTACAATAGGAAGCCTTATTATAAACAACCAGTCATCATTACCATTAAGGAAGCAAGTGGTCAGATTTATATTGCAGGTTGCTGAAATAGATAAGGCTGAAATTTAGGAGGCAGCTGTGCCAAAATGCTCTTCCAAAAAATAACATTTTTGGGGGAGGGCAGAGTGGGGGGAAGGAAATCAACATCAGTTTTCACTACACTCACCTTAGCAGCAGTGGGCTGGCTCCCACAATGTTCCCAGCTGGGCCAAGAGCTGTCTCTCTCCCCCCAGAGTTTCTGAGCTCTGTGTAATGTTTCAGCCACTCACCTATTTTCTACCACTTCCAGAATTATGGCAGATACATTATACTGCTGAGGAAACAAATCCTGCAGGAATTTTGAGCCCTGGATTAACTGCTGGTCCTTGCAGCTCTTCATGATCGATGCTTTCAGGAAGTCAAAAACCTAGAACGTGAAAGTGCTGAGTGAGAAGATTGTCCACATCCCTCCTGAAGGTAGCCTCAGGAGGAGGGGACTTGATTCTTGTTAAACTGAGAGCAGTCTAGAGCAAAGGAAACTGCTTACACAGCTCTATCGAAGTAGCTGCATACGTTTTCCCCCAGCATAGTTATTCCCCACTTTACTCCCAGGGGTAACCAAGATGCAAGAGAAGCCAGAAGGATATTTGCTGCCATCCCTACCCTATTTTGGACACAGATAATGGCCACCTTAGAACCAAAATTAATTCAAAGTGAAGGAGTTGCCATCAGCCTCATCCTCTCGCACCCCTTCATATCAGAGCCATTTCCCCCCACAATAGTCATGTCCCAATTACTATTTTATGGGCTGAGAGGACTCTGCAGAGGCTCATTTCAATGCTCAGTAGCTGAGGTATGCAAGAATGAGGATAAAGTCCTCTTCCTTCACGATAAGAATGTGTAGTTCACAGGAACCCCAAAGTGCTCTTGAGTCCTGTGTAGCTCCTCAAGGAGTTGCTACTAGCCCATTCATCTAACCATATTTGTTTCTTATTATTATCATGTCAGTGGGGCCGGATGAGCTTCATCCCAGGGTCCTGGAAGAACTGGCAGAGGAGATCTCAGAGCTTTTAGCAATGATTTTCATGAAGTTGTGGGAGACAGGTCAAATACCAGAGGACTGGAAAAAAGGCCAACACAGTGCCCCTTATTAAAAAAAAAGGCAAGAAGGAGGACTTGGGGAACTACAGACTGGTTACTCTCACCTCACTACCTGGGAAGTTACTAGAGCATAACTAAGGAAGGCCATTTACAAGCATCTGGAGGAAAGGCTGATCAAAAGCAGCTGGCACGGATTTGTGAAAAAACAAATTGTGCCCAACAAACTTCATCTCCTCCTTTGACAAAGTAACTACTTGGGTGGATGAAGGCAATGCTGTGGATATAGTGCATCTCAGGGGCAGGCAATTATTTTGGCTGGTGGGCCACTTAATGAGTTTTGGCGAGCTGTCAAGGGCCACAGATCTTTTAGAAGATACATATTTGAACAAATTATAGATAAAAACATATCACATACTAAAAATCAAACATCAACTATAACATATTTTAATTTTATTTAAAGCATTATTTTAATTCAGATTTTTTTTGAGTAGTGTATATAGAGGCAATTGCCTCTATATATAGAGAGCTCAAAATAGCTTTATATTTTATATAGCTCAAAATAAAGTCTTACACTTGTATATTGCATGCATGGGTGTTGGGGTTGGGGGTTGCCCACATGCTAGATCCTGGGAGCCAGCAGTGGGTGGGGGGGGAAGGTAGGGGAGTGCAGGTGGCATGTGCAACAGAGCTCACCCAGGCAGTGAATTGCGGTGCAGCTGCCCCCGCAAGTCTGCATGGGACCAAGCCCTGCCTGCTCGCACCTGGGGTAGCCCACACTGTGCTCCCACCCACACCGGCCGACAGTACTGCCCTGACCCTGTCCAGTGCATACAGAACTGCTGCTGCAGCCAATGTGATAAGCAGCCTGCCGGCAGGTTAGCTGTGGGTGGAAGGTGGCCAGGAGCTAGAACTGGAGCCCAATGCACTGGGGCAGGAGCCACATGGCTGCAGCTTCCCCTATGTCTGGCAGGGCACATGGTGCCTGGCACGTGTCCCCACAGCCAAGCCCTATGAGGAGAGACTGGGGCACCTGGACCTCTTCAGCCTCCGCAAGAGAAGGTTGAGAGACGACCTTGTGGCTGCCTATAAGTTCATCACGGGGGCACAGAAGGGAATTGGTGAGGTTTTATTCACCAAGGCGACCCTGGGGGTTACAAGAAATAATGGCCACAAGCTAGCAGAGAGCAGATTTAGACTGGACATTAGGAAGAACTTCTTCACAGTTCGAGTGGCCAAGGTCTGGAACGGGCTCCCAAGGGAGGTGGTGCTCTCCCCTACCCTGGGGCTTAAAGAGGAGGTTAGAAAACAATTTAGCTGGGGTTATCTGAACCCAGTACTCTTTCCTGCCTATGCAGGGGGTCCGACTCGATGATCTATTGAGGTCCCTTCCGACCCTAACATCTATGAATCTAGGTCACTACTGCAGCAGCAAAGCTGTGTACACTGGCTAGGGCCATCAATGGGTGCAGGGCAGGTGCGGGTGGCATCACGGTGCAGGCTGCCCTGGGCGGGAGCAGGCAGGGCTCAAACACACGTGGCACACTCCAAGGACAGCCACAGGCTGGGTGCAATCAATTGGCAGGCCATATTTTGTCCAACCCTGATGTATTTAGACTTCAGCAATGCTTTTGACAAGGTCCCACATGACCATCTCATAAACAAACTGGAGAAATGTGTGGTGGATAAAACTATTACAAGGTGGACAGATAACTGGCTCAAATGGCCACAAGCAAAGGGTAATTATTCATAGGTCCATGTCAGAATGGCAGGAGATTTCAAGTGGAATCCCACAGGACTCTTTTTTTAGCCCAGTGCTATTCCACATGATTATTAATGATTTTGATGCTGGCATAGAAAGCTTCTTGAGCAAGTTTGTGGAAGACACAAAATTAGAAAGGACTGTGAACATGCTGGAGGATGCAAGCACAATTCAGAAAGATTCTGAAAGACTGGAAAGTTGGACTAGTTAACCAGATGAAGCTTCAATGCAGACAAATGCAAGATGCCACACCTAAGGAGGAATGATCAAAAACACAAATACAAAACGGGGGACACCTAACTGGATGACAACACTGTAGAAAAGGACTTGGGAGTCTTGGCTGACCACAAACTCAATATTAATCTGCAGTGTACATAAAAGGCCAATGTGGTTTTGGGATGCATCAATAAAAGCATCAGGTGCAAGACATGGGAGGTAATAGTTGCTGCTCAGTACTGGTTAGGCCTCATCGGGAGTACTGCGTACAGTTCTGAGCTCCACATTTTAAAAATAGCACGGAGAAGTTAGAGAGGGTCCAGAAGTGGACAACAAAGATGATCAAGGGCTTGGAAAGCAAGTCACATGACAAGAGGCTGAAGGAGCTAGGCATGTTCAGCTTGTGGAAAAGTTGTTTAAGAAGGGAAATGATAGCAGTCTTCAAATACCTGAAGGGCTGCCATAAAAGAGAGAAAACACACCTTTCTTCTCAATCACCCCAACCCACTGCCAGATGGAACTGGTGGGTGATGCCTCCATGGAAACCACGCCCTGTCTGCAGGGGGTCCTGGGTCACTCAGCCGGGTGGATGGGATGGGGCTGCAGGTGGGCAGGGAGGGGTGTCCGGGAGCAGGATGGGCGAGTGGGGGCCAGGATCATGGCGGGGTTGACAGTTCAGGGATGGGGTCCCGAGCACAGCAGTAATCCACTGCCCACACACCCCTGCCCACAGAATTGGCACCCATCCCAGGGACGTGCAGGGAGTAGATTGTGGCTCTGGTCCAGCCCCTGCCCACCCATCCTGCTCCTGAATGCCAATCCCTTCCTGCCCACGGCCCCATCCCATCTGCCCAGCCAAGCACATCCTGCCCACAGGGGGTCCCGAGCCAGTCTAATTAGAGATCCTGCCCACCTGCTCCATCCAGTGCCCCCAACAATGGCTGTGGGACAGACAGGCCCAGATAAGATCAACTGCCATCCACACCCCGAGGCCTGCAGCACCTCATCAGAACTCCTTGCATAGCACTCCAGACCAAAAACTGCACACCTCTGATTTAGATTATGGTTGTATGGAATGGTTTAGATAGGGATGATCCTGCCTCAGGTAGGGGATGAACTAGATGACATCTAAAGGTCCCTTCCAGCCCTACTTCTCTATCACTATCACCCTTGAGAGTATGTATGAACTAAGCCATTCCATTCCTTGCTCCTATCTGCATAGCACCCACAGCACACCAACAAGCAGCTCTTTACAGAGAATCCCCAG
>NW_005842302.1:1066491-1070025 GCF_000455745.1 Alligator sinensis | reverse complement strand
CTTCCGATTTGTGTTTTACTGCCACCGAGAGCAGAAGAGCCACGCTGAAGGGGCACAGGGCCTTGCCAGGATCTCTTTGCTGCTCAGCCTAGGAAAAAAAACAATATGCACAGCACCTCTTGCAATATCAAGAAAGACATGAGATTGAGGTTTTGCTGCTCAGCTTGGAATGAGAGATATGTCCATACTCAACACACTGGGTAATTGTGTGCGCTTTTTGATGGCTATAGTAGAATTAACATTATCTCTGTGCTGGAATGAATAACAAGTAAACCCTACCCACCAGTTTAAAGGTTTCTCCACTACATTATACCAATATGCTCTGCTTTTGCTGTACCTTTAGGTGTTTAATTAGCTCTTTGCCTAGGTCCTTATCTAGGCTGATAACTGAGACAATATGCAGAATGACGGTGCCTTCCACATATCGGAGCTGGTCTAGAGGCACTGTGGCTACTTCAAGATCCTCGGACCTAAAGAGCAGAAGACCCAGGTTACAAACCTGGATTGTAATTAAATCAATACGTATAAATTATTTCTCAAACATGAAAGAGGACACATTTTTCAGGGCTTGGCCTAACTCAAGCTGGAGGAGTGTTAGATGAGAGAGAGGTTATAAATACTTACCCAGTAAAGGAGGATAGCAACAAAAAGAAACTTACTCAGGAACCTGCTGCTCTTCTTTTTGTTTCTTATCCAACTGATTGAAAAAAGTAATGATTCCTTCCAAAACAGCGTTCTTACTGCCCTGAAAGGCAGAACATTACAAAGTAACCTAAACTATAATCAATACTTCTCCAAAACCCCAAAATCACAAGGAATTGTAAAATTCCCAGTGCAATTTAGTTGTAGAGTGTTCTTCATTTCTAGTCCTAAATCACCACGTGGGAGACTGCTGTGCATTGCATTTCTGAGGTGGATGAAGTGATCATTGTATCATTTGCATAATCTTTGGATAACATTAAAAGAGAAAAGGATATTTCATTAGTGGTTCCTGGAAGTGATAGGTCTGTTCAAAAGAACTGGAAAACATGACCAAATAGTAAGACTCTATGCTTGGCCAGTGGATGAAAGCATCCTCCCACACCACATAGGGAATTCATCTCTGCGCAGATCATGTTTAATGGCTGATTCATGGAATAACAGTAGCAAGGGTACAAGTGGATAGGCTACAGTGTACCAAATGAATTGCTAGTATCTGACACAGAAATGAGACCTGCTTTAAGTTTAATTCAGATCATAGCCCAGGGTTGTACCACGTGAAACAGATATTAGAAATCATATTAGAAAAAGGCAAGTCCATGAAGCCTGGAGCTGAGGGAGGCGATCCATGCCCATGAATAATAAAGGAATACCTATTATCTATGGGACTGTACTATATATATATTCAGCATATGCAAGCTTCATATCACAGCTATCTTCCCTCCAGCTGGGAAGCAATAGACACAGACCCCTCCTTCATGCTGGCCAGCGGCTGGAAAGCCATGAACACACACCTTGCTGTCTTTCCATTCGCCAAGGCCACAGCAGGCTCTAGGAGCAAGATGGCCAGTTAAGTCCAAAACTCTGATTCATTGCGTGATCGAGCCTGTAGCTCACTCCCTATATTCCCTCTCTCACATATGTACACAGCATGCATGTGCTAGAGGTCCAGCAAATGTTCTAACTTGGAAAGTAAGACCAGCTCTCCCCAGGGTTTTACCTTGGCAGAGAGAAGCAGCAGCTGGTAAACCAGGGGAGGAATTTCCTGTAGGTCAACCTTGGAGAACATCCTCAGGACTTTTTCCACCACGAACTGGAGCTCTTCTCCACTTAGTGGGACATCTCTGAAGAAGCAAAAATGCAACCCAGGCATTTCTATTCCAGTGCCAACTCTGCTTCCCCCAGTAGAGGTTCAGCCCTTACATTGGTCCCAGAGTGTCAATGTACATTGGCATATAGAAGCCCTCCACCCTAAGACCCTATAGCTCCCTACAACTATCTTGGACTCAAGGTCACACTTGAACTTCCAAAACAAAGTGCACATGGCAGGATGTCACAAAGCCTGCATCATAATGTGCTTTCACATGAATGCATAGTGCCTACTTTCAAGAAACCTTAAAATAAACAGAAATCAAGGAATGACGGCTGAACAACCGGGCACATTCAGACTAAACGTGACAAATCTCTAACACCGATGACATCCCCTGCTCAGTGATGGATTTACAACACCAAGCAAAGGTGTCAAGGTGGTAAGTGGGGAGAGGAATCTGATGGGTTTTGCCAGTCGCTGCTACTCACCCACACAGGGCACTACAGAATCTAGCCCTCCCTTTAAGCACAGGCCTCTCTCTTCCTGAGACCAGTAACAATGTCTGCAACACCAAAGGAGAAAGAGCCTGGCTTCACAAGATTTACCCTTGTGATATGAACAAAGGAAAATAAGGCAAGCGTCCCTATTCTTCAGTAGCAAACTGCCAGCTAGGCAAGATCTGGGAGAAACAGTGTTGCCAGAGCTGCTCCTGAAGCACACTGGGCAGGCTGCAGCAATTTCCATTCAGGCTCAGCATCCGGGCAACTGGAAAGCTGGTGGCTACCCACCTGCACAATGCCCAAGCTGTTTGCGAAATAGAAGGTAGAAACAGATGGAGAATAAGAGAGCAGTGGGAGAAGGAGGATCTTACCTGAACATGTTGGTGAGAGGAATTACACACTGATGATCCCATCTGGCCAAACAAAAATACATCAAGAGAGCCTGAGCCCGGGAAGAACTGCTGTTTCTGTCCCCTTCCCCAACCCGCTGCTCAGCTGCCCTCACAGATGCAGAAATCCTGCCAGGCATTAGAGAGGCACGAGGTTTAAAAATGGTGCAAACAAGAGGGAGGGAGTCCTCCAAACCATGTACCACGTGAAGTGTCCTTTGCTGTGTCAGATACATAATGCGTTCGGACTGACAGTGGCTCTCAGTGCAACAGCCCAGGGAGCGTCAGACTCCACGTCCCTGGGGATTCGAGCGTTTGGGATCAACGGAGATAGGCTATTATAGACATGCTGTCAAGAGCCCAAATGAGTGTGCAGCTAAATAATTCTCATAAGAATAAAAAAAAGAGAGCGAGCTGGCAAAGATGGACAGACCTGCTGGAGCAGAGGGTGTTGATCAGCTGCTTCTTAAACTCTTCCCCGCTCAGTTCACCTGGAAAAGCACAAGACGGGTAGGAACGCGCTCGGAGGAAAGGATGGACGGAGCAGGGCAGGGGAAACAAAAGGGGTTACCTTTCCCGTAGGCCAAGCTTTCCTTCGAGGAAGCCAACCTGGTAAGAAGTGTGGAAAACAACTCCAAGGATTTCGCATTAGACAGGTTACCTCCCTTGATGAGCTCAACAAACAGAGTGGCCAGTTCAGCCAAGGCAGAGCCCGGCAAGTGATGAGCCTGATAAAATGAGACGCAAGAAAGGGCTGGAGGAGGGTCAGGGACCAGCAAGCCTCCCTCCGAGACGCAGACAACCACCGCCCGCGGGTCCTGCCCGCGCAGCCCAACGCCGGGCGGCTCCGGCCGGG
>NW_005842302.1:1065010-1066296 GCF_000455745.1 Alligator sinensis | reverse complement strand
GCCCGGCCCCCGCCGCAGCACGCCGCCGGGCTGGCAGCACGGGGAGGCTGGCGGCACAGAGATGGGGGAGGGGGAGAAAGCGACAGGTCAGATCGACATTGCTGCTCCCAGCTTGGACATCAAAGGCCCAGAAGGAAAACTGAAAGGTCCCAAAATTACGATGCCAGACTCGGCTCCATCCCGGCCCGTCACCCTACTCAGAGCCGCCGCGACTCCGAATCTCCCGCCCGGAAGTGCGCAGTGTTGCCCGGCAACAGAGCCCGCCTTCGCCAGCGGACTTCCGCTCCCCGGGGCCACGCGCCCCGCCCCCTGCTGGTCGGGAGGGGATGGGGTAGGTGAGACCCGCGCGGGCCGGGGCCGGGGCCGGGGCCTGGGACAACGGGAGCCGGGTGTGTCTGCATCAGTGTGTACACATCTTCGTGTGCGCACGTGTGCCCCGCTCCCTCCCGCACTGTGGGGGGTCTCGATTTGCCCCCCCCTTCCCTTCTCCCTTCCCCCCACACAGTTATCTGCTGGTGGGTGGGTGTGTTTTCCTCTCTCTCTCTTTCTGTGTCACAGTCGGTTCCTAAAAACCTCGTCTTAAGTCCAAACGTCGTAACTCGGAACCAATTTTCTCATAAGAAACAATGTTATAAATGGGAAATTGGGTCCTGAACCAAGGGCCAATACCCTGTTTTCACTAAAAATACCCCCAGAATTTTGTACTCGATCAATTATAGGTAAGTAATATAGCTACATTAAGGGACGAAGGGACTTTGATTCCCAAAAGCTTGCAGAAAAGGACAAATTTCTTGCCATTTTCCAGTTGGTCTAATAAAAGGTATCATTTTGGAACCAAGAGTTCTAGATTTTTGTATAGCTACATTAATGTATTTATATTGTAAATAGTAATCATATTGATTTGGTAGGACTTCTTTGAGATCACTTTGGACTTTCTGAAGGGCTCTTGGCTGGAGTCTTCTCAGGAGTCCTGGCTGCAGGTGTTTCTGGAGTCCTGTCTGCTTTCTTAAAGGCAGTGTCCGAGGAAGTGTGGACAGATGTTCTCCAGGGAGATGGGCGACGCAGCGAACTTGCTCGCTGGCGTGGCGTCGCAGCAGATCAAGTGTTGTAAAGTTGAAACAAGGTGTCAATTTATAAACCTTGTAAGTGTGAAACATAACTCAAAATGTTGTAAGTCAAGGACTGCCTGTACTTTGTGTGTATGTGCGTGTGTGTGTATATGCATATGAATCTGCATCTGTGTGTGTCTGCCCCTCACTCCCAAGCCACGGCCCCCCCAGCCCTGC
>NW_005842302.1:1039177-1064982 GCF_000455745.1 Alligator sinensis | reverse complement strand
GCAAAAATCCCCACCACACGCACCCCGCTCCCACCCTCCAACCATTCAAAGTACCTGCATGATTTTTCATAACTTTTTTTCTGCACGTAATTTTGAGCTTTTAGCTGTGCATTTAACATCATGATTAATTACAACTAATTTTTTTTAATCACGCAACTAATCACAATCAAATTCTTTAATTGTTTTGCAGCCCTACTAACTTACAAACTTTTAAAGTCTTGGTACAAACGGTTAGTAATGACCCATAATGAATGCCCACTCAAAATCACTAACTATGCAGCGTGCAGCAGGCTCTGTTCTTATGTCTCAGTTTTGATGTAATGATGCATGTTTCAGTTTGTTTATATTATAAACTCTGTACAGTGGCATGGTGTGCATTAGTGACGTGTAGGGGGTGCACGTGCACCCCCTGAGCATGGCAGTGCACCCCCTGCGGGCAGTCTCCACTCTCCACATCCCTCCTCCCACCGCTGACATTTGCTGGCGGCATCTGCAGGCAATCAGCAATTGCTGCTGGCTGCTGCTGACATGGCCGGCAGTGTCTGCGGGTGGTCACCCACCCCTGGTTGACGCTCGCCACCCCCCCCCAACAGTGCTACCAGCATCTGCGGGAGCTCCTTGCTTACCGCCGCCACACTTCCGCTGCTGCCATGCTCCACCCCCAGCCACCAATTGTACCAGCTCATGTGCAGAATACTCACCACCATAAATGACGCGTGCCCCCCAGAACGGGGCACACGCCGTTCATGGTGGTGCACGTTCTGCACATGAGCTGGTACAATGGCAGCAGATATAAGGACATTTTTTAAACCCAGACAGTCAGTTTGTGCAAACGCAAACATGGATGAAGAGGAAATTCAGCCGACATCGATTTTATAGCGTTGTTTAGAAAATAAGAAAGCGGTCAGCGTGGAAATCGCTCATCAACATGAAGCAGAGAAAAAATGCAGACAAAATGCATGTTCCTGATAAGAATGTAAGTGCCTCTGCTGCTGCTGGTGTTTCGATGAATCTGAAACCAGGGGACCGATCAAGTGGGCCTGCACAGGTGAAGTTGAGTAATTATCCCAAAAGTTCATTTGGCAAACAAAATGGATCATTCTCATCATCCTTGTTCAATCAGTATCCTTTTATTGAATACAGTGTGCTGGCTGATGCTGTATTTTGCTATGCCTGCAGAATTTTTGACAGTACTTCTGAATACAAAGATAACAGTTTTACAGAAAAGGGGTTGCGAGATTGGAAAAAGTTAAATGAAAAGCTGAACAGTCATTCTAACTGTGCGGTTCACTTGAAATGCGTGAATAAATGGAAGAATTACCAGGCAGCAAGTAAATCGGGCTCAGTTGTATGTCACCTGTCAAACTCCCATAAGATGACTGTTCAGGAAAACAGAGAATATGCTCGAAAAATTACCGACTTGCTGCTCTATCTTTCACACCAGGGATTGGCCCTTAAGGGTCATGATGGAAAGGAAAAGTCAGAAAACAGAGGGAATTTTCTTGAGTTATGCTCCCTTTTTGCAAAATATGATGAGCAACGTTTTTTTTCTCCATGCCTGGAAACCATTGACTTTTTTTGCAATGTGCAACATACCCCAGGCATAAAATCCATGGAGTTGACAAGTCTTAGTGATACACGTTGGGTGTGCAGGTGGAGAAATGTCAAAGCTTGCAAGTCTAATTTAAAGGTTATTATCCAATGCCTAACTGAGCTCTCTCAGCATGGAAGTAACTGAATTTTGTTCAGGCAAATGGATTGCTGTACCAAGTGCAAAAAACAGATTTTGTCATCTGTCTCATTGTTTTGGAGAACCTACTATCATTATTGCATGTCACTCACAAGGCATTGCGGTCTGAAAAGGCCTCGCTCTCCACAGCAGCAACAGTAGTTACTAGCACTGCCACGACTTTGGAAAACATGAAAACAAACAAGCCTGGAACAGCGTCTGGGGAGAAGTCCTGCGATATGTCCTAGGGAGATGTCTGAGGTCGAATCCAAAGAGTGGTAGTTGATGGAAGTCAATCATTGTGGTGTGCCATGACCAGTGGGGTCCCCCAAAGCTCCGTCCTTGGGCCTATTCTTTTCAACATCTTCATTAATGATTTGGACATTGGTGTCAGAAGTGGACTGGCCAAGTTCGATGATGACACCAAACTTTGGGGTAAAGCGTCCACACCCGAGGACAGGATGGTGATCCAGGCCGACCTTGACAGGCTTGGAAAATGGGTGGACAAAAACAAGATGGCCTTCAACACCGAAAAATGCAAGGTACTCCACCTTGGGAAGAAAAACCCGCAGCATGCTTATAGGCTTGGCAGTGCTACGCTTGCTAGCACCATGGCCCAAAGCAGCTTGGGGGTCATGATTGACCACAAGATGAATATGAACCACAAATGTGGCGTTGTAGCCGGCAAAGCAAGCAAAACTCTGGTTTTGCCATAGATGCTTCTCTAGCAAATCCCAGGATGTTATCCTCCCGCTGTACTCAGCCTCGGTGAGGCCGCAGCTGGAGTACTGCATTCAGTGCTGGGCTCCACAATTTAAAAAGGATGTGGAGAAGCTTGAGAGTGTGCCGAGGAGAGCCACGCGCATGATCAGAGGTCAGGAAAACAGACCTTATGATGAGAGGCTGAGAGCCATGGGACTCTTCAGCCTGGAAAAGCGCAGACTCAGGGGGGACCTGGTGGCTGCCTATAGGTATATAAGGGGTGTACATCAGGATCTGGGGGAATGCCTGTTCACCAGAGTGCGCCATGGGATAACAAGGTCAAATGGTCACAAACTTCTCCAAGACCGTTTCAGGCTGGACGTAAGGAAGAACTTCTTTAAAGTCTGAGCCCCCAAGGCCTGGAACAGACTGCCGCCAGATGTGGTGTAAGTACCTACTTTGGACTCCTTTAAGAGTCAATTGGACATTTATCTTGCTGGGATCCTATGACCCCAGCTGACTTCCTGCCCCTGGGGCAGGGGGCTGGACTCAATGATCTTCTGAGGTCCCTTCCAGCCCTAATGAAATCTATGATATGGGGAAACTGTAGGAATAACGATTGAGGGAGACAGAGACAAACCTGTTTGGCCTCCCAGGAAGACTTTAAAACTGAGCAACTTTGTTGTGGACTCAGATTGCGGTGAGAGAAAGCACCTTCCCTTGGAACCACAAAATAATAAGCAAAAGTGGTATGTGCTTATTATTTTTTCCAGTTGTCAGTGCTTTAACGGGAAATTAAAAAGAGGTTTTCTGAGGAATCTTTAACGCTTGCCAGAAGTGTAGATGGCATTCTAGCCTGTGAACCTCAAGCAGTTGATAAGATGCTGGAAAGATATGGGAAAATTGCAAGAGTTGATTTAGTTTCGCTAAATTGGAAATGCAGATTGCACGCACTGACATTGAATCCCACGGGCTGCTTGTGGGGCTGGAAAATTTAAGATCTACGGTGACAGCTCTAGATTACCCCAATTTTTTCAAGCTTCTTCAGTTAGTTCTTACCCTACCTGTTGGCTTTGTGAAATCTGAAGCATCTTTCTCTGCAATGTGTTGGATTAAAACCTACTTAAGAACAACAATGAGCCAGGAACGTTTTTCTGCACTATGCATTCTGAACATCGAGTCAGATATTACAAGAAACCTCAGCCCTGCACAGATTGTGAGACTGTACTCGGTCAAGGCTAAACAGAAAACTTATGATGGAATAGCAATAATCAGAGCTGGGTTGAGCTTGCCTGATGGATTTGGTGCTTAATTAGTGTCCCTTTATAGACTAACTCTGGTTGTGGAGTGAGTTTGGTTTTCCCAATAAGAGGAAAGAGGCAGAGACTGCAGAGAGAGGGGCTTGGGCTATGTGTGATGTGTGAAGCATCAGCCTTTTGCTGTTTATTGTACTGCCGTAAGCTGTTAATAAAATCTGAGAGAAAATGCCATTTAATACAAAACGGACTCATTCTCATTTTTACCACAAGCCTGCTACAATATAGTTAATACTGTGATAAATGCATTGTGTGAGCATATTTAAGTAGACACACATAATTTAGATCAGCAAAAGCAGCAGGGTAGAAGTACCTTTTAAGTTTAAGTTTTACTCAGCACTGCCCCCAGATAATATTTTCTCCCTCTGTCTATGGCAGGGGCCTGGGCACCCTCACACAGGGCAGCACCCTGCTCTGCCACCTTGCAGTTGGGGAGCCTGACCCTGGCTTGACTGGACTAGTCTGGATTGACTGGACCTGGCCCTTGCTCATGGGGTTGTAGTTGAAACTTTGAACCTGCCACAAACATGGCAAAAAGCAATCCAAGGATGCTGCCTTGTTATCCTGGCACAGCTCCACATTTGGAGAACAAACTCTCACCTCCTTGAGCACCTGGATGGGGCCCCTAGTACTTCCCCTTCAGTCATTTCCACACCCGAGTTGACGTGACCACACCTGAGTTCTGGTTTTTGAGCTAAAAGCAGTCTGCAGGGCCACAAGCTAGAAGGGAGGCAAACCCAGGAAGAGCATGTAGTAGAGAGGGTAGTGTGAACAGTGGAGCAAGGAGACCATTAAGAAGGGGAGAGGGTCAGTCACACTGGTGGAGTGGAGAGAGATTAGCAGGAACTGGGTAGATTATAAGGAGCCATGAAGTCAATGGTCTCCCTCAAGAGTTGCCTGAATAGAACTGCTGCTGCCCCTTTCAGCAGCTGGTTTTAAAGTTTGGATGGAGCAAGAAGCAAAGGGGGTGTGCTGCATCGCTGCTCCCCTTGGATCTGCCATGGCCAGGGGGGTTATTTAGTGCCAGGTCCTGATGCCTGTGGGACAAGACAGTTCCCCCTCAGAGCTGTCTCCCGACTCCACTCTTGGCTGGGCTTTCTCTGGTGGTTCTCCTCTTCTGTGGTGCTGCCCCACTCTCCTGGTCTCATCCTTTGACTGGCTTGTCCCTGCTCCCCACTGCTTTTCATGTGTTTTTTTTTCCCTTCTGCCACATCCACATGGATGCCAGCAGCAGCACTCACTAGGGCTTTGTTACCCCACTGTCAAAATCCTCATGTCCCCTATCCCCATGGCAAACAGTAAGCACAAAACAGTTAGGAACATCTAGCCCCCTGGCACTGGTGTCCAAGGCCTTGTTCCGCCATGTCTCTGCACCAGTTGCTTCATTCATTATCACAGTATTGTTCCAAAGAATAGATGACTCTACTTGCTCCTGTAAGTCACAGCCAGTGTTGTTTTGCTGTATGGTTTTCAATGAGGCTGTTCCTGGAAGAGCTATTGGCATGCACAAGGAAACGTGCTGGGGAGCTGGGGATAGCATATGTGAAGCAGCCCTGTAGTAAGTATGAGCGGAGAGGATACCGTGCAGAGGAAGGAAGAACAACTGGTAAATCTGTCTGACAAAGCAGCCATGAAGGTTTCCAGCTTCTCCTCCAGCCAGCAGCGAGGACAAGGTACGAAGGAATCAGAGAACCAGCCCAGATGGGTCTGAGTGGGAAGACCCAGAAACCAGCAGTGCCACCGAGGGGTAGCTCGGTGGAAGCGACAAACACTCCAATTAGAGCAAGGGCTCCCCCTTGTTTTCCACACATCCAGTCATGCATACATATGGTATATAAGGTGCTGAGTTCCCCACAGGATGCTTATGTGTCAGGTAGCATCTTTCCAAGCAAATGTTGCACACATTAACTTGAACCATTTTCTGCTGTTGGACTTTTTGCTGGGCATAACCACAATGCCTGTTGGTATATGCCCTCCCTCCACTTCTTATTCTGCATGGTCTCCTGAGATTTGCTGGTGACCGAGCGTCACAGGCCTATCCTGGAACCTGGCGGAGGCCTGCAATGAGGTGCTGGCTCTGTTTTTCTAGGTAAATAGTCTGTGGGACGCAGAGTGGTTTCCCCTTACAAGAGGGAAGCTGTGTATTTCTTTTTTCTAAACTTCTGTTTTTTTGTCCCCTTCTAAGATTCAGCTGAAGATTTCTCTGCATTGTCAAGTCACCTCCTGGGGGGGAAACTGGGGGAGCAAGAATGCTGCTGCACAGCTGCTCTTGTTATGACAACTGAGACACAAGACAGGGTGTTTAGGCACATTTGATAAGTTATTCAGTTTCTGGCAAATGACTTGCTCATTCTGTTTTGTTCCAAAGCTGGTTTCTCATGCTGGGAGATATCAATAATGAGAAACCACTGATTCTGCATTGGAGTGTCTCTGCGCTACCCCCTTGCCAGTTTACCTGAAAGAGTACGAGGTGGCAGAAGCCAGCATACGTCCGTCAACTCTGTGCAAGATACCTGAGGAAACATGAATCATCCCCAAAGAGTTTGCTGCTGACCTGCAGCTCCATTATCAGCGATTTGGACCACAGGGTGAAAAGCAACCTGTTTAAATTTGCTGATGATACCAAAATTTGGGGTGAGGTGGGCACGCTAGTAGGGAGGGAAAGACTGCAGCAAGACCTGGATAGGTTACAGGGGTGGGCTAACAAAAACAGGATGCGTTTCAATACTGACAAGTGCAGGGTGCTGCACTTGGGCAGTAGTAACCAGCAGCACACTTATAAGATGGGAAACTCCCTTCTTGAGAGCACGGAGGCAGAAAGGGATCTTGGAGTCATTACTGACTCCAAGATGAACATGGGCCAACAATGCGAGGTCACGGTCGGCAGGGCTAACTGGACCCTATCATGCATCCACAGGTGCATCTCAAGCAGGGCCAAGGAGGTGATCCTCCCCCTCTACGCGACACTGGTCAGGCCACAGCTGGAGTACTGTGTCCAGTTCTGGGCACCCCACTTCAAGAGGGATGTGGACAACATTGAGAGGGTCCAGAGGAGGTCCCACCCACATGATCCGGGGACAGCAGGGCAGACCCTACAATGAGAGGCTACGGGACCTGAACCTGTTCAGCCTTCACAAGAGAAGGCTGAGAGGGGACCTGGTGACCGTCTATAAACTCACTAGGGGGGACCAGAAAGGTTTGGGGGAGACCTTGCTTCCCCTAGCGCCCCCCGGGATAAGAAGGAATAACGGCCACAAGTTGTTGGAGAGTAGGTTTAGATTAGACATCCGTAAGAACTAATTCAGTTAGGGCAGCTAGGATCTGGAACCAACTTCCAAGGGAAGTGGTGCTGGCTCCTACCCTGGGGGTCTTTAAGAAGAGGCTTGATGCCTAACTGGCTGGAGTCATTTGAGCCCAGTTTTCCTCCTGCCCAGGCAGGGGGTCGGACTTGAAGATCTACAAGGTCCCTTCCGACCCTACTTCTATGATTCTATGATCCTATACTCCTTTATGAGTTTGGGAATCTCTTAAGGTTCCCAAACTGAACACGGATGCTGTTTTTGTAGGCCCTGCAGATAAATAAAACTGTAGTGGGGTGTGTATTCAGATTCATGTTTAATAAAAATAATTTCACCTGTAAGACTTCTGCATCAATGGCCAGATTGTCACAGGGATGCACAACTTGGAGTCAACCTGCAGACTCATTCAGTGCCAGAGAAGTGCAAACACCTTTGGATCAGCAATTAACCCAAGAAGACCTGAGCCTCCTGCTCAGAATACCTCTGGCACTTTGTGCCACACCTTGTCATTTTGTCTTCAAGCACTATGGCCAATACAGTGTCCCACCTGAAGGAACTGTAGAACTGCTATTGAGCCAACAAGCTGGTTTTCTGAGACATGAGATGGACCAGCATATGCCTCGGATTTTTGGGTCAGAGAACAAACCTACCCATTGCTGAATAATACTGCTTTACTGACCCTGGCACACAATACACCTGCGGTCTTGCTGGGCAGCTAATACACTGTGCAGAAGTGATCTGGGACCTGATCCTGTAATAGGAAGGAATACATTTGGTTAAAGATCCCCTCTGGGTCCACAATCCTGTAAGATTCCTTCTCCAGAATGTCTCCCTTATAACAGAGGTGCCTCATGTCTACAAATGAGTAGGCCTGGGGCCAGGGAAGATCTGTACCTGTGACATAGCGTGTTCTTAAGGCAGGTGGGGGGAAGATGAGGTTCTTTCTCTGGTGCTTCCAGCTGGGACCCTCATTCAGGGGCCCACAAGTGTATCCATCCTGATCATTCTCCTGCAGTCCAAGGTCCTGGCATTTGTTCTTCTGGGTGGAGCGGAGAAGGAGGTATATAGTAAAAAAACAAGCTGCCAAAGCTTTCCTCTTCTTTCCCCAACTTTCCCTGTCTTTGCTCCTCTCAGCTGTAGGATGGTAGCTGCAGTCGGCAGAGGGCACTACAACACTATTTGTCTAAAATAATGTAGTTCTCTAAGAGCTGACAAGCACCAAGCCACAGCTATGCAGCCTTTCCCTGCTGCTTCTTTTTTTTGTGCCTCAGAGCTAGAGTCAGTGTCATTTCAGGCAGAGCAGGTATTTAACTCTCTGGGTCCCAGGGCACCATATATAACCCTCTTCCTCACACCAAGGAGCCCTAGTTTTTGCCAGGCTTTTACAGGCAGACTAAGGAGTGTCTCTGCAATGGTCCAGGCCTGGGCCCCCTCTTCCCCACACATCGCCTCTCTCTCAGTGATCCCTCTGAGGCCTCAGAGTCTGTTTGGGTTGGGTGGCAAAGCAGAGCCTGGGGAGAGAAGAGAGCAAACTGAAGCAAACTCTCCTCCCTGTCTCAGTATGAGCCCAGTTGGGCCTGCGGGGGAGCAGGTGGACCATAGAAAGCTGGGGTCTAGTGATAGAGCATTGCAACGCACTCCATCCTGACAACTACACAGTGCCCTTTACCACAGCTGGAGATGCAAGCTCCAGAAAGGAGCCCCAGAAAGAAGGTGACAGTCTGTCAGTACCCCAACAGGGTCTCTTTTCCCTGGGCATTGCCACTCATGTCATCATTCAGATGTGTGCAGCATCCAAGCGTTCCCAGAAGAGTGAACACCCACTTGGCATAGAAGGATGTGATAACACGGAGGCAGATTCACAGTCCCCAACAAAGGTTTTGGACACCCTGGGCAAACAGGCCAGGGGAGAGGGATGAAGACACTCATACTCCAACATGGCTTAGTCTGCCTTTGGTGAGGTTAACACACATGTTATATCATCAGGAAGCATCAGACTTTGGCTACAGGAAAAAGCGCAGTTTTTTTTTTTTTTGTGATTAGCAGTTGGCATCTGTCCTCCAGATTTAAAAATCAGGTGACAAAGAACAACACACAGTTAATTTTCTATATTAATTGAACGAGTCGCAGTCATGTTACTCAAGTTCAAGCGCGACCTGTTCTAAACCGGTGCTGACACGATTTAGTTTCTGAGGTCACAGAGGATTAAAAGAAACTGTTCTTATAGGCCTTACATTGAAAACAATGCTTTGAGCTCCTCCTCTTGGCTTCACTTCGCACTTCTCCCAGATTTTTTGGGAGTGACTGAATTTGAAGGGCTCTTTTACCAGTTGCAGGATACTACCCAAGAAAAATAATTCAATGTAGTTAGTAACAACTGTACATTCTTGTATGCAATAGACTGCCTGGTGCAGTGTGATGGCACCATGTGGTAAATGATCCAGGATGAGCATCTAAAGGTGGAAGATGCAGGATTTCTCTGGAGGACATCTTTTTCCCCATAGCAGTCTCTGAGACTGCCTAGCCATTGTCTGGAGGACATGGGCCTTGGGTGTGAAAACACCAGGGCTCCTTCCCAGAGCAGGTGGGCAAAGGCTTGACTGTGACCTTCCCCTCTCATGGAGTGGTGTTGCTAAAGGAGAAGGGAGTCACTTGCTAGAGATATGTGCTGCAGAAGGTAACTGCAGTGACTCACCCAGTTTTTACCAGGATTTAAATCGCACAGGTCTTGTCTGTCCTTTAGTTTTGCTTCACATCTCTCTCTTCAGTGCAGCTCCACTGCTGGTAGCAATAGGAGAAACCCTGACATTTTTACTGCCTAGCTGTAGTGTCCAGCTGTGCACAGTTAGATGGGACAGTGGTGTCAGACAGGGCAGCAGTTTCCACCATTATCAGCACTGGAGCTGTGCTGGTGCTGTGGCAGTTGCGAGGGGCTGATGGGAAGTGCTAGTGTGGACAAAGCCTTTGAGCCAGGGCGTTCCAGCGCCGCTTTCCAAGTCCTGCTGCAGGATGATTACAAGGGCTGATGACATGCCCTTGTGAGCACACTACAGCATTTCCCAATCATCAACACAGCCTGGGCCAAGGCTGCTCACTGCCTTCTCCCTGCCAATACTCAACAACAACAGTGATCACAGCCTGCCAGGCCAGTCCTGTTATTTGCACTGGGTTTTTTCCTTTGTTTCCCTCCTTCCTCTATTAGGTTCTTTGTGCATCTGGGACATTCCGGTCTATGTTGGGCAGGTGCCACGTCTCTCTGGGACCCTGCCAAGTGCCATGCAAAGTTGTGGTGCCATCTGACTGTTGAGTACCAACAACCGATTTTACTAATGTGGTAGGAACATCGACAGGCTCAGGAAAGCTGCTGGCACTGTCCTTACGCAGCACCTCTAGGTGATCAAAAGTGCAGAGGCTGCACGCACGATATCCACAGAATGGGAACCCGGGGTCCCTGCTTCCCCAGCAGGAGCCACCTGGGCAATCTGAGACCTGTGCAGCCTGAAAACACTTTCTCCAGGGAAGATTATGTGCCCTCCCATAGCTCCCATTGCTGGTGCCCATCAGTTGGTGACCTTCTATACAAGGAGTTTCCATAGCAAAGAGAGTGGTCACATACAGTACCACTGTACCCAGTCTCAGCTTGGCGTTATACACCCCAGTGAGCTGTGGCATGTGGCAATGCCCAGTGTTTGTGAAGCTTGGCATCCCCAGGTAGAACTCCCTTCCCCTTCCCTTAAGCATGTACCTCCATGCAGCACTCAGTTTAATATGGAGGCATAAGCGTCCATAGTGGTTTAGAAAATCAGGCGGAGTCTCTTGGGGTTCTCTGTGAAACCTGGATAAGGGAGGAGCCTGAGTTTTCTGGTACAGAGGGACCCCAGCATTTCCTACAGTCTTTGGGGTACACATAGCTCCATGTTTACTGGGGGCAGCACAGGTCCCGGTGCTTGAACGCCTGAGCGGGGTGAAGGCTCATGGAGTGGGTGGCCTGAGGAGCTGCAGCACTAACCTGCACAAAGTGCCCATTTGGGGACACCCGGGAAGACCTGAGGGGCCCCCTGGCTGCACCTGCTCTGCTGAGTCTCCCCTCATGTGTGGCTTGGATTAGAGTTTGCGTAAACTTCCTAAGCACCCGGGCACAAGAGGTGGCCTTTAGAGCTGAAAGAGATTTAACCTCTGTTTAAGACGCAGGGATTTAGTTGCCTGATCTGCAAACAGAGCTAGGGCATTTATGAGGCCTGCGCAAAGCAGGGACAGGAGCCAGTGTCAAAGTAGGGAAGAGAAATCATTTCAAGAACAGCTTCATAACCAAACTGGGTTTGTTCTCAAGAGCTCCCTTACCTCCTGGGAGTTGAGCAGGAAGCGAGTCAGCCAGGTGGGTCAGAGCCAGGGCTTCAGGCAAAATCTGCTCCACCAACCCAGAGCCTGCCCCAGGCTGTCCCCTATAGGACACTGGCCCAGCATGCCTGCCTGTTCTCCTGCCCAAGCCCTCCTTACAGGGAATTACTAGTTGGTTTTTTTTTTGTTTGTTTTTTTTTTTTGGGGGGGGGGGGGGGGGGGGTTGGCTTTTTTTAATAGAAAATTTTCCATGTCCCAAGTAAAATCAGCCAATTCAATTCCAAATCCATGTGAATCATTCAAGAACCACATGTGGCCCTGCTACTGGCAAGCATCCTCCACCCCTGCCTGGGCTTCAGATACTTCCAAATCCTTTGGCGGGCATCCTCCATGCAGGCCCAAGCCTGGAGGCTTGGGGTTTGGATGCCCCCAAGTTTTGCTTGCCTTTGGCCGTACGGCCACAGGAGCAAGCTAGGCAGGAGTCTCCCATTTCCATAAAGATGACATGTAGCCGAGATCCTCCCACTGGAAGTCAAAGTTGGAGGCTAACTATCTGTCATAGGGAGTCCGGTCCACAAGCAGATGAGGAAGTTACTAGTGCCCTTTCCTAAGGTGCTAATTCCAGTCCCAGGGAGCTCAGCAGCATCTTGGCTGGGTCACTGAGGGTCCATAACATTTTTAAATGGCTTATAGCAAACATATGGCAACAAACAATCCAGATCCTTCTACTGGTAAAGCACAGGCCCTCTCATTTGTACTAATGGAGAATCCCCACTGACTGGAGTCAAAGGTCTCTGACACACAGAGCAGCCCTGACTGCACCCAAAAGAGGGCAGTGGTGCTACATGCAAACCAGCCAGGTGTTTTCCCACTATCTAGCACCCTTCCTCTTGAGACTGTGCTTCACTTAATTAAATTCAATCCTCTGAATTGAACTCTCATCCCAGATGCTCCCGGGTGGATTTGTGTCACTGCCTCCATTTTGCAGAAAATAAGGCCCAGGTTGAGGAAGCGACTCATCCAAGTGCATAGAGACCAGGAGCTGAGACTCCTCATACACAACACTGGCCATGCTCCCCTGCTGCAAAACAGCTTCTTGGTAGCCCCCAGCCACACACACTATCTCTTTCATATGGACATGCACCTGCAACATGCACACACACTCTCAGGTACATTGTTGGCCTAGCCTGGGTCCCACAGGGACACACACTGGCAAGGCTGGTGGTGGGAGGAGTTCCACCTGCCCCCTCCACCTGGATGAAGTGGAGGTGGGCAGGCGTCAATAGGGCTGCCTGGGAGCTCTGGGAAGGGGAACCTCCAGCTTTCATTTAAAACAACCCTTTCCCTTGGGAAGAGCCTTGAAAAGGTTACTGTGGCTAAATCATGTAAAACAACAGCTCAGAGCAAAAGGAGTGTGAAGTCTGGCGTCCGTCCTGCACTATCAATGCACTTTTGCTGGCGAGCCAGGTACTGAAGTGTGGGGTGCTCTCCAGCAAACAATCTCTTCACAGTCCTCAGCCTGTCTGGACACAAGCCTGAGACCATTGCTGATGGAGAGCAGAAGCATCTGAGGAAGCTGACCAAAATAGCTTGTAACAGGGTTCATGTGCAAAGGCTGGGACTATTCATTCCAGTGCTCAGCTCTGAGTCTGCAAGGGGAACTCGCCTTCTGCATTCCCCTGACAAGGTACAATCGCAGCACTCAGGGGAGGCATCACGTCATCCCTGACCTCATAAGCCAGCCCAAGAACAAAAGATACAGGGCCAAGCTGCTTCTGCACTGAGAACCCTCTACTGACTTCAGGCCTCATTTCTCTATGCCCCCTCAGCCCAGAGTCTACTGAGCTGGTACTAGCAAGGACTCTGGGGTGCATTTGTCCATCCCTCAGAGTGGGGACACCTTCAGCTACCTTCTGCAAGAAAAAGGCTTATTACCCAGCATGATCAGGAGGGACCTGCTCCCCACATGACAAAACCAGACCACAACCAGAGACTGCAGGTTCATGAACCTGCAACTCAAGTTGAGGGAAACTCAGCAAAAAAGCATGGTGAGACACCTAGGAGGTGGGAGGTGTGCGGCCAGAGCAGGAAGAAGTGAAGGCTGTTTTTAGGAAGGCAGTGATTTTAACCCAATCCATGCTGTGTTTGGTGGTGTGATTTTAGGGAACCCTTTGGAAACAACATGCTCCAGCAGAAGCAACATGTTCAGATTACTCAGTCTGGCCCCCAAGGGAGCACTTGCGACCCCCTCAGGAACCACAGAACCGCCATCTCCCAGCGTTGGAGAGAGGAAGGAAGGACTTTTCAAGTGACAAGATTTGTATCCAACTCTTGTCTCTGCCCAGACTCACTGTGTATGCCAAGTCACTTGGTCCCACCATGCCCCTGTTTCCCTCCTGTATGGCGGGGACAATGACTCCAACCCAGCTTCCAGAGGGATGGAGCCACAGGACTCAGCCTACTAATCAAAAGGCACAGGTATGGCACACAATCCTTTATCAGGCCTCTTATGTCCCCTTTGTTCTGTGCTTTCCAGGGATCCAGGAGAGAGCAGGCTTCCCAGCCATACCAGCCAGTGGAAGGAGCCAAGTGCTTCCTCCTGAGGCCCCTCCTGATAACTGTGCTGGCTCCCAGGCAGAACAAGGGCTGCATTCTCCTCATTATCTCCACTCCAACAACTTGCTTGTGACAGCACTGAATGGCTCTCGCACAGGCAGCCGTCTGTACCAGGAACTGAGAGACCCATCAGATATAAACAGGTCGCTCCGCTGGCCAAAATAAGCCCAATGTCCTGAAGAAAGGGCTGCCTGTAAAGGCAGGGCCGCTCACCTCTACTGGGCTTGTCATGTTTCCTGGTAAACTGAGGGAGTATTACATAGCTGGGCAAGTCTGAACTCAGACAGAAGACAGGGCAGGGTGGCACCTAGTTTCAAACTGCTTCGGCGCATGAGCTTTCATAGGCAATAGCCTACTTCAGCAGATGCTGTATGATCCACTTAGGGGGAAGCAGCTTAAAGCAACAGATATTTTGACAGGCCTGGAACTTTCCCAGCAAACTCCCATTGAAACAGGGTCTGGGGAGGACATTGCTTCCTTGGGACAGGCCTCCTGTGGAGCCTCACATGTGCACATCCTAGGCTGGACTTTCTGGAAGAAGGGTCAGTCCCAGAAGTACCCACATCCCCTGGGCCATGTATTCCCCCTTCAGCTGCTGTGGGGCTGGAAATGAGCATTACCATCAGTGACGTGCAATGGAACTGCAGAGCTTCTGAAGCAGAAGGGGCAATGGAATAGGTGCTACGTCCTTCCCGCTTGATCAGAGCAGGACACTGACCCATCTAGAGAGGACTCCCACCTCCAGTAGGGGCCAAAGCACCCATGCACTTTGTTTGCATAAGAGACAGAGACTTGCCTGGCTGATCCCTGCAATAATTAAGTTTACACCCTTGGGATGAGACTGGCAGGTCTGATATGCAGGGTACTCACTTAACACACTTCCAGGGCACCAGCCCCATGTGCCCATTGTAACTCTGCCCAACTCCTAGTGCCAGAGCCATTGATGCAAAGCCCTCATCTCTTTGGACCTGCTTGGAAACTTTCATGAGCTGTGAGAGCTGCTCTAATGCAGCCCCTGTGCACCAAGCTTCACAGCTCACCTCCCCACCACAAACTCCATAGGGCAGGTGAGAGCGGGGTGGGAGATGGCCCAGACGTTTGTGGGGGGTGGGGGGAGAGGGTGGGATGGGAATGGGGCAGCATTACAGCCTAGACAAGGGAATCCTGAACCAGCAGATACCGAATGGGGGAGTGTGAAGCCCAGTGGTTTTGACCTGATTCTGCTCCTTCCCTCACCCACCCCGAGTCATGTGTCTTCCTCCCCCCTTGCAGCAGGGTCTCTGCTCAGTTTGCAGTGCACAGATATGGAATTCAAATCCTTCAATCCCAGCAGTGTTACAAAACATGCCTTGTGTAAGCCCCTTCATTCCAGCACCCACCACTTAGCCAGGGCTCCCCTTAGCAGCGCCCTTCAGAATAAGAGTCTGGCCATGAAGGAGAGTTTTTCATGGAGCCTTGTGTTCATTACCTTGTCCCACGGGGCAAATGAGTGAGCCTCCTTCAAGGGGAAGTAACACTCTTCTCCTATCAAAGCACAAGTGGCTGTGAACGGGTCTGCAGATATGAGATGCAGAGCCCTTTGTCACACCAACTGTGAGGTTCAGGGACCTACTTCCCATGCCCTACCAAAAGCAGGAGCCCATGGAGGTGGCTTCTCACTCCTCTATTCATCTACTGCCTGACAGAGCTCTCCCTGGCATCCATGCCCATGAGGGATCACCATGCCCTTCTCACCTCAGCCTGGTAAACTGGGGTGGTTGGTGAGGGGGACAGGAGGTGGACACTGGGATCGCCTGGTGCAACCTAACTCATACACTGACTATACTTTCAGGGATCATTTCTATAGTCGGTCATTTCTATACTTACCTGGCCAGGGAAACACCATATATCTGGGTCCATGAAGGCAGTTTTCCTTAAGCCCTCCCCGGGATAACTGTTCTTCTGGCGTGGTTTAGTACCTGCCAAGGCGTTGGGGTTTAAAACCGATTTTATGGAAATGGGAGGCTCCTCCCTTGCTTGCTCCTGTGGCCATGTGGTTGAGGGCAGGCAAAACTTGGGGGCATCTGAACCCGAAGCCTCCAGGCTTGAGCCTGCATGTAGGATGCCTGCCAAAAGACTTTAGAAATATCTGAAGCCCTTGGTGGGGCCACGTATGGTTCTGGACTGACTCACGGGTTTGGACTTGATTTAGCTGATTTGGCTTGGAACATGAAAAATGTCTTTATAAAAATACACTGACTATACATGCAGTCCCATGCATTCAGATCTGGAAAAGGGACACACAGTGGGAGATTTCAGGGCCTCACTGGAACCCTGTCTCCAGAAACACCCTGACTATGGAGCAGAGTTTGAGGAACTTAGCATTGTATATCTGCGTGTGGGGATCAAGTCCAGCTGGGTAATGTCTTACACCAAGAGCTTGCGATTGACTCCTCCTTGGGAAGGTCCCAATGGAGTGGCTGTTTGGGAGCAAAGTTAAAGCTAGAATAGGCTGTGTTATACAGTGAGAGCTCAGATGGGAGCTTGGACTCATCTGTTCTTGGTGAATGTTGCTGGCTGATGAATTTGATTGCACAAGAGAAAGGAGGGGAACTCGTGTTTACATGGCTAAACACCAGTCCTTGGTGCATGAAGGAGTCACTTGGGTTCAGTTCCAGTGCACTGGAGACTGCAAGGCCCTTTTAGACATAGCCAAGCGTGAGAAAATTGTCTTTTCCTGACCAAATTGCATGGGCAGGAGCAGTAATCCCACCGTTCACGCAGAGCTATCACCTAGGGTCCAATGCCCTGCTGAAGTCACCCCTGGAGGTACTCCAGCAGGAGGGAGCTGCCCCTTTCTTCTTCATGTTTGTACAAATCCAGCCAGTCCTCTTTCCTTTTTTAAGAGATTTATTTCAGATTCCAAGAGATTATCAAGAGGCTTCACCTAAAATCCCAGGGAACAATTTGAAGCAGAGTGTTCAGCACTTACCCTTGTGACACGTTGAGGTAAGATCACCTCCTCCCTGTGTGGAAAGCCACTTTCTTGTCTTGGCAGCCAAGATCAGGAGAGGCTGGCTGTCTTTCAAGCCTATATTGATCCTGCAAAGCCATTGTGCATTGCATCTGGGCTGTTTGGCAATTTTACTAAGTCAGGGTCTGCTTTATAAGTCGGCATGATAGGCAGAACTTCACCCATACGTATCCTCTCTCTGCAGCAGGATGATTAACACGCTCCAGCCACATTTCAGTGTGAAAAAGGAGCGAGCCACACACGTGCACTCAGGGGAAGCGGCAGAGCAATGTGTGGTGAAGCATAGGCCTTGGAGTGGCAGAGGCTAGGATGGCGGGGCATGGGCAGAGCTATGTGGGGAAGGCTGCCCATTACCCCCACATGCTGTCCCTCAGTTTGGTCCCGGTGGCCAACTCCCTACTCAGTCACAAGGCCAAATTCACTCACAGATTGGCAAGCAAACCATTCACAAACCCAAGGATTGGAATCATGAATGACCCGGCCATGCCGATTACCTTCCCCGCAGCCCTTGGGAAGCAGACAGACCCAGGAAGAACAACCTCCCCAAAGCCCCTGTCCCAGCTCCATCCCCATCCCTCCCATCCAGCCTGCAGCTTAGGCAGGGATCCCCTTCAGTGTGTGAGGACAAGAGAGACGGTTTCTCTGGGGGAGAGGAGAAGCTGTCAGCCCACATCCTCCACCCCGGTCTCCTTTCCCCAGTGCCGAACACTAATGAGCGTGGCCCTCTCACACAATAAGCGGCTTTTATACTTCACTAATCGGTCTTAGAATCGCCCCGGCTCCCCCTCCTCCACACACGCTCCTGCCAGCCAAGAGGCCTCTTGCCCCCTTCCCCGCTCCCTCCCTCTCCTTATCTGCCTGTTGCAATGTTTAATGGGGTCTCTTGCCTGTTTTTGTGCTGACTTAATTAAAAAGCAGCTGTGAGCGATGCCTTGTGACGGCCTAATCCCAGCCCGGTGACTACAAAGCTTTTGCCCAGGTTTCTTCCTGCTGCATTCAGGCCTCTCACTTGACTCTCTCTCCCTGTTCTAGTGCCTCATAGCCTCACGCCCTGACTCCTCCAGGACGGTTCAGCTTCTCTTGTCTCTGGTGAGTAGTCGGGACTCTTTCTGGGCTCTTAGTATCAGAGATATTAATCCAGGCCCCCCATTAGTGTGAGGGCGGGAAGCGGGGAATGGAGAGCAGGGGAGGACAACATAGGATTGTGCCCTATAGTCCGTTCTCTCAGGCTTTGCCCAGTCCTAGTTTGAAAAGCCTCAAGAAAGAGAGCTCTGGTGCCCTTTCAGGGGAAGACAGTTCAATGACCTGAGAGCCAACGGAGAGAGGAAAGCACTGTAATGTCCTGCATGGGTTTGAACTTCAGGTCCATTTGCTTCCCCTACTCTGGATGGGTGGATGGTCCGCAGGACTGAGCCCTGGATGCTGCTGCTGCCAATCCTCCTTCTCTGCTGCTCAGATCGTGTCTGAATCAGAAGCAGGGTCAGTGAGCAAAGACGACACTGGGGTTTACGGCTTGTCCTCCCTGCTGCACTCTGACCAACAGCTTCCTTCAGTAGCTGCCCATCAGGGCTTCTTGCTCCTGCTCAAGATACCTGTAGGAAGGCTTCCAGGCTTGAGCAGCCTTTGGGAAGAGGGCGGATGGGCTCTGGGGACGAGGCGTCTATTTTCAGTATTTGAGGACTCAATCAGAAAGTCAAGCAGAAACTTCATCCCACATCCAGGAGGTAAGAGAGAAATGGACAAACAACACACAGAGATTCAGGGGCTACACGGCAAGGACTGATAAGGGAGAATTATTTGCTTTCTAGTACATGCCAAACGGAAACCACACAGCAAGCTCTTGGGCATCCTCTTATCTGTATCCAAGGACATCCACCTGACAATTCTTGGAAGAGATCCTGAACTGGTTTGCTGTCCAGTGGGGCAAAGTCCCATCACAGAGCTGAGGTCCTGGCTCAGGACAGGGGCAGCAAAGGGGTTGTGCAGCTCAGGAGCAAAGTGCACTGGCAGGGCTGCACAAGGGCACCACCGGACTGGAACGTGCAGGCACCTCGAGAGCATGTGAAATGATCTCTGGACAGAGCACCAAGGTCTGCTCTCTGTTATACTTGCATGACCCCAGTGAAGTCAAGCATTTGTTTCACAGCTTTTGAAGCGCTTTGGGATCCTTTAGGGCTCAAGAGTTGTTAGAAACAGAAGGGAGAAGCTCAGATAGGTCAGGGCAGCTGCCCCTCATTGAGAACATAAACTGAAGTAGCTGCTCTGGATTACAGCAGGATGCTCTATATTTCTCTTCACCTCCCTGCAAAGATCCTTAGGGATTAGCCCTTGCATTAGAGTACAGAGAATACTGAAGTTCACAAAGAAAAGAATCAGAAGCAGGAAGGTGCCTCATTCCCAGAACCACCTGCCTGAAAACCAGCCTGCCACCCTTGGGACTGCTGCCAGACATTAGCTAGGGCCATCCTGAAGAGGGTCTTCAGAGGAATCTCAGGTCTGTCTGAGATCCCTGCTGTGCTGCCGGGACCTTCCTCAGGTGCCTCAGACTGGGAACATTCCCCAGCCCAAACAGATGTGTGATGGGTTAATTGCCGAGTCCAGCCAGCCCCATGCACTTGTAACAGCCCAGGCTGCATTGAATGCCTCCCTCTGCCTAAAAGTAGCGGAGCTAGGCATTTCTGTCTTCAGGAAAGAACAAGGTTAAGATGGAACCAGCCTGTCTGAGCTCCTGGGGTCTGTGAGGCCTCGTGATTACTTCCAACTGTGCGACTCTCCTCTACGAAGCTCCAAGGGGGAACAGCAAGTCCTTTGCACCTCTGAAAAACAAGGCAAAAGAGTGTATCGGACAGATATCCAAACTCCAAGGCCCTTTGGCCCAAGTGGCCCTAATGTTTCTCAGAGCCACTGAGTTGCTTGGGAAGGAGGAATAATTATTACCCGAGTGAGCTGAGGGGGAGCTGGGCATCCAATGGCGAATCCCATTTACATCCCTTCTCCTGATTCCTGTGGAAGTGGCCAGGCCAGGGCTCCTAGCAGGGCAGGTGCTTTGGGCTGTGCAGATGCCTCATGGAGAATTCTTCCTTGTCTCTTTCAGGACCTGTGGATGCCAAGGACGCAGCATGTCTGAAATGGTGAGTGCTGCTTCTGCTCAGCATCCCCTCCCCACCACCACTGCCCTAGCCAAGAAATACAGCAGCCAGATGGAGCCACCGCTCTCCGCTTGTTCACAGAGCTGCCAAGCGGAAAGCATCCCCTACCTCAGTGTCAGGCCGGTGCAATGTCATGGTAGCCCGAATCCAGCCAGGCAAGGTGATCCAGGTGAACAGCAGGGCTGGATCGGCACTGCTGTTAATAAGCTTCTCGAGAGACTGGTATGGGCAGAACTCTAGCAGCTTGCCACAGAAGCGCTTAAATGAAGTTCACTAGGGGACAGTACACAGAGCAGGCACAGTGGGAACTCTGGGGATGACGTGCAAGCTTCTCCAGAGCAGCCTGGAGAAGCTGCGTGGGTTGGCTATCCCGCCCCAGAGACTGCCTTATGTCCAGCATGTGGGTCTATAGCTATGACTGACGGGAGATTTAGCCCCTCCTGCCCCACACTGTCCTCCTGCCTCACTCTCCCTGGCCTTTTCTGGCTTTGAAACTAGCAGGTCACCCATGCTGAGCAGTACCACTGGCTTCCCTGGCTGTGTGGTGCCCAGCCTGGGGGCAGCACCACAACTGTACTGAGTTCATGTGGATTTAGCTTCCCTGGCCATACTGACCTATGTATTTCTGTGGCCCAAAAGACAGCACGGACTGCATTTTTCTCTGCAGCTCTTGAACAGCACCCACCAAACCTTGCCAGGCCCTTGGCACAGGTACTCCCAAGTGCAAAGCTGAACTGCTAGCACAGTCCGCCAGCCTCAGGCCAGCAGGCTTCCTTCAGAGAGGAACCAGGTTTCCTAGTATTCAACCCATGCTAAGTGCCGCCCCCCCCAGCATAGGGAACCCTTGCCCGTATCTGACCCTGACACAGGCCCCATTGCAACCTCTGCCCATCAAAACTCAGCACCCACCTGAGCCTTCCTCACAGCCAGAGGGAGCTCCCTCGCCGGACCCCAGCACAGACCATTACCTCTGGTGCCAGAGAAGTCACTTAACCCGAAGTCAGCGCAGGATGCTGGTCCAGGCCCCATGGGCATCTTTCTGGTGCCAGCGCTGGTGGTGTGCTCAGGGCTGCCTTAGGCCTGGAGCAGGTCACAGAGGGGAAGACTCCTCACGCTATCTCTTCTTGCTGTGGCTTTGCTCCAGACTGGAACGTTTCGAGTTGTCTCTGAGGAGGAGCAGGCCCTTCGTGCCAAACTCGAGCGACTCACCATCAAGGACCATGGCCCTATCTTTGGCAAGTGTGAGAAAATCCCTTCACACACCCTGCAGAAGGTGAGAGCTTGGAAGAGGGGTGGGGAGAGACAGCCTGGGTACCAGGCAGATGGGGCCAGCCCCTTCCTGCAAGAGGAAGGGGGCTCCTTTGACTGATCCAGCGCTGAAGATCTTCCATTGCCCATCACCCCATAAGACTCTTAGCCCCACATTGCTCCTATGGCTCTGGTCAGACCCTGGTCTCTCTTCTGGATTGATGCCATGATCCTCACTAGCATGTAGGTGCTATAGGGCACACAGCCAGAGGCAGTGGGAATACTCCCTAGACTCAGCTGCCTCGTCCCCTGGGAGCAAATCCCATCTCTCTGCCACCTAAAGTGGGTTTTGGGGTCATTGCAAGGTGTCCCTGCTGGCCAGCAGAGCGGGTAGGGAGAGCCTTTGAGACAGCAGCTGTGGCTTCCAGCCCTGCTCCCCTCCAGGATGCTGTGCAGCTGAGGTCCTATCCACATAAGCACACCCGTTCCTGATTCAGGCACTGGTCTCCCTCCACCCTGCCCCAGGCGAAGGACGAGCTGAATGAGACTGAGGAGAGGCGGGAGCCAGCACTGAAGGAGCTGCGGGAACTGGTCCATGCAGGAGCCAGCGGGCAGGAGGAGCTGGGCAAGGCAGTGGCAGAGAAGGTGCAGGGAAAGGATGACTCCTTTTTCCTCCGCTTCATCCGTGCCCGCAAGTTTGACACCCACAGAGCTTATGAGCTGCTCAAAGGTGGGTGCCCCCTGCTCTCCCCTTGCCCCCAGTCTGGGGGGACAAGGCCACTCCCTGCTCCTGGGGCACATTCATATTCCTCAGAGTGAACGCTGTGGCCTGCATCCCAGCCGCAAGGCCAAGTCTATGTACTTAGCAGGAGCTGGCATAAGATGCAAGCCCTTCATGACAAACTGATCAGTGTCCCTCTCCCTGCAGAAAGGGGCTGATGTTCACAGCTCTCACCGCTGCCACTTGCCCTAGCAAACTCCATCTCTTGGGACTGGGGTCATATGGAGGACCAGGACTGGGGAAGGCTGGCGGTCACTGAGGCCAGGCAATGGTGGGAGCAGTGGGGAGGACTGGTGCTGGTTGCTCAGCTCTGCCTGTAGGATGGTCACAGGGACATGGGTAGCAGGAAACTGAGGCATTTGCGTGTCCTGGTCCGGGCATCACGGGCTGGAACAGGGGGCCTAGGGGGACAGAAGGGAGGTCTCAGCGTGAGGTAGCTGTAGCCCCTGTGCTGTCTGGCTCCAGCTCCAGGCTTCTTTGTCTCTGTCCCATTGATAATGAGGCTGTAATTAGTGGTGTTGGCACAGGGGCTGAGCAGAAGCTTCTTCCCAGAGTGAGTTTCCTCATTGCCCTTAATGACCACGGACTGCCAGGGAAAGTAGGCTGAGGGTGGGGCTGGCATAAGGGAGGGAGGCAGAAGGACTCAGCTCTGGGGGAAGAGAGACAGCAGGGACAAAAACATCACACTGGTACTTGAGGGGGAGAATGGGGCTGGGGGCAGCCAGATTGGGAGAGCAGCCATATGCTAGGCAGGGGGAGGCTGTGGCTGGCTCTCAGACTAGGCGCTCTCAGAGCCTGGTGGGAAGCCGGGGAGGAACACTTTGGGCTGGGATCCTGTCCCCAGGGAACATGGCATCGGCCTGGCTGCAGCACCAGATTCGTACTCAGTGCAAGCTCTGTGTCTCTTTGTGACTGATGCGTGCCCAGCCTGATGGGAGCCCTGGGCTGGGACCTCCAAGGTACCCAAAGCCCTGCCACCGAGCTGCTGTAGGAATGCACATGGCACAGCATGACCCGGACCAGATGTTCTTGCCATCTGCTTACCGCTATGCAGGCAGAGTCCAACCGTTGCACTGGCACCAGGGAAGGGAGCACCCTCTCATTCCAGACTCTAGCCTTCTCTCTCTTGCTGCCTCCAGGCTATATAAATTTCCGCCAGCAGTACCCCGAGCTCTTTGAAGACCTGACACCCGAGGCCGTGCGCAGCACCATCGAGGCTGGCTACCCTGGCATCCTGTCCAGCAGGGACAAGTATGGCCGGGTGGTGATGCTCTTCAACATTGAAAACTGGGACTACGAGGAGATCACCTTTGATGAGGTTTGTTTAGCCCTGCTGGCCCTAGGGGTTACAGCTTCATCCCCTGGCAGGGGACAGGTCAAGCCCTTTATCTGACTGTGGGCTTTAAACACACCCACCCTCTCATACCCTGGGCCTCCAAGGTCTAAGCCAGTGGGTTCTCAACCTTTCTAGACTCAAGGCATCTCTTGGAAAATGTCAGCTCTTAATTTTCCCTAACATTTTGATTACAGAAAAACAATAGAGCACTTCTTCCATTGCAAATAATTCAGGAAGACCACAGCAGGTCAGGATGTTTTTTGACTTGCATTGTACCCTGCAACACCCTTGAAATGATCTTGAGGCATGCCATTTGAGAATCACTGGTCTTAGCAAAGCTCTTTTCTCCTAAGTCATGCACTAGTAAATAGGATGGATACAGCATGCCTCATCCTAAGGGATCCCAAAACATTTGCACATCACAGGTCAGGTTTGGGGGTGCAGGGTTCAGAGCACTAGCACCACGGAGAACGCTGGGGATGTCTTGCAGCTGTAAATGTACTTCATGAAGGAAGGTTGGCATCCTCACCCCCATTGTAGAGAAAGAGAAACCAAGAGGAGAGAGGACTTGGCCAATAGCATCCAACATGCAACAGGAATCTGGACTAGTTTAACTCGCATGTTTTCTTGGCCTCCTGACAGCACACAGTACCCCATCTTTGACTCATCTCTGTCTTCAGCCTTGTGCATATTGTGCACCTCTACCTTCAGAAAGGCAAAAATGGCAGCTGTTTAACAGTGTTAACATAACAATTACAGCAGAGGAGAAAGGAAAAAAAATCCAGATGAATTCAGGGAGGCAGAATACAGCTGGGCAGGTTGGAATTTATAGAGGATCCATCTCTGCCCTCAGGTGCCCTTGCTGCGCCAGTAAGAAAGCAAAGGCGGAGGCAGGGGGGCACATTTTGGGCTGGGAAGGACTTGTACATTTGTGACCTTGTTCCTCTCTCTCCCTACGGCTCAGATTCTTCGTGCCTATTGTGTTATCCTGGAGAAGTTGCTGGAAAATGAAGAGACCCAGATCAATGGATTCTGCATCATTGAGAACTTTAAGGGCTTCACCATGCAGCAAGCATCTGGCATCAAGCCTGCTGAGCTCCGGAAGATGGTAGACATGCTGCAGGTGAGGACGTGCTTCTGCTGCCCCAACCAGGCACCAAGAGGTAGACACAGGTGTGGAGTACTCAGAGGAGGTGGGGCTCAGAGCAGCAATAAGGGCATTCTGCAGGCCTGTGTGGGGCTCACCTGGGACCAGACTGGCTCAGGGAGGTAGAACCTCAAGGTAGGAGCTCTTGGCTATATAGCATAGCGCTGCATGAATGGGCACCACTGTGCTAGTAACCCCCAGAGTTGAGTCCCCTCCATTCACTACTTGCTCCTCCAGAGATCATAGCAAGCAACAGTCACCAGCTAGTATTGCCAAAGGTGGCACCTTGTAGAAATGGTCTGGCCAGCGATGCCACCACAAGTTGTGGGCGCAGTAAAGTCCTAGTTCCCATGAATGAACCACTCTACCTACCAGAGGCACCTAGCAGAGCCAGTCCACCTGCCAGAGGTGCGTCTCACCACCTCATCTTTGTCCTGCCATGCTAGTCTGCTTAGCATCACTGTACAGAAATACCAATGGTGTGCAACGGTATTTGTACATCACCCACACATACTCCCAATCTCTCACCCAGAAAAGTATCTCTGGAAGGGATATTGCCACCCTCACAATAGGTATTGACTACCAATGTCTCTGTGCATGTAGCGCTAAGTAACACACTGTTGCCTGGGTTTTGGATCCACAGGACTCTTTCCCAGCTCGATTCAAGGCCATCCACTTCATCCATCAACCTTGGTACTTCACTACTACCTACAACATGGTCAAGCCTTTCCTGAAGAGCAAGCTTCTGGACAGGGTGAGTGTGTTGGGAGGCAAGGAGAGATGCATGCTGTCCCTGCAGAGGCAAAGGGCTGGGGTCAGGGGCTGCTAGCTCCCTGAAATCAGGGAAAAGCAGAGAGCCCAGAGGAGAAAATGCTGCCTCTGGCCTCTCTGGCCAGTGGCTTTTCTGCTCATGGGCAGGTCCTGACCGTGCAGGGAACGACAACCATGCTGGCTACATGACTGTAACACCCCAGATCTGGTTTATGGGCCTGTTTTGGCCACAAATGGTGGTTGTGTTGCCCTTTATCAGGATTCTCTCAAGTTCTTCCAGCCCAAGCAGTGCAGATAAGTATGAGAGAGTCCCACAGCTGAGGGGGCAGACAGGGACATGGTGTGATAGTGATAGAAAGC
>NW_005842302.1:1034243-1039146 GCF_000455745.1 Alligator sinensis | reverse complement strand
AAGAGCAGCAAGCTCACTAGGCCAGCGTAGATCCCAGTGTTCTGCCATTTTCATTTGCAGACCAACTGGGAACACGAACCTGCTATTCCCCACCTGCATTCAAGCCCTGGTTAGTCTGATGAGATACTTGTCCAGGCCCCTCCCTTGGAGAAGGCACCCTCAGATCACCTCCTGTGGCAGGGCACACTCCCCTTTCTTGTGCATCTCCATTCAGCTCTACCTCCTCCTTCCTGTCTCACACAGGTCTTTGTGCATGGGGATGAGCTGGATTCCTTCTTCCAGGAGATTGATGCTGACATCCTGCCAGCAGACTTTGGTGGCAACTTGCCCAAATACAATGGCCGAGTGGCTGCCGATAAACTCTTTGGGACCGGGATCGAGGCTGAAGACACAGCTCTTTAGAGCTGTGCCCATCCCCTGCTCCCTGTAAAATAGGATCAGAGGCAGCCTTTTAACCTAGGCAGCCCTTTTACTGTAGCGGTATGATTCCTTGTGATGATACACTCTGGGCGCATTCCTCTATGCCAGCTAGACTCCAGCCACACCGCTGAGAGGCTAGGAACCCTATACAACAGGCCTCAGGAAGAGGGCCCTTTCTCCAGATGACTGTCAAGGAAAGCTGCCTCTTCCATGGGACATCTGGGAATGGTGAGGAGAGGACAAGACAGGGGCTAGACTGGGAGGAGGAAGCCAGACCCATTGGAGGAAGCAATTGGAGCAACCACTACGCCCCACCTCGCACCTAAGCACTGGGCCAGGGCTGCTGTCCTGCTTGCCACCTTCTTGGGTAATGCAGTAGTGAACCAGACAGTGTCCATCACCACAGAAGCCCCTATGAAAGGCTGCTTGAAACACGTACACAGAGAAATAAAGCTTTTGACAGAAAGGTGTCAGGTCCCTTTGTATTGGATGTATGAGTGTTGCAGGTAAAGTGGTCAACAGTTTGCACATGGACAGGAATAGCCCCGATGTGCTGGTGTTTCCAAGAGGAGGCAAACAGCAGCCCACTTCCCAGGCACCACAAGAGCTGTCTTGAAGGGACAAGGGCTGGGCAAAGACTTGGTCCCAGGAAAGTCAGCACCACCCGTGCTCCCTGCTGAGAAGGCCTGTAAGGCCAAGGACACAGCAGGTGCTAGAAGTGAAGTACACAGAGCCAGGCTCCTTCACAGGTGCCTCAGAGGCCCAGATTCCTCATGCTAACTGGAAACGATTGGCTCAGGCTGGCAAGATGTGAAGAGGGATGTTTCACCCATCACCCATAAAGCCCCATCCTCAGCACCCCTACTCCATCAGGCACAAGGATAGCTGGGCCTCTGCGGTGTCAGCTGACCCTGGAGTGGCACCAGCCTCCAAGATGCTTCAAACCCCCTGGCAGACTGCAGGCATTTCCCTCTTCCAAGTACCACACTGCAAGTGAGGAGTAAGGATCTCTGCAGTTCAGGTAGTGTCTAAACATGGCTGGATAAAGAGAAGCTGAAGAGGACAGGAAAGATGCAGCTCTCCCTTCCCCCCGCACTTCCTTATAGCCTTATGAAAGAAAGGAAGGAGGCAGCTACAGTATTCAGATGGGGGTAGCAGTCTGTCCTCGACCCCCGTCTAGGGTGGAAAGCCAAAGGGAATGGGCTGGCTCCTATACTTGCTTTATGAAACAGTGGGGCTAAGATCTTATCAAAGTAAAACAAGCTAGTTCCAGTTCAGCAGAGCAACAACAGCCCTAGTCATGGGCTTTTTGTGCTTCAGCAGCTGCCAGGCAGCCGGCACCAGAGCAGCAGGGAGAGACTCCTGGACTGGAGGGAAGCTGGTCTCCTTCCTCTGCCCCATGGTCACCCTCCTTCTAAAGCAAGGCTGTCTCTATAGCACAAACCTTTCGTCCCTCCCTTCCCCAGCTATGCACCAGGACTTAAATTTGCAAAGCAAAATAGCAGGGGCCCATCTCAGATGGAGGGTGCTGACAAGAGGTGCATTCATCAGGGCACTGGCTCAGACTCAAACCAAACAGGATGTCTGCTCAGAAGCTGCAGGGAGGATGGGGCCTGTCTGAAGCAGGACTGGGGCTCATTCAGCTTGCCCCAGCATGTGCAAACCCCAGATCTGCCATAGGATCATCCGCACAGAAGAGTCAGAGGGAGGATGACAGACCAGTGGTGAAGGGGCTTCGCTGTATGGCCTAGGAGGCAGTTTGCATGCTGGGCTGAGCCACCTCTCATGTTTGCCAGGGACCCAATAAAAAGCCACTTACCTGTGCAGCCTGCAGTGACCCATCTCCTTATGGAGACAGCAACTGCAGCAGTTATGCCCACCTGCCCTACAGCCAGCAAACTGAGGCAGGTTATGAGCCAGTCGGTGCTGATCAAACAGCAGAACAGAACAGCTGCAAGGTGGGGACTCCAGCTTAGGATAGCTCTAGCTTTACCTCTCCAGGGTCTTCATCATCCACACACACAGATCTGAGTTTTTGAACATGACATATCCATCAGCACTTAGTTTGGATGCTGCCACCACTTCGAGGCCTCTCATGACAGTAAGAAAACCAAGCCCAATCACATCCATTCTGAGTTCAATATTCGCCTGTCTCTGCCCAGCTAAGGCTTATACAAGGCAGCACTCCAGAACAGGGAGGGGAAAACCCATGGCCTAGAGCAGAAAGACCTGGGAACGGGAGCTATACTGACCATGGTATCCACCTGTGAGACCCTGCACACACCAGGACAGGACAAGAGTGCTACAGGCACTGCGCCTGCTAGGCCAGGCAGGTCCAGTCTCACAGTACAAAGAGCACAGTTCATTTTAGTTGAACAAACTGAGAGGGCGGGCTCCAATGGCACTCACCCAGCACCGCTGCACCCAGCTGCTGAATTGATCCTTTCCAATTTCTCTGCATCATGCTCCTGGCAGGGCAGCAGGTCACCTCTCCAGAGTCTCCTGGTCTCCAAGCAAGGGAACACACAGGAAGAAGTTTAATGCCAATAAATGAAGGGGGCCTTGGATGGTTTTTGGCTCCGTTTTGTTATGCATTGGCTCAGCCAACAGGTGCTTAACTCTTTGGACACCCTCCTATTCCAACAATTCAGGTTGCAGCAGCCACAAAAACAGATTTTGACTCACCCTTGAGGAGTTAACACTCAACACTGCTTTCTCTCCCAAGCCCTTAGTGAACAGCATTAGGGAATGCAAGTGGCAAATCTCCCACCTGTCAGACAGGGTGGTTTAACAGCCAGCAGCCCAGCCATCTGGGCAGTGGAGGGAAGCGGGTCAGCCTGCCAACACTTATGTTACCTGATGGCATAAGAGTTCACAGCTGCACAGGGCCTTGGGAGTCACCACAGCTGGCCCTTGCTGTTCAGGCCTGCAACAGCAGCCAGCTTCTTCCCCACCCCCCCAAAGAAAGCTCCCAGCTCAATGCCAAGTAGGGGAAAGGAGCAGGCAGGACACAGAATGAGGGAGCTAGAGATGCACTGCACACACAGCTGAGGAAAAAAAAAAAAAAAAAAAAAAAAAGAAATTCTGTGTGGACAAAGGAACCTGTGATCCAACACCCCATGCCTCCCAACCTCTTGGTGGTGGCTCTGCCATGACCTTACGATGACGAGCTTCCTGGCAGACTGAGCACCAACATAGCCCTCAAGGAAAACTAGGGGATTAGCTCAGGAGTCTGTCAAGAGCTGCTTCTTTGCCAGTGGATGTTGGATTTTCAGGCTTGTGGGAGCTCTATGTAGTTGGCCTTCCTGGAGAGCCAGGCCCTGCAACTCTCATTACAAGCCCAGCTTTCCAAAAAGGCTCTAAGATGACAGCTGTGTTCCCCAACCCACTGCAGCATCCCAGCAACTCTTACTGGGTGGTCAGGGTGTACCGTAGTGTGTGTAAGGCCCTACACCTGAAGAGACAAGAATAAGGAAGAACAATATGAAAAAGGGAAAAAAGTGAAAAGTAAAAAGAAGGTAACTGGGAAACTCCCATTTGCCTTCTCAGTACAGGGAGAGGGGAACATGTGATGGATTGGAGGTTGTGCTTTGGAAGTATTTTATGTTACCTTGGGGAACTCCTTGCCACAGGGCAAATATTTTTAAGGGTAATTGGAATACAGTTACAGTGGATGGAACAAACCCTCTTGGGTCAGGGTATAAGCCAGCAGTCACGATATTGAATTGAAGCAAACCTGCAATCCATCTAATGTATAACTCCCATAGGGCAGGGTGGTACTTCAAGGCATGGAACAGCATGGACCTCAGTCTGCGACCAATAGTTTTGTCAAGATAGTTAGTTCACACATATGACAATGAACTCAGGCGATTAGTCAAGGACGCACTGCAGAGTAGGAGTTTTGAAGTGATGGGAGCCCAAGAAGGGTGGCTGGGCCTTAAGGAAATGATCCTTCGGGCACAAAGCAAGACGATCCCCGAGCGAGGCAAAAGGGGGAAAGGGGCCAGGAGGCTTCCCTGGCTGACCAGAGAAATCCAGGGCAGCCTAAGGGACAAAAGGGGAGCACATAAAAAGTGGAAACAGGGAGAGATCACCGAAGATGAATATACCGCCTCTGCTCATGCTTGTAGGGAGGCAGTTAGATGGGCCAAAGCTGCCATGGAGCTGAGGATGGCAACCCAAGTAAAAGACAACAAGAAATTGTTTTTTAGATATATTGGGAGTAAAAGGAAGGCCCAGGGAGGAATAGGACCCCTGCTAAATGGGCAGAAACAGTTGGTGACAGACAGAGGGGACAAGGCTGAACTCCTCAATGAGTTCTTTGCCTCAGTGTTCCTAAGTGAGGGGCACGACAAGTCTCTCACGGGGGTTGTAGAGAGGCAGCAGCAAGGCACCAGACTGCCATGCGTAGACCCTGAGGTGGTGCAGAGTCACTTGGAAGAACTGGATGCCTTTAAGTCGGCAGGCCCGGATGAGCTCCATC
>NW_005842302.1:1027175-1033437 GCF_000455745.1 Alligator sinensis | reverse complement strand
GAGTCGGCAGTGTGACGAAGCCATCAGAAAAGCCAATGGCACTTTATCGTGCATCAGCAGATGCATGACGAATAGGTCCAAGGAGGTGATACTTCCCCTCTATCGGGCGCTGGTCAGACCGCAGTTGGAGTACTGCGTGCAATTCTGGGCGCCTCACTTCAAGAGGGATGCGGATAACCTGGAGAGGGTCCAGAGAAGGGCCACTCATATGGTTAAGGGCCTACAGACCAAGCCTTGCGAGGAGAGACTAGAGAAACTGGATCTATTCAGCCTCCGCAAGAGAAGGTTGAGAGGCGACCTTGTGGCTGCCTATAAGTTCATCATGGGGGCACAGAAGGGAATTGGTGAGTATTTATTCACCAAAGCACCCCCGGGGGTTACAAGAAATAATGGCCACAAGCTAGCAGAGAGCAGATTTAGACTGGACACTAGGAAGAACTTCTTCACAGACTCTTTCCTGCCTATGCAGGGGGTCGGACTCGATGATCTATTGAGGTCCCTTCCGACCCTAACATCTATGAATCTATGAATGACACCTAAGAGGCTGTGCTTGGAGGAAAGGGAGAAGCAGTTAGCTGTGTGTTTGTCTTGAAGTGAACCCCTCAGACTACTATTGGCATCAGAACCAGATGCTCACCTTGAAAACCTTCCAAAATGCCCCTATGCAAGACCTGCACAATTTTAACACCCTCCAAAGCATGCGGCTCTCGCGCTCGACATTTCATTATTATCTGACAGTGGATTTCCTACGAGTTCCAACTGGGAGATGGATGTTGTTTTTATCAAGATACACCACATTCCCATGCCACAGAAGCCCTTAGTCTTTCTCCACTAAGTTAGTCCTGCTTAGGGTCTTATAACAAAGGAAATGCATGCAGGTAGGATAGACAGTATATACACCTACCACCACCAGAGATGAACTCAAAGTCCTTTATTTTTATTTTTTTAAGTAAAGAAATTCCACTGAATCAAAGATAACAAAATTACATTTTGTTTTGCAATGACCCCCGTTCAACACCACACAGAATAAAAGACCAAAAAAATTAAACACAAGAAGAAAAAAATAAAATCAAGGACACTGTTTCTATATATTTTATATATATATATATATATATATATATATATAATTTTTTTTTAAAGGTAAACCTCAGCAGATATAGAAAAATTGCATTGCTAGTTGCAAATCTGCTCCTCTGCAGCTGTCTGCTCCGGAGAGCCTGATGCAGACTTTGGCAGCTGAGAGGTGTCCCAGTACACAAGTGAAACATTTTTGGGGTAACATGTAAAGTTCAAAGGTTCCGGAATGTGGAAGTGATTGTTGTCACAAAGGATTTGGAACAAAACAAAAAAAAAAATCTGCCAATTTTACATTTTGGTTGAACAGCACAGTTCTCCAAAACCAAAACAGATACTTGACCCACTCCACTAAGGCAGCTGCAATGGCAGAAGTCAAAGAGCACACAGTACAGGTCTGGCTTCCTGAGGTGTTCACATAACCCTCTCCCCTCCCCCCCGCCCCAGCTTGGAGATGCTCGAGAGAAGGAAGGGGTGGGGGGCAAAATAAAGGGCTTCTCTTGAAAGTTTGTGCTTTCTTAAATGAAGAACTCAAAGGTTGGTACCAATTGAACATCCAGGACTAAAGATAAGCTCTTAAAACAGCCACAAAAAAAAGTCACAGGCTTTTGGGAGCAGGTTGGTTTGGACTTAACTGCAGTGTTCGAGCTGAACATAGCACTGCCATATTTCTCTAGGGCCTCCTTGGCTGTCGGGGCCACCAGCAGGTTTAGCTGGCTGGTAGAAATCAGGCTGCCGGCAATCACTCCACTATGATGTTCTGCTAGCTGCGACAGCAGTACTGTTACCCGCATGATTGGATTCACTGCTGAAGCTTGCTGGTAAGACAGGCTGCATGTGCTAAATGGTCATAAAGCCATGTTGGGGGCCCCAGGACCAGGGTGCACCCTAGTAGGCTTGGAATCGACAAGGCTGGTAGAGGTTAGGCTGGCCTACTCATCCGAGAGATGAACACGGCTTACTACACACCCAGAGGATGCATGGATGGGTATTCCCACAGCTCCCGCTTGAGAAGTGCTGCCTCTTAATGCCAGTGCTTGTGCCCATTGATTTTAACCAGCAAAAAGAGAATAAAGATAAATGATACAAGTGTTCAAATGAAACAGTACGACTCTTAAATCAACCTAGAAACCGCCCAAGCACAACCTGGGGTGACCAATGAGACGATTTCATTTGTAATGTTACCACACACAAGCCCCCTCAACCAAAGCAGCAGCTAAAGGAAAACAACAGTCAGACTGAAGATCAGCCAGAGCAAGATGAGCAAGCCTTGCCAAATAATGACTGTGAATCCCAGGAGTCTACACTGTTTGGGGCACTCTAGCTTCTGCTCTGAAGTCAGTGCAAACCAGAAAGTCTTTCCACCTTGCTTTTTGCCTAGGATGTGGTCTCGTGCAGTTGAACACTGCTGATGTGGCTTATCATGACTCTGGCATGCCTTCCCAACACACAGCTGTCAATGGAACAAGGACACAGGGCCTCAGGACAGAGGCAATGCTTTCCACATAGACTTGTCCATATACATGCAAGGCTCTGGTGCTTTCTGCCAATGAACCCCCAGGGCACATTACCAAGATGTTACCTGGATCGCCTGTGTGTGACCCAAGTCACTATTGTTTGGCAATAAGCCCTCCCCGTCCCTTCCATACCACTCCTGACTGTAAGCTTATTGCTTTCAGCTGCATCTGATAAGACAGACACTCCACCTCCAGCTGTACTGTCAACAGGCCAGTAAGTCAGCAGACTAAGAAAGCTACAGCCACAGTAACACAAAGTTTCTGGACTTCATGAAAGCAAAACATAACCACATTTCCAAAACCCTCCCTCTGCAAGTCATTCCCACAGAAAGAAAAAAGCTGTAATACTCTGTTTAAATGCAACTTTAAGCAATAAGAAATGCAGATCTTAGGAAGCTTTAGGCTGCCCATATCCAAGGTCCTTTCTTAAGTCAGCACACACTAATCATGCAGTGGCACTTGACCCATAGTCAGGCTCCCCATAATGAGCGCAATGCAAGAATCGAGAGCTCCAAGTGGCACAGCTGTTACTGAAAACTGTCTGTGTGCCGAGGTCAAGGGTGAAGAACAAGGAAAGAAAGGTAAGGCACCAGGTGTCTGAAGGGCTGTGGTCTAGCAAGTGTGACAGAGCTAGGAGGAATGACCCAAAGGTAAATTTAGATTAGACTTTGAAACATCAGGACATAAATGTTGCAACTTAATGCCCACTCTTGGAGTTGTGCATGTTGATAAATAAGGAGTCAGCAGACAGAAGTGCCCAGAGGTTCAAGTTCCTGTTCAGCTAAAGGATAAGTTAAAGTGACCATTGCAGATTCTGGACCAGCCTAATGGAGGATGATCCTTATTTGCTGCAGCCTAGATGAGGCTTTTCTTGTTGCTTTGTTTCTCGTATCCAGTGAGAAGGGATGCAAGCCTTATGCAACTAAGGGCTAGTTATAACTCTCATGAGAGGTATTCATTCTACCTCCAATCCTCAATCTGCAATGACACAAGAAAATCTATGCTGGATCTCCCCACAGATCAGCAGGGTAAGAAGAGGTGCACTGTTAGTCTTTTGCCCAAATAATTCAGAGGATTATACTGTGGTTGCTTGCTATCGCCAGCCTGGTTGTCTTGGGACATTTTGTGAGGAGTCAGGGGACAAGTTCATAAGAGCCAAGCTTGATCACAAAGGACTTCCAAGAGCTCAAGGTCTACTAAGGGCTTAAGCTTGTTAGCTCAAGTAAGGCCTATCATATGCCCACATGCCAAGACCACTGCTTCATAGTTTTGCCAGCAGCAGTTCTCTTTGGCATTTTGGTTTCATGCTGAAGTCCCCTCTCCAGGTGGCTCTACTTGGTAACATGCAGGGAAATATTTTTTTAACCAAGGGACAAAAAAAAGCAGTCTTGCAAGATATGGCCACAGACCAGTAAGTTCCAAGCACTTTACGCTGCCAGTCCCTGAGCCATGCTTTTATAATTGCATCATTAGTGAGGGGTTTTAAAAGGAATTCCCAGCTACTAAGATCTCCTAGTAGGTTCACCCCAAGCCTCAAAACTCAAGGTGGAACTTGAAAAATCCTGGCAAAAAACCCCTAAAAAATCCAAGAAAACCCATTAGCGAACCCTTCCCTTTCTTCCCAATACTAAGCAACTTCCATATGCTCTAGCATTCATTAATTAGCAGCAATGATATACAAACTCAGGAGCTGCATGAGCAAAAGAATACAGAGTCTGCTTCAAGGTCCAAAGACTGTTGTTGAGAAAGTACTCAGCTTCCTTGTCACCAGTTGACTGCCCCAGAAAGCCTGGAACACTAAGTGCTTCTGAAGTCTTAGTCTTAAAAGCAGTCCATATGTGTGGGGTCAGAGAAAAGAGCAAGTGCTATAAAAGTGCTATGAAAGTTTTCAGTCAACAGAACAGGGAGGAATTCTTGTCTAGGATTACCTTGGAAAAGGAACAGATAGTAATCAGGAAGCCTAAGATGTGCCACAGGAACACCTTGTCCAAGCCTGGGCAGGACTTGCCTGTCTCCAGCGATAACCTGGTTTGCTTTGGTGCCCTTTGGTATCTTTGTAGGTGGGCAGATCCTGGAAAGGGGGAAGCTGCAAAGCCCTATAGCAGAAGAGTGCTTTTCCTGAAAAAGTCTGTTTCTTCTATGCTTCTCTGAAAGCAGGATCTCCTGACCACCCAGTTCGGCTGGACAAATGGCAAATTCCAGCAATACGGACAATTTTCTCACTCAAGCACACCTACTCATCCTGTTGTAGACATGGCAGGTGGCTGGTCAACCAACAAAATCAGCTGGAGTGTACACCAGCATACTTGGAGACAAAGGTAATACCATTCTCTCTCACATGCCAGGACGTAGGAAACCAAGAACAGACCTCTCTACAAAGCATGGAGTAGTTTCCAAATCAAAACCTCCCCAACCATCTCCAAGGACAGACCGTTCTCTTTGACAATGCTCCCTAAACACTTGGGGAGATAATTTCATTACCCTACACTGAGCCACGCTGCTAGAAACCCATCATACTTCTGAGTGACAAAACAGGAGCTCTCAAAAACAAGCCTGTCTGAAGTGGCAATCCCTTTGCACCTTAGGTGGTCACAAGTTACCAACAGCTGAAGCTTTGTACACTCCAGACCATGTGGCCAATGAAGTGTTACAAAAAGGGATTTTTAATTAAGGTCTCCTGAAAAAAAAAAAAAAAGGAGTTTAACTACACTGGAATGAAGGATTTTTTTCTTTTTCTTTTTTCTAGATGTAATTCTTAAGGTACATTTTGAAGCAAGAAAACATCTTCCCCTTATGCTGAAGCCTGGGTTTTGTCTGCTCTTCAAAGCTTCAAGTGTGGGACCAGGAGGAAAGACAATCCTGCTCCTCTAGAATAGTTGAGTTACTGCTTGTTCTATTTGCAGCTAAACTGGATTTGGAGAAATAAATGCATGTGATGTTGTGGAGAATTAGCAAATCTGTGGGGAAAGGGCAGCCTGGCACTTGGAAGAAAAAGGTAGCTGGTGACCTGTGTAACCTATAAATAGTAGAATTTCCTAAGAAGAGCAAGCACTTCTAGAGCTCTAACCCAAGGAGCTGAAGATGAAGTCCCCACACATTTATCTACTTTGTTTCAATACATACAGGCGTTTCTTACACTACACTTCTACTGAAGTGGGAGATGCTTTAAATTGTGACCCATGAATATTTATATAAAACAGCTATTTCATTTGGGACACAGTCAAAGTCTGAATGCCCTGCCTGATGCATTTTGGTAGTTTTCAGATGCCATGTGAACAAAAGGATGAGTACAAAAAGACAAGAAACCCCCAAACCAAGGACACACTTGCTAACCAATACCCTGAAACATTCCTTAAAGGAGCAGCCACAAGTGTGGCCAAATCTCGACATGGCTTTGCTTGGTCATTTCTTTCTTCTGCTTATAGGACAAGAGTAGAACCTGAATTTCTCCACACAAGACAGTGTGCAGGTTACCACAGTTTGTTGTAACAGGCCAGGGTGGCTGGCCTAAGGCAAACTGAAGAGTTTGTTTCCTGATATAAATGCATCTTTGCTACAGTAGTTAGTTATTGCTCTATTAAAACAAACAAACAAACAAACAAAAAGACTTAAATCTCCAACCTACTGAAGTTCAGGGATAATGTGGACCAGGAAGCTTATTTCATTAGTGT
>NW_005842302.1:998794-1027144 GCF_000455745.1 Alligator sinensis | reverse complement strand
CAGCAGGATGTTTTCTCTTTAAACTATTAACTATAGTATCTAGAAAACAAAACCAAGGCTAAAGCACTAAAGTGCTATCTGGTGCAGGATGTCTGACAGAAGCGAGAACCGTGGCACAAAAATGAAGAAAGAAGTAGCCACCAAGATGGATTCATGAGAAGATGGAGAAGGATCTGAAAGTAAAAGCAGAAAAAAAAAGTTTGACCACAAAGTTCCCTGGCCAGATTGTTTCTTTTATCGTTGATTGTCATGGGGGATCTTTCTTTCCAGGATAGAGACTATAGCCCATCATAAAAGCACTCTGGGCACAGTACCCGTGACTGAATAGTGGACAGGGGGAGTGGGGATGGGGAGAGGAGGGGAACAGGAAGCACAAGGGACTCTCTCTCCCCTCCTTATAAGTGTTCACACTTCACTTGGTGCAGTAAGTAAAAGAAGTGAATGTTCCCCTAGGGAAGAGTAACTGGAGCAAGGAGGGCACTAGTACCTGGTTGAACCAGGCAACCCAATATACCAAGAGCTGGAGGCAGTTAGCCATGTAGAGATAACTTTTTAGTTTCAACAGGGGTACAGAACTCCGATTCCCATCCATTCTGAGGCAAGTCACGTGGCTGAAGAAACTCTTTCTGTACTCTACAAATTCAGGGGAGGGATTTTGGAACATTTTACCCTGGCATATACAAGAAGGGGACAGAAAATGCAAGAACTGATATGTTTTCTCCATAAAAAAGGCCCCCAAGAAAGTGTTAATTCGCTATGAAAAATACTATAACAAAACAGATAGGCTTCATTGATTGATCATTACTGGGTCCCAATCATTAAATGAGAACCAGTTAAAAAAGGCCTGGGTTAAAATACAGAGGTCCAATGCTAAAAAATTCAACTCAACACTAGAAAAAAAGGCAAGTATCACATGAAGGCTACTTGTTTAGTCTTGGTGAGAAAGTGTGTTTGTACAGCCGGAAATCCATTGGAATGACCAACTTGAAGCTCATTTCTATGCAGAACCCAGCGGAAAAGCAACGCAGATATGGTCTAACACATCCCACTCTACAAGCAGCTGAAGGTCTGGATCTTTCCAAACATACAGTTCCTGGTAAGTGCATCGCTGGAAAGACCCCCTTGAGAGAAGGTGCAAGGCTGAAACTCTACTCACAGTTCAGGTGCTTCCCTTTCATTTATTTTTTTCCAAGCCACGTCCTAGCAACTTACAGACTGAAGTGCTGCTGTCTATGGACTGCTGCAGGGCACTCCCAATAATGCAACATGGTGTTATTGTACGGGGGAAAACCTGGCTCTCGACACATGACCCCCAGCTAAACAAGAACTGCAGTGCCCTCGAAGTTTTGATCAGCAATGGTCTGACCATCAAATCAATTATCTGGAGAACCCTGAAGCAAATCAGACAGCAGCACAAATCTCCACACAGAACAGGGCACTGTAAACCCAGAATGACACCACACACACACACACACACACACACACACACACAGAAGCTCAAACCAGATACTGCCCTCTGCTGTAGCTTCGCTTCAGAAGGAAATATTGTGGTCAAACCCCAGTCCTAGGACATCCAAGAGGATGGAAAATCTTGAAACAACAGGTGAGGGAACAAAAAGTTCCTGAAGAGGAAGAGATGGTGAAGTGATTTGGAGAGTCTTTGGGGCAATTATTCCTGGCCAGATGCCGCTTGCTCTGTATCTGAGCACTGGGACTTGTTCTTCTCCCACTGGCAGATGGCATTGGCATACTGCACCACAAGCTTATCCATCCAAGTGAGGGGTTCAGGAAAGAGTACAGCCCCCTCAAAAAAGCCCAGGTGGCCACCATGCAGTGGCAGCACGAACATGACGTTCTCCCGTTTTTCTGCAAGGTTAAAAGAGGGAAAATGGCATAAGATGTCATTGTCAGTGGACAGGAAGTCAAAAGAGCATTCTGCATTCTCCTGGATTACATACTCAACTCAGGGCTTCAGGGTTGGCTATGTGCTCTGTGTCAGCAAAGCCTTTGATACACTCCTGCTTGGTAGAGGGAGCAAACGTTTTGTTTCTCAACAGAACTAGTGTTTTTCACAACTAATTTGCATCAAAGGTCCAAATTACAGCAGCCCTTCTAATACAGTCCTGCCATGTTCTTCAAATACAAAAAAAGTGTCTACAGAAGTCAAGATAAAACTCTGTAGATGGGAACAAACGTGCAGCCAGTAAAGACCACTGGACCTAGCCTGCAGTGCTCCACCTCAGCTCAGGTGCACGGCAGGCTCACACCAGCTGTCTCTACAGGCCGCATACTTGGAGGGATCTATACGTAGCACTGCAGAACTGACTATGTATTAGTCACCCCTGCTGCCTAGTGTTATGCAGAAATCCCTCTCGTTGACCAGGCTGTTGATTTCACTTAGGAAAGTGGCTAGGATTAGGTTCTCCCCTAATGGCTTTTAATGATGGAACAAGCAGCCCTCCTGTTCTCACTGGGCAGGCTCTGTTCAGCAGCAAAATGTCACCCAGATCTTGTCTTTTTATGACCAAAAGAGAGCAGACAGGTCACCCTGGAATCCCACACTTGGCACCCCCCTGGGACCCTGCACAGCTGGAGGCACTCATAACCCTAAAACACGATCCACTTTCACTGTGTTCTCCTTACCCACCAGGCTAAAGCTACTTTAGCCTTGAAATGTTATACAAAGCCGCGTGGGGAGCCAACATGAGGAACCAATTCAGTCCTACATCTGTGCTGAGAGTTGGACTAGGTAACCCATGTACCCCTTCTAACAAATCTTTTTCACTGCAGGAGAATGGCTACGTAAGATCTAAAGTAAATTGCTTCTAATTTTGCTATGTGGTCATCTAGTAGCACCTCTCCATGTGATGCTTGGGAAAAAAGCACAAAACAGTTCCCTCCTGCTGCAAAACCAGCTCTGAAAATAAATGTTTTGTTAGACCTCACAAGAAATAAAATCTTCAAGTTTCGTAGCAACTGGTAATTTACAGAGGAGCCAAGACACCAAAGTACATTGCTACCATGCTGCTCCAGTTGTAAGACAAGCTATTCCTTCACTGAGTGGTATTAAATGCGAGGGGGGACATTACAAAAGTAGACTAGTTTGTGACGTATTCAACTTACCTGAAAGACCTCTTGGGATTGATAACAGGCTTTCATGAACCAGAGGGTCATCAGCAGAATTAACTAGCAGCAGGGGAACATAGATCTGCAATGTGGAACAAGGAGAGAAACTCAGCAAGTTACAGATACAGCCAGAACTCCAGACTCTCCACAACAAAAGCACCTACCCCATAATCTAACCACAACGCCACAACTGAGTGTCATGTTTTGCTCACCTGCAGGAACACCAGGTGTAACAATATCAGTAGCAACGTGCTCAATCAAACCAGAACTGGAGGGCTGACACTGATGGGAGAGCTCTGCAGCATTTGCTATGGCTCCAAGGAACTGTTTGGCAGGCAGGTTGGGTACAACAAAGTGGATCCAGCCAGCAACTCTGGGAAGTTGACAGCCACTGCTAGGAATGCACGTGGCGCTTCCCACACATCTTATCTGGCCAGTACTCAAGAGCATTTAACATTCTTCCTTGGAGAAAGGCTCCAAACCACTGCTTCTAGAGATGGGTACATTTATCTATGGCCTCTGAAGGGGACATGCAGTGCTCAAGGGAAACAGACTGCTGAAATCTGAGATGGAGTAATCAGAAATTGGCAGACGGGGAGAAAAAACACTTCAATTATGCTTGTTGGTCTGGGCAGGAGATGCAAAGAATGGAGGCAGCTGAAGGAAATGCCATTCTTTGAAGAGATGCTATAACAGGCCAGAATGGCAGGCAGCCCAAGCATGGCCTTTGATCAAGGGCTGACATCAGGGGATCAGATGTCATCAGCGATCAAAACAGGATTTTACACTTGTAAAAATGCTAGACGGAGTGCCTTCCCCTTGACACCATTTCCTGGTAACTGTCACTCTGGCTTTGGTATAGAGGCTGGGCTGCAATGTACTTGATGGACAAACTGCCTAAAAACTTACCCGTCTACGTGGACCTGAAGAAACTGAACTGATCTGAGCTACCAGAAGGTATTCAGCCTTCAGCTCCACACATTCATTGCCTCAGGAAGCTACACTGCACTTGGGCAATACTGAAATCCCTGGCTTTTATGGACTTTTGGTAAACTATTGCTCTTGCTCTTATGGGGGACCTGGTACATTTAAATCACCGCAGCCTTGGGTCTCTGGAATACTGGGCCATCAAGGTGCTGCCTCTTTCCAAGAGAAGCAATTGATCAAATGTTTCTGGAAGCACCCTGATCTGAGGGTTACCACCTGCCTTACTGTTATCTTTAAAGGGGTTTAATTGTGTGTTTGGCTCTGTGCCCAGTATACTATTGTGCTGCACAATTCTGCTCTGAGGGCCTTGCAGTTCGACTTCATGTATTATACGCAAAGATGCCTGAACTACAGCATAGTGCCTGCTTCTTGGTTTCCAAGTCAGACTTTAGTTAGAGGGGAGATGATTTAAGAACCAAGTGAAATCAGGGCCAATATTCTCAAGGAAGTTGGGCACCTATCATTAAATGGCAATAGGATGTTGGTGCTTAACTCCCTTAAGGCACTTGAAAATTCCCAGCCAGGATTTGCTGGAGAAGTAATCAGACATGGACATGCAGGTACCAGCAATGCAGACATCATTGAGCATTGCCTCTTCTCGTTCTTAAACGCCAGCTGGAAGCCCTCTGCTGAGCGCACTCACCCTATGTAGGTAATGCAAGCAGCTTTCCTCTTCATAATATTCTTTCAGGGAATCGTAGCCATGGAATTTCCTGAGACAGAAAATAAAACACAGTAAGGCAGGAAGAGATACACTCAATGTCCAAGTCCTGCTTCAGTCTGAGGAGTCTCAAGCTGCCAAATGTGACCTCTTTCCAGTGCATAAATAGAGACCATCTATCCAGGCTCAACGCTATGTAAGAGTTAGATGTTAAATGCTTACAAACAATAGAGCACATCAGTATCTGACAAATGTGACATGTTTCAAATGCTGGGGAGTCGGGGTACGCACAGGACAAAACCTATCTACCTCACTTAGTGTGCACTTCCTCAGAGCACTTAGAATGCAAGAATGGGAAGTGTGCCACAGATGGCCAAGTAAACCCTCTTGACTAGTTCTTGTCAAACTGAATGCCTAGCTATGTCCGGCAGACAAGGTTCCTTGGGTGAATTTGATATCTTTTATTAGACCAACCCAAATGGTTGGAGAATAGTTATTAAGCAAGCTTTCGGGTTCAAAAACCCTTCATCAGGCTAAGGACGTTTCAGCAGTTGGTGTGTGCTCTTCCTGGATGGAATGAAAAGTAAAGAAGCCAGCGGCTGGGCTGGGGAGTCAGTTGCCAGGCAGATTATAATGTATCAAAAATCCAATGTCTATGTCTGGGGCATTTCAAGCTTTGAAGCATCTGAAGATGTGGCAGACTGGATGGGAAGCAAAAATCAAGTTTGGTTACATTAAAACTTGGTTCCTTAAGGACTTCTTTTGGCTAGCCCACTACTCTTCAACTACTCATGAACCCTAAATGCAAAGACTGAAGGTCCCTTCTCAGGAGATGAAGCTTGCTGTAGTTAACAGCAATATGAAGAAAGCAGACACTTTTTTGGCTTTCCCTTCCCCTTAATGGGGTCCAGGCAGTCACTCTAATATCTTCACCCTTTCATCAGCATCTAGAAGCCAGGCCCTGATGACAGCCTTGTCTATCTGGCCCCTGCTTCCAGAGAGACTACAGGGTTACTGTCTTCAATGTTTCATTTCTGGCTAAGTACATGGCAGGAAGGCTCTCTCAAGTACAAAATACACCAGGCCTCCCCAGGAGGGCCAGAAGAGCACTGTACTTTCAGACCTTTAGCAGTTCTGTTGGCTTTGGATGCCTGTGCCAGTGCCTGGACCTAGCAGATGCCACAGAAAGGGGAAGTGAAAGTAAGAGCCCACTGGGGAATGGATGCTTATGCTTAAAGCAAACACAATATTTAGAAACAGGCGCTATTTAAGAGCTTCTTGTTTAATATCAGTAAGAACCAAGGGCAGGTATATTAACGAAGCAAGCAGCAAGGCTTAAAAGCAGATGTATTTTGAAATGCATTAATCATAGTTTGCCAAGCTGAGATGAGGCAGGAGTTAAAGTAAGGTTTTAACGAGAAGGCAAGGCAAGAGTTAAATACAGCTAACTTGGTCTGAACCAGTCATGGGCTTGCCACCAGTGAGCTGCTTTGCATGTTTTACCTCGTGTTCATACTCAGGCATTTCCACCCCTCTAGACAGATTATTTTGGGCAGACTTGTCCTTTTTCTTGGCATTTGTACAGAATCCAGCAGATTGGGCCCCAACCCACACTGCAGCTACTAAAAAATAAGCCTTAAATGGTTTTACAGAGGTAAGCAGAGTTTGTTACAGGGTGACTAAGATTTGGTAAAAATTGTTCATCAGGAAGCTCCTGAAGCTTTCATCTGCCTAGAAGCACGCAGGAAACCAGAATGTGGAAAGATGGGCTACATAGGGGCTGCTACCCTACCTCATGATGCTGTCATCAATCTGCATGAGGGATGTAGCTGTACAGAGTTTGCTCAGGTCTGTGTCCATTAAGCTCTGGGGCTTCTTCACATGATCTCCAAACAGAACTTGTCTGAAAAGCAAGAGGAAAGTAGTCCAAGCACAGTAGCCACAAAACTGCAAATGAGCCCATACCTACTGACAGGCACCCCCAGAGCAACTGGCATCTGCAGGATTGTTTGGGGGGGGGGGGAGGAGAAGGGAGGAAATAGATGTATATTATATCCCCACATCCAGGATGATATGCTCATTCACAAGCATGTCTTGTTAGTTTTGGATGGGCACACCAGGAGGGAAGCAGAAAAGTCAGACAAAAATATCTTTTTCAGGGACAAAGATATTTTTCCACTACGCTGAAAATGCCTCCACTTAAAACCCTGTTTCTGAGAGATGGGACTTTTCACAGAGTATCTAAGTTGAAGGGTACTTGGAGCAAAGGGTTTTCAATAAAGGCCATAACCTGTGGCTTCTTACCAAAGGCATGAGAGGTTCTGTTAACAGCACTAAAGATTATGGGTGGAGCATCTCCTTCCCCATCTGGTTTTACTGCTTCACTAGAGTGAAGCAAACGTTAGCTCATCCAACAAGCGTTATCTGGGGCATTACCTTACCAGAAAACTATGAACACTTGTCACGCTCAGATACTGCACCCAGGAGAGGATGCAAAATCATACCCTGACAAGCAGGGAACATCTAGAACCCAGAAAAAAAAGAGAGTGAGCTGTGAAGAGCAGGGGGCCTGTTGGATTTTTGTCTACTTTCAGCAGCAGCTGCAGGGGAGGGATGGAGTTTGCTTTGGGGAGCTGGCCTGGAGCACAAAAGAGCCATTATAGAAGCAAAATATTTTTCTAACTCAACAAGCCCTCCTTTACATCTGCAGCAGGTTTCTCTAGGCTATAATGCTAAGCACCACTTAATGGGGAGATTAGAGTGCTTCATATATTATAAGTTTTGTCAAGTTGTCAAAATATTTGGTTATCTGGAGTGAATTATATGGATTTCCATATGCTATGCATACAGACAAGAGTTCCCCAACTCCCTGCGCTGCTAGTGATGAGATAGCATCTTTTATGATCTCTACTCTGCTCACTGGAATAGGGCATGAATAATCAGCTTTTAAAAAAATTCTCTCCCCTGTTTGCCAAGGAATTAGCTACCAACCAAGGCAATGCACATTAAGTGTTCAAAGCAACGAAATGAGAGGAAGGTGAACCAACCATCAGAGGGGACTATTAATAAAATTTCAGTCTTCAACCTGACCTGCGATTCATAGAGGCAGAAAAGGACCTAGGGGTTACAGTGGACAATAAACTGAATACGAGACAACAATGTGCCCTTGCTGCAAAAAAGGTTAACGGCATACTGGGTTGCATTAGCAGGAGTATTGCCAGCAGACTGAGGGAAGTGATTCATTCCATCTATTTGATACCAGTGAAGCCACACCTGGAGTAGTGTGTCCAGTTTTGGGTCCCCCACTACAAAAAGGATGTGGACAAATTGGAGCAAGTCCAGTGGGAGGTAACGAAAATGGTTAGAAGGCTAGGGCACATGACTTAAGGGGGGAGGCTGAGGGAGGATTTAATAGTAGCTTTCAACTACCTGAAAAGGTGGTTCCAAAGAGGATGAAGCTCAATTGCTCTCAGTGGTGGCAGGTGACAGAACAAAGAGCAATGCCCTCAAGTTGCAGAAAGGGAAGTTTAGGTTAGATATTAGGAAGAACGTTCTCATTAGGAGGGTAGTAAAGCACTGGGGCAGGTTACCCAGAGTAGTTGTGGAATCTCCATCATTGGAGGTTTTTAAGACACGGCTAGACAAAACCTGGGCTGGGATGATCTAGTTGTGGTGGTCCTGTTTTGAGCAGGAAGTTGGACTAGATGACCTCTTTAGGTCCCTTTCAACCTTAATTTTCTACGATTTCTATGAATAAGTGAACATTGGTATTGGACAAAGAGCAACACTGGGGCATTCACTCAAGCTACGCTCCCTGTGGTTTGCAATTGCTTTTAAGACTCAAACTGCCATGTTTGATAAGTTGCAGCTGCATGCACATCAAGTATCCCTACCTATTGCTGATTAATCTTGTGTGCACATGGCAGAGCAAGCCCTTGAGAGCTGCTCACTTACCAGATGCAAAGTCCCCACACTGCTGTTTCATTGCACAGGTGTCATGTGGGAAGTTCAGTGTTCTTGTACTCATCTTGGATTTATTCATTTAATAAATGAATTAAAAAGGAAAGGAAAAAATAACCACCCAGTTGTAGGGACAGGGACAACCTGCCCCATCACTACACACACAGTTCTTAAGGGGTCTTACAGTGCTTATTTATATTACAGCACATGAAAAGCTACCTAGATGCTGGGGTTAACTTCCTTCACCCTTTTACCTTCTTAAACCCTCCCTTTCTATGAAATTTAAACAGATGCATCAATTTCTGCTTGTGGCTTCCATCTCATTAACCTTTTGGAAGACTGCAAGTTGCAGCTGGGGCTCAATTAGGAATATACAGAGAAGAAGATGTACTGCAGTACCTGTGAGAGAGGATGATCTTCTTCATGTTGTCTGCCATAAGGAAGTTATAAAACCTTCGACACTGATCCCATTGCATAAAGGTTTCCTGTGCCCTAAACACAACCAGAGAACAAAATCAAAGCAGGTAGCAACAAAGGCCTCACTGGAACAGGATAAGCAGCCTTCAGGTCACTAGCATAAGATGTTATGTAAACAGACTGCAGGCTTTCCCCATCACTGGCTAATCTTCTATAGGAAATGGCTTCAGCTTTGATGGAAGGTCAGGAGAGATATCACAGTCTCATTAGGCAGTGTGCAATTAGCTGGTTTGATCACTAGAGCATTTGAAAGCTGTGCTTAAAGATTTAAACACCGATGGGAAGACAGGCTGGAGTTGTATCTGACATTTAACCTTCTTACAACCAACCCTTAATGGGACTGCAGAGGGATGAAATCAGGGCTCCTCGTGTTAGTTTGGTTTGCTTTCCCCATCTGACATCTCATCATGAAGAGTCTAGTTTGGCAGTTTCCTTTGTGGAGCCAGACTCTGCGGGTCTTCAGCACTTCATAACTCCATTACTGTGTGAAAAACAGGCTGCACAACTTTAAACCCACAAAAATTGCTAGGGGAATGAGGCTGCAACTGCATTATCAGGTTCTACCAGCAGGGCACACCAGCTAACAGTGTGAAAATATCACACAGGAACCATCAACAATCCACCACAGACAGCCCTGGCACGGGCACAGCTCTGCTGGCAGGGATTCCTTTTGTTTGCTGGAGACTGTGCAGCTCTGGTGACAAACTCTCTTGCCAGGAGAACTGAGTCCATAGCAAGGGAACAGGATACCTCAGTGCTGCCGCCATTATTAAGCGGCAGCAATCCCCATCTGTCATTTAGCCGTAGCCACTAGACTTCATGCAGTACTGGAGACAACCACATTCCGAAAGGGAGTCCCTTTACCTCTGCTGAATGCAGTCCACATTGTTTCACAACCGATCAGCCTCATCTCTGGGCTGTCAAACAGATTTAAGATAGAATTCCACTAGGCCTACATGCTCTCCTTCGCTATGCAAAGGGTCACAGGCAGGTTATAGCTCTACCTGGCAACAGGGTTCACCGTTACCAAGGAACCATACCATTTCTCATTTACTGAGCAAGCTAAGAATCGTGGGAGTGGAGTGTCAGATACTGGGCTACCTCTGATGTTTCAACATTAAACACACCCGAGAGCTGATGCAGAAAGTGTGTGTGTAAGGGGGGAAGGGGGAGTTTATCAGGACGTCCCAGGTTGAGCAAAAGCTGCAAGATGTTTAGCAGAGCAAGTTAATAAATAAGCTAGGTTAGCATGTGGGCTAGTATACCCATGGGTTACTGAAAGCAAGACTTCCTTATCTCCATGTCTCACCAGAAGATATCTGCCACGTACTTGTGAACAAAAACAAAACAAAACAAAAAAGCCACACACAACCAAAAAACTATATCCTTGGAAAGCTCAGAGGCTGGGGTGCCTGCAAAGAAGTCATTTTAAGTGGTCAAGGTTAACTGTCGGGGCTGTAGTGTGCTCACACAGTTGCTGCCACGGACGGTAGGCCTCCCACGACCAGAACCGACTGGGCAATGTGCACAAGGCAACAGCTTTCTGAAATCAGTGGACTGCACAGGTCCCAGGTCCCAGCCATGGAAACCTACAGCCCCGGCTGAAAGCTGCATTCCACAGGATCGCAAGGCAGAACCAAACCTGCACAGGCAGAGACCCGGGAACACAGCAACATCCCCCACTTAGCCTGAGGGGCTGAATTCCCCTGCCGTACACAATGAAAATTGAAGGCTTAGCAGCCATGGACCGCTGAGATAGTAAGAAGTGGGCACAACATAGCCGTTTCCATCTCTCTGCATAGGGCAGGCCAGCCCTGTGGTCTGTCCTGAACAGCCATTTACAGGTCTCCAATCTCAGACATATCTTGTCCGAGCTCATTCTTTCCCTTACCCCAAATGCCAGCTTGGAGTTTAATCTCAACGACTGTGCAAACCAGCACAACAAAGGAAACTGACTTCTATCTAGAGTGATTAGCCATGTCATAACTACGGTTACTCGGGGCTTTCATACAGACTTGCTGTAAGAGGTCATTTAATTTAACCGACTAGGGCAGGTCCAGGGATAATAAAAAGTTTAGTAGTTCCATCTGGAGGGGTCTAGATCTCTCTCCCCCATATGCTCTACACCAAGGATACCAAAAAGGCAGTTTGACCCAATCTCTACCTCTTCCCTCCTCACTTAAGGAATCTTTGCTGTTCACTGATGGCCCTCCTCACCCAGCTATTTGACTAATTAGCATTTAAAAGCAGCAACGGAGATTAAGCAGGAGACATCAGATCTGAAAAGCTTTCTTGCCAAATGCACAATAATGGGTAGCAGATGTGTTAAGTGGAGCTTTGCTATAAAAAGATCAGTCAGCAGGGGGAGCCCAGACCTAACAATTCCAGGGGGGAACCCCAGGAGAGTTCTCTTCTAACAACAGCTGGTTCCTCCAGGACTTGTTACTTTCTATTGAGATGAATCCACTGTTGTCATAACCAGGCAAGGCCTAGATGGCCTAGACTACCAATCCACCAGAGCTTCAGGGGTTATTACCCAAACCAGCATACAGGGAGCAGTACTACTTTGAGTAGGCAAAGTTCTTTGGGTAGATGTGATATCTTTTATTAGGCCAACTGAGTAGTTGGAAAAAAAGTTCTTTGCAAGCTTTCAGGCACAAGGACCCTTCTTCAGGCATAGGAAGCCTCTGCTGTTCTGAGACTTTAAGAAATGAAAGAAGCTGAAAGTGTAACAGGATGTCAGTGAGAAGGTAAATAGGTGGAAATTAAGAAAACAAAAAAAAGTAGAGCAGGGAGAGGAGGGGGGGAAAAAAGCAGGGGAAAAAACAAGACCAAAAGGTGAGTAAGGGAGCCTCTACAGTAATAGCAGTAATTCAAGGTAGAAAGAAAAAAAAAAAAAAAGAGGCTGACTGAAAAAGTAAATAGCTGGAAGTTAGGAAGACAGTCTCAGAACAGCAGGAGATATCCTATGCCCGAAGAAGGGTGATTGCACCTGAAAGCTTGCAAAGAACTCTTTTCCAACTACTCAGTTGGTCAAATAAAAGAGATCACATTTACTCAAAGAACCTTGCCTGCCTATGTCCTTAGATCAACATGGCTACAACCAAAAACCCAGCTTACTCCGAGTAGGACATTTGGTTGCAAGCATGAAACCTGAAGGTGTTTTAATAGTTAATAAAATTGAGGGACAAGAGCCAGCTATGGTACTTATAAGCCCTGTGTAAAGCCAGCCCCCAAAACTCGGTCGATGCAGTCACAGCAAACCAAAAGCACCTTGTCCTACAATCCTAACTATATTAAGCTGCCAAAGCTGTTAATAGACATCAGGCCTGCTACTCTGTTTCCAGATATTTCCTAAGCAGGAAGAGCACACACCAACTGCTGCAGCTTCCTGAGCCTGATGAAGGGTTTTTGAACCCGAAAGCTTGCTTAACTATTCTCCAACCATTTGGGTTGGTCTAATAAAAGATATCAAATTCACCCAAGGAACCTTGTCTGCCTAAGCAGGTTGAGGCTCTTTCCCACCTCCTAGGTAGGAACCACTCACAGAGAGAGCTCAGATTAGGTCAGATGCTTTAAGAACTTGAGTTAAATCTGACCTCAGGAGTAGGAAAAAATTGGGTGATCTTCACCCCAACAGCTTTTGGCAAAGTTTTAATACTGCCCCCACAAATAAAAGTGTCTGGTCTTAACCTGGGCCTGCAGGTGTTTAACTGGGGCTGGGCTAAGTGTTGATATGACTACTTCCTAACCAGAAGCAGCACTGCTGTGCTCCCAACCTCAGAGCATCTCCAATTGCTTTGCATCTCCAGCTGCTCAGCCACCAGCTCCCTTACATTACACCTTACTTCCAATTTGTGCTCTGAAAGCACTGAAGAAATCTGGGCAGCAACAAACACTTTAGTCTGGTCTAGGTACCCAGTGAGAGCACCTGCATGTGCAATTAGCATGACTCAATAAATTCTGGCACAGTTTACAGTGGAGTCAGCTGCTCCCAGTGCAGCATATACATGCATGCCTGGGACTGCAGCTGTTTGGGCTGGGGCAGAGCAGATCCAAGCTGGCAGGGATCTGGGGGTCAGCCCCAGGCTCCAAGCTGTGGCACTGGGCAATGGAGGGGCTGGCTGGGGCATGGGGGTACTCTAGTGCAGGGTTAGCCAGTGGGCAGCCCCCCCGCACTGTAGTACCCTCCCTCTTAGCACCCCAGTCACTGTCTACACGTGTTTTGGTGCACTAAATAACTCCATCATAGGATAGTGCTTGTCCTACACAGTACTATCCTATAGCAGAGCTAAATTTTACATGTGCGCCCATATTAGGGTACAGTAGACAGTGACACTTTACTGCAGAGCTGATTAGTCAGCTCCACAGTAAAGCACATATGTAGATGCAACCAGTTAAATAGAGTCATTTTTGCTGTCAGAAGACTGGGAAGTCTAGAGCAAGTCTCAGTTGTGCGCACAGTCAGTTATCAGTGCTCCTGTTTAAAGTAGTCACTAGAAAACAATTATTTTAAAACAGTTAATTGGGGGTCACTGTGGCAGATGTGGCAGCTTGACCTAGTGACTCCAGCCCCCATTCACCATGAGCCACTGAATCTGTAATCTCGGGTTGTGGTATGACTAAACACTAGGTGGAGCTGCTAAAGCCGTCTTTTAGACCACCATATCCTAGCGTTTTGTGATCAGACAATAAGACTAGAAGAGACCTATTATAAGATGAGAAGACACTGCCAACTGCTATTGGTCAGAAGTGCCCTTTCTTGGAAGCCTGAGGTCTCCTCAGTAACTGCACATTGCCCAACTTGCCTATGGTAGAGAGAAGACAGATGAAACCAATTGCACTGCTGTTCAAGGAGAACAATACAAAGAGCGGAAAAACAGTCCAAATTTACCCCTAATTTAGCTAGTCAGATCCCTAGTCAGCCATGCTGAAAAAGAAAAAGGAGAGGTGAAATCTGTCCTCCAGAAAGACAAAAGTTACACTTAGGGAAAAGCAGGTAAGCAGCTCAGAAGTAAGCGTGACAGGTGCTGGCAGGGCACAGAAAAACATGAGGTGTTGGTAGCAGAGATGCTTTTTGTGGATAGCAGGTTTTAGTTTGTCTGGACAACAAGGCTTCAGGTTCCCCGCCCCCTCCCCCAAGATGCCCTCTGTGCTCTACAGCACAAGAGCCAGTTAGATGTGAAGCAAGCAGAAGTTATCACCAGCTCCAGTCACCTACCTCCACTTGAAAAGGCCAGCAAGAAAGAAACAGAAGCTTCTATAAACTTACCGCAGCGCGCTATACCCCTGGCACACGCTGACACAGCACAGAACTCTCTCCTGGTTGGCCTGGGTCTCTCCGAGGTACTTGCACACAATGTTCCCACCCAAGCTGAAGCCCACCACAACCAACTGGGTCTGTGGGTAGGTCTTTTTGATGTAGCTAACCATGGATCCAAATTCCCAGGTGCAACCTGCAAGAAAGAAAAAGTTCAGAGTAATGTTCTAAGGGCCTGACCCCCCCACCAGCTTTCAAGGACATGAAATGACTGAAGTGGAAAAACCTGTGTGTTTTCTAGTACTGGCTTCAGAAGAAAAGCTCTCAAATGGATAAAGGATCTCCAGCTCCCTCAAGCTCAGTCAAGCTACCGATTAGAGCCTGCACATTTCTCCTTTCAAAGTAATGAGGGCAGAGACTATGACTAGATACAGTGAGCATGAGCCTCACAGCAGTGAATGTACTTCCCTTTGGTATGGCAGAGGAAAGGTGTGATCTCAAACAACCAAGGAGCTCAGCCAGAAACATAATTTGACCATCATGCTTTCTAATGGCTGAAGAGGTCCCAGCAGGAGTTTCTACCACAGCCAGAAACAGACAGTGCTGGACAATATCCATGATGTAGCAGAAGGGACTGGAAGTCCTAGCAACTTAAACGATTCCTACATCAGTTTCCAAAGGCAGAGCTAGTGGGCAGGGCCTCCTGCTATATCAGTACTTCATAAGACAGCAAGACAGAGGGATAAAAGGGTTGTCTCCTGTTCTTTTAGGAAAGCAGAGTACAAAGTGCAATGTGACTGTTAGTAACACCCCTAGACTTGTACCTAATAGAGCAGCCTGAACAAGCAAGGCTGTCTGCCTAACCCATCCTTGCCCCGCATTGGTTCTGAACTCAATCAATTAATACAGAGACCTAACCCCACCTACCCCCTAACCAGATGGTCCAGTGTGTTTACCAAGCAGATTAAAACCTCCAACTCAGGCCTTTAGATAACACACACACACACACACACACACACACACGGACTACAGAACATTTCTCTATCTTTGACCCATTCCAGTTTGCTGGAAAGGGCTTCAGGCTTTCAGGAACAGCTTCCTTGTGATAGCTTGCAGTGGGTGGTGGCTTTCACACAGCCATCATTGCACAATGAAAGGGCAGCAAGAAGCATTCATGAAGTTCACAGATGCTGCTCGCCTGAAAGAGTAACTCATTTACTATATAGCCAATGACTGACTGTGCCCTCAGCCTCAGCAGCTGGATGAATCTCCATGCTGGATCAAAGAGCCTTTCAGATGCCTGTTTTGGTCTCTGCCACCTGGCCCACTAAGAAGTTATGCTGAAAAGTTCAAACTGTAACCTTTCTACCCCGCCTCCCCAGGGTAATTTTAAGCAAGTTTGATGCTCCCAAATCATACAGAGTCACATCTTTGTTTCCATTCTGTGTTTGATAGAGGGCTAAATTAGGGCAACGCGCAAAGCACAAGACCAGGAACACTCTGGTCTTATACTTTAAATGTGAATGTCAAGAGCACAAGGCAGTGCCACACAGAGATGCTCCAAACTAGTGTGGCAGGCACTAGATTCTGGGGCTAGCCTGCTTGAGATTGCTTGAATATTTCTCCGTCTCAAGACAACATAGTAGTTATTCCTGGTTCTCCTTCTGGCTGTGGCAGCTTCACTTCCGACTCAGTTGCTCTTTCGCCAATTAAATCACCCATTCACCAAGCACTCGGTGTGGGTGTCCTGTACTGTACATTCTGCATGTGGCACAGTCATGCTGACTGTTGTCATTAAAACAGCCCTCTAGTTCCGTTCTCCTGATGGAGTTAATTGCTTCCAGAAGCCATTCACACAGGGGCAAACTATGGTACATCATGTTTCTTGTGTTCAAGAAAGCAAATGTGACAGAAGCCTTGATTGGTAAATAGTGTGGTGGTGGAAGGCCAGCACTTAAGCACTCTGCTCTGAGAAGCAGGAATGGGGCCTTAGGAGAGGTTAAAGGAAGCATGTTACTTTTTTCCCCTTGTCCCATGACCAGAGACTGGCCTGGTCTGGCCAGCCAGGAGAGCTCTTCACCTCCCCATGACAAGTTCTTAGTTCAGTCCTACTCAACCCATTCTGAATGGCTGCATTCCCTGGTGTTCCTCGGCAGCTGGAAGAGCCTGCACTTGGATTCTGGGCAACAAGACAGTTCACATTTGAGAGCCTGCCTTTATGGTTTACACAACTGAACTAGAGGGAAATGGGTGCCGTAGCATGAAGAAACAGCTGGTTTCAACATGCGGGGGGTAGGCCGGCCCTTCTCTAGGGATCACTGCCTCCAGGGTGCAAAAGACCATGGCTAACAGAGCAGTTCAAGGCCCTTAACACAAGCAGGCAAAAGCTGGCATAAGCAAACAGGTCCGTCTCAGATGCAGATCAGTTATATCTAGTCATGATTTAGGGGAGAAGGGCTGCAGGCACTTGGGAGGTGGACTGCCTTTTTGGAAGCACCTCTCAGCTACCATGTGACAAAGGTTTAAAAAAAATAAATCCACCCTTCACCCCCAGGCAGAGTGCAACACTGCATGAATCTCAGCAGTGACTCCTTGGACCCGATAGCTGGGAAGGAAGTGGGAGGAGGTGATGACAACACCACACATCTTCCTCTTTCCCACAGGGGAAAATAAAAGCTACTGGTGAAGCTGAGCACACGTGTCTAGAAGCCACACAGTTAAAACTGTAACCCCACCAAAAAGGATCTAAAGCTCATTCAAGGCCCAAGATAAATACCACATATCTGATCTGACAGGAACAACAGGTGCTGTGTTCAGCTGAAGAATTCACACCATGCAAGGGTCAGAGTGCTACAGTTGTAACCCAGGGCTCGCCCTTAACACGAGTCCAAAGAATCTGGATTTAAGACCTATTTTTCCCAACTCTAAGGCTGCTCTACTCTATTCGAGCAAGGTCACTGCTAGCCATGTCACACTGGTGTTCTGAATAGGTGGGTGTGCTGGAGTGCTCAGCATTTGCTTATTTTTAAAGCATTTGCCCCAGGGTCCTCAGTAGAGGCTGGCTTTGGCAGACTGCAGATGCTTTGCCATGTTAGCATTCTTAATAAGCAGTTTTCCTCAAGGTGAGAAATGCAGAAGAAACCAAGACAGCTACGCGAGCAGCCAGTTGTCAACATTTTTCAGACCATTTGACTTTTTTGGTCAGAAAGCAGCTGGCAACAGCCTCAGGAACCTGAAACCAAAAGGAGCAACATGTCTGGCCTAATCTAGAGGCTGCATAATTCAAGGGATCCCTGGTTAAGGTTACTCCCTTCCCAAGGGATATCTGAGCTGGTGCTGGATTCCTACAGAGATGCTGGGATATTGGGGCTGGAGCCAGAAGAAAGTCTGTGTTTGAGGCTTGACTTGCCTGGCACTATTTAATGAGCGTACCCTACCCCGGCCAAAAAAGGTTACTCTCCAGTGCACCAGGAAAGTAAGTGCTGGGCATTTCTTGCACTTTCCAGGACTATTAAAAGAAGCAGAAAACCATGTTTCCAGGAAGGCAAGAGCCAAAAGCCCAGTGAGGTCAAGAGAAAGACTGTCACAAACTCCAGTAGCTTCATATCAGACCTGGTCTAGACTCTTTGCAAAGAATTTGACACTGGATAGACACAGAACTAGGTGCTTAAGAGCACAGCCATGTTTTGAGAGCTGCACAAACAAGCCCCTGCAGTCACACAGGGCACCGCCTATTCAAACGCTAAGGGATTACTATCTTCCTGTTGGTACCTGTGCCTGCTCTTAAAATCACCATTGTGATCAATTCAGACTTTGGAGCTATTTTTAGTTCTCACATAAGAATAAACCTAACTGTACTCAATGAATGATTTGAGAGACCTTTGGAGGGACAAAACTGGCCCCCAAAACCCAAACATTAAGGCAGATGCCTAGCACTTAAACTGAAATCAAGTCAGCCCCTCAAGGTGGCACAAGTTGGGATCCCTAAACTTTGTGCTGGAAGCTGCTGCTCATTTTTCAAAAGCTTTGTACCATGTACAGACTATTACTGGGTCTGTGTGTACTGAGTACTTGTGAGCTGCAGTACTCAGGGAAACCAGAGCTTCAATCCACACAGAGCTTGGAAGGGCAGAAGGGAAGGGGGGCTGTTTTGCAAAATTGCTCTTTTCTCAGTTATTTTTCATTTTCTACAGCATTTTCCATACTCCAGATTGGAGGGGCTCCTATATACATGTTGGAGAAGCCTCCCTGCGCATAATTACAGTATGTTGGAGCAGACTTGATTAACTGAGTCGGCTGGAGCATGGTAATTACTGCGCTTCAGCAGACTCCAGCGTCCTATGTATCAGCATCCCTGCGCTGAAAAATGGTGGCGGAGCGCTTTAAACTAAAGCTTGTTCAACAAGGTTTAGTTCAAAGCACTCCACTGTCATTTTTCAGCGCAGGGATGCCGATACACATGATGCGCCGGTCACTTTAATTAGCGCAGCTCCGAGAGCCCTGCTAATTAAAGTGCCCCCCCCGAAATAGGTCTATAAATGCCATAAGGCTGTAAAGTTTAAGAGCTGTAATGAAGCACTAGTGGTTATTAGATGTCTAGTAAGCCAGCAACATCAAAAAAATTTACATTAGAAATAGCTTGTAAACTATCAAAACTGTGATCGCTCAGGGTATGCAAGTGTGTAGGCTGAACACCGAATAGAGAGATGGCTGGACACAGGGGGGGGTTAAACCCAGCATTCTAGTACTGTGCCCTATTCGCTTAGACCACACCAAAGGCTTATGATTATAAAGATGCTGAAGGAAGCTGGAAGCCAAAGACAAAGTCTGCTGGCCACAGTGAGCAGACCAGGCTGCCCAGTGTAGCATTCCAGGGTAATCAACAGTAAGAGATCATGTCACAAATTAGCAACTAAGAATTAAAAAAAGATGTGCATATCTAAGCCCAGATTGAGCCAGCTATACCAAATCATCTCCTGTAACCCAGGCTGCTGCTGCTTAAATCTAGTTCTCTTTAAAAAAAAAAAAAAAAAAAAAGACAAAAAAAGTTAGACTTGGCTGGAGCAGGGCAAGCTGGGCAGGAAAAGGTGGCTTTGTTATAAGTAACTTTGTACTTTCACGAGGTGGATGTGGACAAATAGTATGTGCCACTAACAACTAGACCCATTTGACACTGGGGACCCTCAGAGTATACCATGCTTTGTGGGACCAAGTTATGAACTCTGAGTTCTTACCATATGTGAACATGCGGGGAGAGGTGAGCTCAATATTTGGCAGTGCTCCTAGGTGATTCAGGACTGCACACCGGTAGCCGTTTTTCTGGGCGTAATCAACAAAGGTGCGGATGTACTGCTTCTCGCTGTGATTCGCTATTCCAGGGCAGATGACCATTGTGATATCCTCTGTACAGTTAGTGGGGGAAGAAAAATAAACTGCATGAAGTGACAGTCTCAGGAGCATTCTGTTCCAAATCAATGGAAAGCTTTGGGTTAAGAACAACGTGGTAAAGATTTTGCCACCAAGAGAACAATAACAATGTTACAAATATCTCTGCCCCATCTGCAGGCAGTTCAATACAAAAGGCAATGCAAAAAATGCAACCTTTGCATTCAAAGTTGCTGCGAGGAATTCCATGTACAGCTGCACAGAAGCTTGCACTACTGTGGGCATCTTCCAAAGACAAAAATTATGGGAACAATTAGCTAGGACTAGCACTTTATAGATACAGTGCACATACTGTCCTTTCCCACTGCTGGCTCTCACCAATGGCTCCTTCTCTGGGAATTTGGGAGTCTCCCGTTCTCTCTAAACTACTAGCCAGTGACTGTCCCATGAAGCAAGAGTAAAACCTTCCCTCCCAACCACTAATGAGTTATGATACGAAATCTATTCCACCTCTAGGCTCTCACTGAGAGTCAATTTAAGTCTAAAACAGGAAATCCAGGCATCCTTTTCAGATACACAAGAGCTTTATTCCCATTAGCTCTAGTTCACAAGGGCCTTAGAGAGACAGAAGCAGAGTGGCTTCCAACATGCCCCATTTCCTCATTAGGAAGTACACAGCATGGTACTATTTCCTGTACGTGACAATATGGTGATTAATCTGCTATAAAAGCCAGCCAAGTATGCATTGCGAGATGACAAATTATGGACAGGACCAACTTAACAAAACCTTCCTTTCAACCCAAGATTAAATAATAAAGGCAGGGACCCACAGTTGTTCTAAAGGCATGAAGCAGCGGCAGGTCTCTGGAGAACCTAAACCTACTTCATTAAAATTGCTGCTACCCCACAGTCTAAACATCCACAAAGTAACTACAGCCAAGTTTGATGTAGAGTTTATAACCAGATATTGCCACAATTCAACTTCTATTTGATAGCTGGTGCTTTGAAGCTTCAATTGGCCCAGGGCTCATTACAAACCCTGTCGGGAAGGGCTGCAATTGCACTTCTGCACACTGAACAAACACAGGAAACAATGTCCATTGTTCTCCAACCATTGTTGATACCATTGTTCTCCAACATGAGCAATGAACATGGGTAAGCTTTCTTGCCTTTACCAAAGTAAACAACATACAGAGTGTTACCAGAGTAGCTGATGCACTGTAAATTCCTCCTACGTTTACCTCTCAGAATATTATTTGCATACTCATACTCTGCATGCAACACATAGTTAACTTGTGGAATTCACTGCCACAGGAGGTGATGGAGGCAGAATAGCCTCGCCAGGTTCAAAATGGGACTAGATAAAAATTCCTGGCTGACAGATCTATTAATAACTACTGAACAGAATAGCTGGAGTTGTTTCCTCTGGCATCTCTACACCTATAATGGTGGATGCCAGGGAGAATACAGAATATGGGATGTGTCACTCAACATCCGATTCAATGCTCTCCCTCAGTGGCAGAAATGAATGCAATAGTTAGAGACCAACTACTGGGCTAGATGGGCCATTGGTCTGACCCAGTATGGCACGTATGTTCTTACAAATGTGATAAACTCCCCTTCATTTGGGAGAAGGATTCTAGAGTATGGGAGGACACAAGTGGAGAGCTTCACTCAAGTCCTTTTCTGACTGCTGCAGCTATACCACTCTTTTGCTCACTACAGGCAGCAGGGAATCAGCCCTGGACCTTTTATCTGAACAAAGTTACCTGAATTTGAATAAACATTTATTTTCATCCATTCAGGCACTTCAGATTGAGGCTCATGACAATTCCCACAGCAGTAGCTAAATGCTTTAGCTTGATTTAAGCACTTCACAATTTGGGAGCTTTAGAAAGAAATGACCCACAACTAAGAAGTCATAGATTCATAGATATTAGGGTCGGAAGGGACCTCAATAGATCATCGAGTCCGACCCCCTCGAACTATTGTGCATCTCCCTTTGAAAGGACAACTTAGTGTATGCCATAATATGGAATTATTGCCATTTTCATACTGACACATTAGCTCTAGTTTATAGAAAGAATGATCTCAGATTTGATTTTCTCTTAGTACATGCCAGGAGGCACAATGTACAAGCTGTCAGTCATTAAGCCTCGACAGTATAAAACATGCCCGTGGCCTGTTTCATGTGCAAGTCCGACCTGCATCGATCTGCCTACTTCCCAAATTTAAAATAAAAGCCTTGAAGTAGAGGAAGAGAGAAGAGGTAGAGGAAGAGGAAAAGCAGGGGCAACATTGGACCCCTGCTACATCAAAACAGCTATAAATTAGGAAATGACAACTTAGAAACCAGATGGGGCAACTGACACCTGACGCCCAGGAAAAAGCCAACCTATTAAATAGGTACTTTGCGTCGGTCTTTCATCAGTCGCATGGGACGCCCATGCCCGCTACAGGGCCAGGAAGTCCAGGTGAGGGTGATCCCCTGCCCTCCATTAATGCTGACTTTCTGAAGGAACATCTTGAGAAGCTGGATACCTTCAAGTCAGCTGGCCCTGACAAACTTCACCCCAGGGTACTCAAGGAGCTGGCGAGCATCATAGCCCAGCCTCTAGCACGGATCTTTGAAAACTCTTGGCGCTCTGGTGTAGTGCCCGAAGACTGGAAGAAGGCCAATGTGGTGCCTATCTTCAAGAAAGGGAGGAAAGTGGATCCGGCTAACTATAGGCCCATCAGCCTGACTTCTATCCCGGGGAAGATCTTAGAAAAGTTTATTAAAGAGGCCATCCTTAATGGACTGGCCGACGTCAACATCTTAAGGGATAGCCAGCACGGGTTTGTTGCGGGTAGGTCTTTCTTGACCAATCTCATTTCCTTCTATGACCAGGTGACCTATCACCTGGACAAGGGAGAAGAGATTGATGTCACAGATCTTGACTTCAAAAAAGCCTTCGATCTGGTGTCCCATGATCGCCTCTTAGAGAAACCAGCCAATTGCCGCCTTGGGTCCTCCACGATCCACTGGCTGGAAAATTGGCTCCGGGGTCGGACCCAGAGGATAGTAATTGATGGAAGTCACTCATCATGGTGTCCTGTGACCAGTGGGGTCCCCCAAGGCTCTGTCCTTGGACCCATACTGTTCAACATCTTCATTAATGATGTGGACACTGGAGTCAGAAGCGGACTGGCCAAGTTCGCCGATGACACCAAACTTGGGGGCAAAGCATCCACACCAGAAGACAGGCAGGTGATCCAGGCTGACCTGGACAGGCTCAGCAAGTGAGCGGACGAGAATCTGATGGTGTTCAACGCCGATAAATGCAAGGTTCTCCACCTTGGGAAGAAAGGGACGTCATTCTCCCCCTGTACTTGGCCTTAGTGAGGCCGCAGCTGGAGTACTGTGTCCAGTTTTGGGCTCCACAATTCAAAAAGGATGTGGAGAAGCTTGAGAGAGTCCAGAGAAGAGCCACGCGCATGATCAGAGGTCAGGGAAGCAGACCCTACGATGACAGGCTGAGAGCCCTGGGGCTCTTTAGCCTGAAAAAGCGCAGGCTCAGGGGTGATCTGATGGCCACTTACAAGTTTATCAGGGGTGACCACCAGTATCTGGGGGAACGTTTGTTCACCAGAGCGCCCCAAGGGATGACGAGGTCGAATGGTCACAAACTACTTCAAGATCGTTTCAGGCTGGACATAAGGAAGAATTTCTTTACTGTCCGAGCCCCCAAGGTCTGGAACAGCCTGCCACCGGAGGTGGTTCAAGTGCCTTCATTGAACACCTTCAAGATGAAACTGGATACTTATCTTACTGGGATCCTATGACCCCAGCTGACTTCCTGCCCTTTGGGCAGGGGGCTGGACTCGATGATCTTCCGAGGTCCCTTCCAGCCCTAATGTCTATGAAATCTATGAAGTAGCAGCCCCCCCCACAACCATCTGTAGTGGACCCTTTAGGGCCTTCAGGTCTGAAGTAAGTTTCTGGTACAAGTGGTACAGATTTTGCATAGTAGACAGACAATTTGTGAGGCTATAAGTCCTCCTTTCCCTCTCACTAGGCCAAAGTGGTCCCCATTGCCTGTCTGGGTTACTTAGGAACAGCACCATTATTGGTTTTTTCCCTACTAAAAGTTCTTTATCATATTTAAACAAGTTTCTGTAGCCAAACAGACTAAGGTGCCCACTCCAACATGGCTGTTTGACAAACCTCTAATGCAGTGTTCAGCCAGCGGCTCAAAGAGGTCGAAGGTTGCTGTGGCTCCATCTGACATTGTGAGGTACTTGCGAAGCCCATAAGGATGTGGTGATCTCACTCTCCCCATCTTCCCATAGAGAGCAGTCTGGATATGTCCACTCTTCCCCCAGATCAGGGGTGGAATGTACCTGCAAGGAAACAGAGATAGTATTTGGTTTTGAAGTCTTACTATACCTTAAAAATCTACTCAATTCTACTTTAATTCAGGAGAAGATGCTCCTTTATTACTCGTTGTTATTTGAAACAAGGTGCAATATACTTGCTACCATGACTGCATCAGCCTTGTCAGCTCAGAGAGGAAAGAAGAGGAGAGCTGCTGACCAAGAAGTCGTCAGCACTGACAGCAGCAGAGGATCCACAACCTGGAATCCAAAGTTTCCTGATCATTAAGGTGGTAACAACAGAACAAGTGCCCACAGAAGACTATAAGGTTTCCAACTAGTCTTTGGATTCGATGCGAACCCAGTACACATTCAGCCACTTGAAACCTGATCTACACCACTGACAAATTTTGAAGTCTTTCATTAAGAAGGTATTAAAACTTGCTGGAAGGCAATCCACAGAAATACTCCAGGGAGCACAAGCACTTGATTACGTAGCAGGTCAGTAATGAAACCAGGCTCAGAGTCTGGTCTCTGACCTCATTCACATGCTAAGTCTCAGGGCAGTTACTTTGTATACTATATATTAGCAGTTTCTTTGCATGCTGCACTGAAGAGGACAAGTGACTGGTATGCTGCACTAAGCCAAATGCCTCTGACAGGTTAGGATGCCAAAACAGGCAAGGGCTGAAGAAAAAGATCCATAATAACGAGGCAACTCAACTCCCCTGAAGGCCACTTAGGAAAGCGCTTCCTTTCAGATGAAGGGTAAAACAGTTCTGCTGCTTATCAGGAGCACAGGGGGACAGCTGCCAAAGCAGATGGCCTTTTTGTCTAGTTTACTGTTCCTCCAAAACCAAAAGGAAAAACATGGGGGTTGAGGGAGGGGCAGGTCAACCATTCTGCTAACAACACAGTACAGCTGGCAAGAATTCAGCTAAATGAGAGGCATAAAGCTGCACAGGCATGAAGAGCTGCCACCTCAACAACCGGAAAAGGCGGGGGCAGAGGCCTTGCACACCTCAGGAGGCATGCAACTACACATCAGGCCTTAACATGAAAGCATGGCTACGATTCATTAACCTGGAGAGCAGAAAAAGCCTCAGGGGACTAGTTCAAAGCACACTTCCCAGTTCAGAAGCTCTTCACTACAAAGCAGGTCAGAGAGCAGCTGACAGCCCTGTGTCTTCAGAACAGCTTGCTGGATCACATGAAATAACTTCTTCTTGATTTCTTGCGAGGGCAAGGGGAAAGAGGGAAAACAAAGCCCAAAACCCAGTTCTGTCCCCTCCTCATTACTTTTCAGGCAGTAACCCAGTCAAACAAGGGCTGGCCTAAGCCTTACATCCAGGTCTTCCTCCCCCTTCCCTGTATGCCGGCAAGGACTGTGGGATTTCCCTCTCAACATAAAAAGAAACAATATATGATGTGGACAATGCTCATACTCCCTACAGCTCTGAGTGTTTTGCTGGATTCTACATCTGTTCTGTACATACGTTGGCAGCTCCCCCTTTTAGACAACACTCCTAGCAGCATGCAGCTCATCCTATGGCTCTCGGGTGATAAAAAGTAACTCATTTACCTGTCCAGAGACACATTATATTCTTGGCAAACAAGGTTCTTTGGCTGAAGGTCTATAAAGATAGAGGGGGGTTACCTTCACTGAGAAGCAATCCATTGCACTTGCTAAAAGCAGATGAAGAGGAAATTACCAGCCTAACACTGAAAGGGGGATAAGGTCATCATGCTGGGCTAGGACAGCTGACATCCATCTTAACATTCACATTTCACAGCCTCTTGAAGGGATTCAACCCAGGTTCTTATCTACCAACTGTCAGTAAATGTGTAGAGAGGACCCAGCATTTCCTTGGACAGCATGGCTGTCTTATTCTGGTTTTGGCAGGCATACATCTGGCTGGTATACTCAAAAAGACTAGTGAAAAATAGACAGAAAGCCTGTTGGGAGGGAGCATCACTTGCAGCCTGTGCCCTGCACAAGAGGTGAGGAAGGTGTCCCACAGCAAAGGTACAGGACTGAAGTCTCCAATGGTTGGAGAGCTGGGGGGGGGGGGGGGGGGGGGGGGGCAGAAACAGCTAAGCCAAGAGCTTTGTTTCCAGCATGTGATCCAAGGAGAGGGGAAAAGTAGCAGGCAACAACCTCTCCAAGCCTTCTCTCATCCCCCTCCCAAAGTGTTGAATGATGGGGGCAGAGATCATTCCTTATGATCTTGCTTAAAACAGGCTCGAGTAGTTGCACTGTCTTCTGTTCACCTCAACAGTGTGGGAAGCAGGTAACACAGCGTACACAGAGCACCAGCAGGAACTTTGGCTCTACAAGTCCCAACACTGGAAACACTAAATAGCAAAAGTTTCTATTTAGCATCATACCTTGCTATTAAAGGGATAATCAACAAAATGTCACTTTTCAAGGTCTCAAGCTTTAAGAAAGGGCACGAAGGTTCTTGAAAGAGACTTCATCTCAAGTCAGAAAAGTTTAAGGGTCATGTCTAAATGGAAAATATTTACTGCAGGTGCTAGAGCTTGAAGGTTGGGAAAGAATGTATTACGCAAAGATCTAAATTCTGCTTTAAACGTATGTGGAAACCTGCTACAGTTCCTCCATAATACACCGCCGGAAAAATGCATAACCACTGGAGATTACAGAACAGGGTCCTTCTCGATAGTTGGAGACAACACAATGATTATGTACCGGGAACAAGACTACATGAAAATGTGCATCTGTGGTTACCAGATCCCGGAAGACAGAAACAACAGAAATGGAAATGTGCTAGAAGGAAGCCCTGATCAAATAACAACCAAGAGTTGGAGTTTATTCCAAGATGATTACAGCCGCTCTGAAAATTTCTCTAGGTCATGCAAATCCTGAAGTCCTACCAGCTGTGTATGAAACTGTAATTGAAAATGTATTGGTTACAAGGAAGAGGCTAGGGTGATGCAGGCGCTAAGGTGCATGGTTGACAGCCTGAAGGTTACAAATTCAAGGGCAAAGCAGAAGCACTCACAGCGCGGTCTGTCCAGATTCCAATGAATCTGCAAGTTCTGCTGAAGTCCTTGTGACAACGACACAAAAAAGGAAGGACAATTACAAGGACAATCTACAACACTAAAATCAAAAGCTACATCTTGTCACCTCTGTAAAGGAGAAGACAGACTCGATTGAGAAGCACCTTATATATGACCAACAACTGCTGTTTCAACTCAACTGTTCACAGTTTGACATAACCCCTTTTTTTTGATTGCTAACGGCACAAGATTTTCTTTCCAACTCCTTGATGTTTAACAAAGAAAGAGCTATACAGTATCCAGGAAAGGAAAGCAGTTCTGATAAGTCCACCACAACTAATCTAATGCTTTAAATATACATCAACCAAAGCACTTCACTGACTTCCAAAGGCAACAGCAGAAAGACAGAAGGAAAGGTTTGGGGATTTGGGGCTTTTTCTAGACAGATCTAGATGTCCAAAGGAATGACACACTACATAGCCACAAGACTTGGACATCTCGTGGGAGGATCGCTCAGCAAAATCTGAGCGGTCGCAGAGCTTCCTCTCGTGCGTGGATGACCTCTACCTGACTCAAGAAGTCTATGGGCCAACGAGAGGCAAAGCGCAGCTCAACCTGGTACTGGCTACGGGGGATGACCTAGTGATTGATGGGAAGCTGGGTGACAGCGACCACGAGCTGATCACCTTCACCATCCGCCAAAAAGCTGGCAAGTCAGTCAGCAACACGCAAGTCCTTGACTTCAGGAAAGCCGACTTTGACAAGCTCAGGAGGCTTGTCAGTGAGGCCCTAAGGGACCGTGACCACAGGGAGAGGGGAGTTCAAGAGGAGTGGTTGCTCCTCAAGGGAGCGATCCTCAATGCACAAACTAAGTCTATTCCATCTCGGAGGAAAGGCAGCAAGAGGGCACAGCAGCCCCCCTGGCTCTCCAGGGACCTAGCAGACCTCCTGAGGCTAAAAAGAAAGGCCTACAAAGGATGGAGGATGGGAGTCACCTCCAAGGAGGATTATTCTGCACTGGTCCGGTCCTGTAGGGAGCAGACCAGGAAAGCCAAGGCTGCAACTGAACTCCAACTAGCTTCGAGCATCAAGGACAATAAAAAGTCCTTTTTCA
>NW_005842302.1:965960-997563 GCF_000455745.1 Alligator sinensis | reverse complement strand
AATCTCGGGACGTCATTCTCCCCCTGTACTCGGCCTTAGTGAGGCCGCAGCTGGAGTACTGTGTCCAGTTTTGGGCTCCACAATTCAAAAAGGATGTGGAGAAGCTTGAGAGAGTCCAGAGAAGAGCCACGCGCATGATCAGAGGTCAGGGAAGCAGACCCTACAATGACAGGCTGAGAGCCCTGGGGCTCTTTAGCCTGAAAAAGCGCAGGCTCAGGGGTGATCTGATGGCCACTTACAAGTTTATCAGGGGTGACCACCAGTATCTGGGGGAACGTTTGTTCACCAGAGCGCCCCAAGGGATGACGAGGTCGAATGGTCACAAACTACTTCAAGATCGTTTCAGGCTGGACATAAGGAAGAATTTCTTTACCGTCCGAGCCCCCAAGGTCTGGAACAGCCTGCCACCGGAGGTGGTTCAAGCGCCTTCATTGAACACCTTCAAGATGAAACTGGATGCTTATCTTGCTGGGATCCTATGACCCCAGCTGACTTCCTGCCCTTGGGCAGGGGGCTGGACTCGATGATCTTCCGAGGTCCCTTCCAGCCCTGATGTCTATGAAATCTATGAAAGACCATTTTTAATAGTCAGTGCCCAAACACAGAAGATGAGAGCAAGAATCTTAACCATTACAAGACAGATGCCACTAATTTGATAAGAGTTGGCAATTTGGTTTCTCCCCGTTAGTATCTTTGTGCTTTTCTTCATGCTGCTTCATTATCACAGAGCAATACTTCTGCTCATCACAAAACACAACAGCCTGAAGAGGGCAAATGCTAGAATCCCACATATCTTACCTGATGTAGGAACTGTTCTCAGAACAAAGCAAGAGTCACTGAACTCCTTGCTCTTTGGCAGTCCTAGACTATAAACAAGAACGTGGCCCTGCTGCTTACCAACAAGAGAAATCACTCTTCTCCCCCCTCTCAGGAGCGCCAATCTGGTTTAGATACAAGTTTGGCGATTCTCCTCTGTTTCCATCCTCTCTCTTCATTCCTTGCTTTCAGCACAGGACCAGAAAGACAAGTTCAAAGGAAACCCCAAACCAAAAATGTAACTCATTGTTCACGCAAGCAGACTTGGAGAAGGCCAAAAATAGATTCTTCAGAAGTAATATCTACTTCTATAGGTCACAGAGCGTGAGAGACTAACTACATGGTTTAGAAAAACTGTTGCCTTGTAACCACGCAAGTCATCCCTTTGTGTATTTTATGGAAATCCATCAGCCAATTATAAGCTTTTAAAAAAGAGGCTGCAAGAGAGCTAATAGCATTTATCTTTTACTAGCGAGGCATCTTTATATGTGCAAATATGCACTGGGGCTGGGAGACTGCCAGCAGCAGTTTGCAAAATGCCAGGCACGTTCAGGTTTTTCAGCAACTATGTGCTTGGGAAGAGAAAGGTTTCAGCAGCCTCAGACCATGGGTAAGGAAGGAAGCTGGGTCATGGAAACATGTTTGTCAAGATAAATGGAACCGAATGAAAAATCATTCACAATGATTTGCTGTGCAGTCCCACACTATAAATGCCACAAACTGCTTGAACTCATTCTTCATAGTAATGGATGAGCCTCACGCAATTCCTTGCGCAGGGTACATATACGGATAGAGTTTATTTGAAACCCTAATGAGCTGGTATGCAAGCCACAAATAACCAGATGGCAGATGGCTGATTAGAAACAAAAGTCCAGCTCTGGCAGCACTTAAGACAAATTCAGTTACACTGCTTTTGTAGAAGAGTTTCAGGCTGTAGTATCATTGTCAGCCCATGTTAAGTGGTGCTTTGCTTTGCAATTGCTTTTGGGAAATGCATTTTGCTTGCAACTCTTATTTGAAGTTTAAATATTATGCATTGTCCATGTAGGTTGCTACACTCATTGCCAGGATATCCCAGTGCCTTCCAGAAAGCAGATGTTAGTCTACCATGTTTCAGGGTTATTGGTTGTAGCCGTGCTGGTCTAAGGACATCAACAGACAAGGTTCTTTGGGTAAACAGGGGTAGACAACCCCCAGCATGGGTGCCAGAGTGTGGCAGTTGAAGGCATTTTGCTTGATGTGTGCCTCTGGGTGGGGAAGGGGCCGGGGCTACATGGACGCAACAAGGATCAGGCCCCTCGTGGCTCCCCTGCCATGTCAACATCTTAAAGCTGTGGTGTTTTTGGCACTCTGCCCAAAAAACATTGCCAACCCCTGTATCAGACCAGCTAAATAGTTAGACAACATTTCTTCTTTGAAAGCTTACAAAAAACCTTCCATAGATGAGCCTACAAACGTCACTTCATAGATCTTCCGGACACAAAAAAACATGGACTAAATACAGACACTGGATTTATGGCACATTATAACCTGCCTGCCATCTGAGAACCCCAGGTAACCTCTACAGCTTGCTTTCTTTCACCAGGTTAACATCCCTCCCTTCCCCCTCCTCCCACCTATTGTCTATCAAGCATTTGCATTTTCACAGACTTGTATTTTTGTATATTGGCTTCTAATCTACCCAGGAGAGCACCCAAACCAACAGCAGACTCTCCAATGCCTGAAGAAGGGTGTTTGTGCCCGAAAGCTTGTAAAGAACATTTTTTTTCCAACTATTTAGTTGGTCTAATAAAAGGTGTCACATTTACCCAAAGAACCTTGTCTGCCAACATTAATCTAATGCATGCAAGAGAGGTGTGTGCCTGTGTTCTTAAATTCTGCCCCCCACCCCAAAAAAACACTCCACTTTACCAGAACTGTCTTCAAAAAGGGACCCAGATGAATCTAAATCCTAAAGAGGTCAGCACTGACTAGGCCCCACAGTCAGAGCCAAAAAGATGTCAAGGAGTTAACACAAAGCTATCAAAGGGAGACATATAAGAAGTCTCCATCAAAAACCAAAGGCAGAAGTTTGGTTCTGCCAGGAAGACAGACTAAGTTCTCAATGGAGTGCTTATCTTCAGTGACTGTCTTCTCAAGGAGCATTTGATTCATTCCTTAATGTTGGTATGAACAAGTGGTTTAGCTTACATTTTAGCTTCAATTACATATTTAAAGAGCAACATACTGCATTTTGCTATAGCCCCACACTAAAACACATCTGTTTGTAACAAGCATAAAATAAGCCTGGCTAAATTTCTGACCAAGGAACTAACAGAAATATGGCCGCATTCTTTCTGGATCTCATGTTACACAAAGGATTCGTTTAAATAATTTAAATATCAATGAAAGAGATACCTTAGCATCAAGCTGCATCTCACTGGTTTAACTTTAACAGTTTGTCCATGAATGGAGAGAGCTGAAATGTCAATACTACTGAACCTGTGGTACTAAACAAAAGGTAGTAACGCTCCTGAATAAACTGCACTCCATGCCTTTGTGACCTCTGGATTTTTCTACAGGACTGGGATCAGTTCCAACAGACTGACTCCAGTTTATTCTAGATGATGAGCTGTCTGACAAAAGAAATCGCTCTGTTTGTACTTCACCTCTCTCCAAGCTTGGAAAGGACAGCGCTAAGCAGTAGAACACTCTACCAGGCAGAGTCTGCCAATTCATCTACCCAAGAGGTCTTAACACTTTGTTTGGTTGTGGAAGGGGGAAATGAAAGGGTGGGGTGCAGAAATTGTTCCTCTGCTTTGCCCAACTGTTGACAGACTGTTACCTTCTTGAGGCAAAAAACCCCCCAACCTAAAAGACAGCTTATGCTTCTTCCCTCATTTACATGCAGTTCAGTTTACAGCTGTTGATCACTTAGCCAGGAGCTCAGTGTAATAGATGTGATGACCCTGCACTGGTCACAATCACAATACTTCATGGAGAGGCAGCAAAGCTGGAACACTACGAGTGCCTTTTCACTATCAGAGTTAAACAACTTTTTAAATATTCAAGTTTAAATTCTACTTCTTCCTCCCCACCTAAATGGTGCTTCTAATTGCTGATCCTGTCACCCAGGTCATGGATGTCGGCTTGAATTTATTCCCAAGGAGCAGATCCATATGACTGCCTTTAGAGATTTATAAGAGTCAACAGAATCATTATGGAACCACTGATCTTCACAGGGGCACACCCAAAATGGCAGTCTGCTTCACAAGGCCCTTAAGATTGTTTTATACAGATGCACCTTGCACTGCACAAGTGCAGTGAGCTATTATAGCAACAAAAGGAGCTGATTAAAAGGATGCAAGGCAGGGGTCAAGAGGTTCTACAGCAGGGATAGGCAATGTTTTTTGGCCACAGTGCCGAAAAACACCATAATGCCTACCTCAGAAGGTGCCGGAGTGCTGGCATGGCAGAAAAACAAAATGAGGGCAAGGGGTACATGGCAGGATGCCCTGCTTGTGCCCTACTGCCCCTTGCCCCCCAACCCACAGCCCCTGTCCCCCAGCTCTACTGCCCCTTCCCCCAGCCCTATTGCCCTTTCCCCCCCAGCCCAGGCTCTGTGGCTGCCAACAGCTACCCCGGCTCTGGGTAGCTGCTGGAGCTCAGGCTGCTCCGAGCAGGGCTTGCAGCATCCCAGATGTGTGCTGGGAGCAGCCCGGGATCCCAGCTGGCAGCAGCTCTCCAGAGCCGGGGCGGCTGCAGCCAGGAAGCTCCAAACAGCTGTGCCGGGGTCTGGCACCAGCTCCGCACCGGTACGTGCAGGCGCGCCTTGGAGCAGGCAGTGGGGGTGGGGCCTGAGGCAGCGCAGCCCGGCACAGCTGTTTGGAGCCAGCCCGCTGCTAGAACCTGGGCTGGCTCCAAACAGCTGCGCTGGGCTTGTCATCTCCGTGCCGGGAGTGGGGGAGAGACCAGGGCTGTGCTGCCTCAGGCCCCGCCTCCACCACCTGCTGCAAGGTGCACCTGCACGTGCCAGTGCAGAGCTGGTGCTGGACCCCAGCACAGCTGTTTGGAGCTTCCTGGCTGCAGCCGCCCCGGCTCTGGGGAGCTGCTGCTGCCAGCCAGGATCCCAGGCTGCTCCCAGTACACAGCTGGGATGCTGCAAGCCCTGCTCAGAGCAGCCCGGGCTCCGTCGCTGGCAGCAGCTTCCCGGAGCCGGGGCTGGCCGCCGTTTGCCAAGGGAAATGGCCTGGTGTGCCAGTGGTTGCCGACCCCTGTTCTACAGGCATGGTCAGAGTAATGAGCCCAAAGACAGCTTGCAGGACATTTTCATAACATTCTGTGTCCACCTCTTAAAATGAATGTCTGAGGTTCTACAAAAAGTCCTAATCCTGGCACCAAGGACACTAGAAGTCAGGACTTGATCTCGGGATAGTCGGAGATCCCCTTCTAATGCAATCTGAAGCAAACAAGAAGAGTTACCTTAATAAAGTATACAAGGCATTCAAATTTTCAGAATATCCATTAGATATGAGCTGTACTCAAATACCAGTGCTTTGTCTAGGGAAGGGGTGCCATGCATGACAAGTGGCATGGGCCTCTGTGTGGCACATGGCAGATCAGGGAGGGGACTGGCAGAGCAGTGGCAGATGGGGAAAGCCGCAGAAACCACAGCCGCAGATGGGGCAGAGCAAGAAGCAGAAAGCAGAGTAGCAGAGGGAGCAGGGGAAGGGGATCAGAGCGGCACCCGTACAAAAAAGGTTGGCTTCCAATGGCCTAAGGCAATGACATCTTGGCTTTAGTCATGTGTGATTTGTGTGTCTATTGCTAGATGCTAGACTGAGCACTTACTAGCCTTGAATGAGCAGGGTATGCAGGTTTGAGGCAGAGATTTGTTTCTTCTCCTAGAAATAAAGAAATCTAGATTAACAAAACATGAGAAAGCATCTGCAGTTTGGGTTACTTGCTTTGGACTCCCATTACATGCAATAGCCACCGTCCAGCTAACAGTACTGCAAGAGATATAAATACTCACTCCCAACTTGCAGGCAATGGCTTTTCACCCTTGTTCAAACAGCCTTGTGATGACAAAGCCAAACAAAAGGGGAAAAAACAACTCCTACAAAATTCCTTAAGCACCCAGGCTCCAACAGGACCCAGGATGCTGAGTAAAATGCTGCAGACCACTTGAAAGAAAAGTCTTGGAATTTAGTAGGTTTAAGCCCTATTTAAAATTTCAGCTCCAACTAGTCAAAAAAGCAGCTAAAAAGATCAATTTCAAATAAGAGAAGCTGCCAAGGAAGAGATCTTTCACTAATTTACAAGGTTAGAAAGCTGAATCCATCACTTGGATGGCAAGCAGACAGATCTGTTGCTTAGTACAATTAAAACCCCTGGATGACTTGGATCAGCAGCTGAAAGTTCATTTATGGTGGTGACTCCCGGCTTCAGTGATTAAGGGGGGCTACAAACTTAAACAAGTTCTTTTAAACTCCTATTTGCATTCTACATGATTTGCCTGCAATCCAGTACAACTAAAATGGTTTGGCTCTATCCTTGGACCCTTGGTCAGCAGTGGTAGAGAACTATTACAAACATTACAAAACAGTGGCAAGCCTCAAGGTGCTAAAGCTAGTGAATGATGGATCAGTTGTGTCTTCAGTAAAAACCTAACACTGCTGCTGTCCCTTATCATAAGGACTGAAAATTGATTCTGTGTAGTTAAAAAATGGGGAGTAATATCAGTACTGTTTTTGTAGTTATTGCTGCATTTATTACTGTGATCTTGGGAGACTTAGACACCAAATACAAAGACAAGGGGAAAAAAAAGATCAAAGTCCCATGAAATTGTGAGAACAGAAGCTATTCGATAACAATGAACTAACATCAGGTTTCCACCTGGGAGAAGATGAAATGACTGTGGCTTCTTTGGCATCAAGAGAGACAACAGTTTATATTCTGGATATGGATACAAAGACTTGGATTAGATAATAGCTCAAAATCCAGAAACTGAATGCTTCAGTGGAGGTCACACACACGTTATAGAAAAGCAGCAAATTAAAGGAGATTTAGTTCATAAAGGTTATCAATCTAGTTTTAAAAACAGGGATGGTGATACTTATTTATCCCTAAATATCAAATTGGTTGGGGGGGGAGGAGTGTTTTTGTTTTTTGGGGTTTTTTTGGTTTTTGTTTTGTTTTGGTTTTTTACACAAATGTGGCCAATTACAAGATACAATGTAAGCTAAAGTAGCTAGAAAATGAATGCAGACCTTGATTCGCATGAAGTAATAAGTCTACAAGAGGCTGCAAGAGACAGACTGTGGGGTTGGAAATTTCAAACCCGAATCTCAGAGCCAGTGAAAAGCAACAAGTTTGTCTTTCCTTGAGCCATCAGATGGGGAAAAAAAAAAAAAAAAAGAAGCCATGTAGACAGCAAATCTTTTAGTGAACCCTAGCAACAGTGGAGTATGATCCCTAGCCACAAAAGAAATTACACTGTGTGGAACAAGTGTTTACAGATAGTCCCATAAGCGTACTTGCAACTGGCGTACTGTAGATCTGCGGGCTCGCTGTTCCCTCAGATGCTGACAAATGTACTTCAGAAGGCCTGGCAGTGAACGGTTATGCTGTCTGTTTCTCTGAGTGATAGACGTTTTTTTTCCTCCTTTCTTTTAAATCCTTGAGAACCAAGAACACAAAGTCCTGTGATGAAAGATGATTTAGGGCTGCCAAGGACAATACTAGGAGCACACATCTTTATTTATAGAATTTGTCTGACCTTCAGCTTTTACTATTTGTAACACAGCAGAAAGAAGCCTCCCTGCTATGCACCGTTTATTAACGCTGATGCTGGATGTCACACAAGCAGGGAAAAATAGGCAACATTAACTGCTCCCAAGATGCTAACATCCTCACCTTCCAAGCAGCTAAAGCCACTTCCCCAGTCTCAGCATTACTAGGTGGCAAAGCTGCATGGAGTAGCACCCCATCACAGGAAACATTAACTCCACTAGACAGAAAAAAAAAATTCTCAAATAGCATAGGAGCTAGAAAGATATCACTGGAATTTTTTTTCTCGTTTTAATTGAGGCTGAGACCCTTATAGATGAAAAGCTAGAGTTTTGAATGACTAACAGCCACCACAGAGAGATGCTCTTGCAAAGCCTTTAACGTGCAAACAAAGCAGAACGGCATGTACCTGGGCAGGTGCTTTTCCAGCCCATTAGAAACAAGCAACCGATAAAGGCAAAAAAAGTACTGCAGGATGCGAGGCAGAGAAATTGTCTATATATTTTACAGCTAGAGAATAGTTCAATTCTTTGCCTTGCTTTTAGGGTTATAAAAACAGGTGCAGCTGCAGACAGACTTGTCAGACAGCTCTTTCATCTTTGTGTAGAAGTCAGTACTGAAAGACTCATCTACTTTAAGCCCTACCATGAGAAGAGCTCAGCTGTAATACTGAAGTGCTCTACAGCACACTGCAAACACACAGTCTGGGTGGTCTTCCACTGGGGACAGTAGCAAGACGCTTGCCCAAAAACTGTGCTACTGAATCCAAGGAAGTGACAAAGGCTCCTTTTAGCTTTCCAAAATCTTGCCCTAGTATAAACCAAACGAAGAGAGACATATTGAAGCAGCTTCTCAGTCTCTTGTCTAAACAAACTCCTGTAGTGTTTGTCCCACACTAGTAAGTCTCTTCTATACTGGGGTATTCACAATATTTGTAGATGAAGAAATGCAGAAACAGCCCACTGGAAAAGCACAAAGCTCTTATTCCTCCTTTCACACAAGGGCCCAAGAAGCAACACTAAACAGCAGCACTAAAACTAATGAAGTCTACAATGGCAGCAGCCCGTGACTGCAAGTCAACTTCAAAACTTTCTCACAAGTAATTAAGGGTGCCTATATACATGCCAGGAGACTGCTCCGACATGCCGTAATAGCAACAGCACATCAGATCAGACTCGATTAATCGAGTGTACTGGAGCCAGCAACCATGTCTCGTGCATCAGCGTCCCCGCGCTTCAAAATGCTGGTGGGGGCGCTTTATCTAAAAATCGTTGAATGAGCTTTAGTTAAAGTGCTCTCACCGCCATTTTGAAGCACGGGGAGACTGATACATGAGACACTGCAGGCACTTTAATTACAGGAGCTCTCAGAGCCCCTAATGACCCTCCCCCCTCCGGGGCCTGTGTAAAAATGCCTTAAATTCCCACTGCCAACTACTAGTGCAAGACCCAGACTGCCAACTCTCAGTCCAAGCCTACAAATGACCGAGTATGGCTGGCTGGGCCATACTCCTGCAGAATATATGCAGAAATATATAGCTCCATTTTCATTTGAAAGACTTCTTGGATCCAGGATGGAAGAATGGAATAAGGGACTGAAAAAAATCCTATATGTGAACAGCCAGCAGTCCAGCAGTTGGAGGACTATAGAGTGCAAAACTGGTTCAAGTCCTTGCTCTGCTCAATTCAGAAGCCTCTTTTTTTTAATTATTTTTTTTGCTGCTGCTGTTAAAATGTAAACCCTGTTTGCCAGCTAGCCTTAGAATGGAAACAGGGTCAGGACAGTTTATCAACAGGCTTTTGATCTAGCTCATTACAACAAGCTCAGGGTTTTGCAGAGATCTACTCCACAGAGTCCTACTATGACCAATGGAGGCAGACAACTGAGGGAGCCCATTACAACTTCTAGTAGCTGTCCCTATAAATATCTTTCATGTAACCTTGCTTTGTCATGGACATCAATGCATTTCAACAGCTGGACTCTACAATTCAAAGCCAACAAGAAAGTCTAGGATTGTTGGTTATCTACTGTACCAACTGCTTCATGTCATGTCAGATACGTACACATAGTTTAACCTGATTACCTGTCTGAACGGGTTAAATGCTGTACGCCCCGTTATGTAACTATCATTAGGATTTGCGAGGCTATTTTAGCACCCGAGACTGTTTTATCATAGAAGCCCAGTCTAGCCCCTCGTGCCAGGCACTGGTGCGGTAAACGTGGCATTCTGGGAAGAGAATTTACAGGCAAGCATGTTGCATAACAGTGCTGCATGAATACAACCAATGCTAACAAGCACTTGCAGATTAAGTTTGCAAGGCTTGTGCAGAAGGGATTATTGTTTTCAGAGCATGCAGAGCTCCCCAAATTATAGAAATTTAAAAGGAGCAACAGCTGTATAAGCAGCTCAAACAAAGCACACAGAAATGGCTCTATTTTTCATAGCAAGCATCGTTGTTCCAAGCCTCAGACATGTGAAGTCAAAGTTCAGCAACAGAAAGGCTTCCTGCTGTAGAAGTACCATGTACTTTGTGTACCGCCTATTTCAACTGTTCCACTTAAATGGATTCCCAAGCAGTTTACCCTTACATCACCTCTGAGGTGTCTGCTTGGGTGTACAGATGCAGAAAGAAGCAAAGAGGCTACAGGCCTTGCACAAGGTTATACCAAGCATGTAGAGTCAAGGAGAGGCCAGCCAACACCCGTTTGACTGGGATGCTGTTACATTCCTTGTTCTTTCAGGATGGGGTTAGAGGTGGGCGGCGGCAGGGGGGGGGGGGGGGGGGGGGGGGGGAGAGAAGAGCGTTTCAAAGTTTAGGATACTTAACATTCTCTCTCCAGACTGATTTGGGAAGCTTTACAAGTCGTCTTTGCTCCTACTTAAGTGGAGATGTAGCTTATCAATTGATTTCAACTCCTTTGAAATCATCTTAAAACCAGCAACCTTGAAAGCCCCTAAAATATTTAGCAGTAGCTTTTCTGTAGCAGCTCAGCTGGCCTGTTGAATCTGATACCAAGTACAAATATGCAACAGCCAAATGAAAGCTATTCAGGGAGCTTCATATTTCCACTGAGCCTTCCTGGAAAAAGAAGGAGCCAGTAATGCAGACACCAGAAGTCTACTTTAGTCTGCAGAAGCTGGTCAGTTAGAGCCATCTAGAATGGCAGAAAGCCCTTTTTGGCTGGGCCTCTGCCTCCAAAGTATAGTAAGGTTGTTTCATCTAGCCGATGTCTTTCATAAAAGGCATCTTTAGAACAGAAGTCGGGAGAAAATGATTTCTAGCCAAAGCAGTAGGCTGTAAGGCTGTTGTACCAGTTACATGGAATGACATTCAGCACTGGCTTTTTGGATCATGAAGCAGGGGGAGGGTAGAGGTCCACAACCCTTGATCGAATCAGCAAACCCATGGTGCACAGCTTGATCATTAGCATCTCTGCTTTACTACTTGTTTACTTAATTAAGCCTGATGCACATAAAGCATGAAACTTCCTTCCAGTTTGTCTGGATGAAGTGATTTGTCTAGGGTAAGATGCTACATATTTTCATTTATTCCTTAAACGGTTAGTGAATGGATGGAGAAGGACATTAGATAACTTGCTATTAGCTAGTTTTGGGAAGGCAGAGGCGGCCAAGGGACAAAACAGGACAGTATGCAACAGCATGCTGGTCCCTGGCAGCATAGTTATTTAGTATAAACAATAAACAAAAGAATAAAGAGTAAGAAAAACTAAGGCTAGAAGAGCTCACTATTTACTAAAAGGCTTTTATGGAGTCATGCATCTCAACTTGACAAAATTAAATCTATCTGCAGTCTTAAATCCTGGAAGTCTTGGGTGGGGGGGGGGGGGGGGGAATGAAAATGGATCTCCTGTGTATCTGTAGTTGTCACCAGCACCTTTGAGAAGCCAAAGAAAACTGATACATGCTTAGCACAGGAAACAGATTGGGAAGAGTCAGGAAAGCATAGCCCAGAAAGGCACAATAAACAGGATGAGTTGTTTCAGGGAAGCATCCACCAAGAAAGCCAATTCTACAGATATAAAGGAACAAGAGGGGCAGGTGGCAGACTTATCTGCACCAAACTAAATTGGAGGCTGGTGAAGGCAGTGACCGACAGGGACCATGCCAAAGTGCTTAAGAGTACTGACAGTTACAGATGAGGACAGACAAGCTAAAAAGGACAGTGTCATTTGTAAGAATGTGAAGTTTAGAGCTTAGTGGACACCATGAAAAAAAAGTCAGTTGTTGCAGCTTTTCTACTTGATTAACCAAAGGAGAGATGGAAAATGAGAACATGGCAAAGGAGAGAGGAAGAATCTAAAGAGACATCACATGTAATTGTCAAGGTTTGAAAAAGAAATCCAGAAGTGACTGTGAAGGGCTACTCATAAAAAGGTATTTAGGGAACTTGCTACAAGCAGTACTGGCATTCAGCAGACAACATTTGAGACAGTAAGAGACTCTGAAGTTTAATTATTTACTGAGCACCAGTTGGATTACTGAATGAAATGATTATGTTGACAACCAGGTTTGTGGTTTCATGAACCACAAGGGATGGGAACTAAAACGAAATTAAAATGTTCCAGGAAGAATGCGGTGCAATCCCAAAGTATCAGGTGCCACTGGGAATGGCACATCTCATAGAAACTCCAAGAGTTTGAGGTCTTCTTCAGCCAGAGTTTGAATTAGGAGCATAGCCACGCATGGACACCTCCCAAATCCGTAGCAGTTAAGGTAGTCGCAACAATCAACAGAAAACATTCAAAAGGCAGGTTAAGGCCAGGAAATACCAGGTCAAGCATTCAGAAGCGTTCTGACATTTCCAACATGGCTGCAGAAGCTGGCAGACAGCTTCTGAGAACCGGTGTTCCGCATCCTGGAAACTCCCCACTGCTAGCAGCTCCCTTGCTTGAAAGGTAGGGCTGTGACAGAACAATGTACTCCAACACACAAAGTAAACAGGTTGTAGATAGTCAAATCCAGAAGCCAGAGGGTGATTTTCAAATTATAGTTATGTAGAGGTTTAACACAAAGCTGAGTATAGATGCAGCAGAAGAGGAGATGTGGTGGCACTTATTTCACATTCACGCTCGAAGGGAAAAAAAGCTGCATAATCAGTTTCCTTTACACCATGAACAATTAGCATGTAATCAAGCCTTACAAGATACTTCAATGAAATACGGTTGCAAGCTGTTTCCGCAAAAAATTTTTTTTGCTAATTAGCCATACAAACGATGTGCACAGAATTTAAATACATTGGTTTCCTATTAATCTCTAGAAATGGGAAGTACAGGAAGACAAGTGGATTTCTTTGACACTGTTAATGAAAATTTAGGGGAAAAAAAAAGTTATAGATGTATACTGCCCCATCCAAAAGGAAAGGGATGGGCTGCCATGCCTCCTATTCTAGTTATATGCTGAGAGTCCCACCTCTAACCCCTACATCTCTCAGGTCAGACCAGTGAGGCAATGGTGAGTTTTGCTCTTGTGAGCTTTTTGATAAGAATAAGCCAGCAGACTGATACGGCACACTATGCTGACACAGCATCTAAGTTCTACAAGATTTACTTCCATGTTTTGCTGAATTGTACGTTACTGTGCAACAGGAATGCACCTTCAGGCACTGCAGTATCAATAACCTGCATTTTGCTCTCTCGTGGTGGGGCTGGAGTTTAGATTCTGAAAATTTCTAAAATCTGAAAGCTTTGAGCGCTCCAGAAATGCCAATTTTGATAAAACATGTAGAGCTCAACAATGAAGGTGAAGTCACCAATGGAAGGCCCATTGTCCCTTGCACCAGCCTGCACCAAGTACATTTATCAGGGCCTCAGCACTCCAGAGGAAAGCAAAGAGCTTAAGGACTATATCCAACAAGGGCTCATTTACATGAGATGCTTACTGTGCAGTTGACCAATTAGCTGCACAGTAAACCATCTTGGCATCTACACGTGCACACTTATTAGGCTGGACTAAATTAATTTATTCCACAACATGATAGCACTTGTAGATACAAGTGCTATTCTGCTGCAGAGGAAAATGTGTAGATGCTGCCTGGCTGACTGGGGCACAAGGGTGCTTCAGTGCAGGGTTGCACTTCTAGCCCTGCACTGAAGTTCCCTTGTGACCTAGCTAGTTCCTCTACAGCACACTGAGCCAGGAAGGGGAAGGGGTGGGGGTGCCAGCCAGGGCTACTCTACCTAGACTCCACATGCTGTGCCTGAATAAACTGCGTAGCTCGTTGCTCCTGAGTTAACTGCTCCCGGGCACACATTTAGATGGTGCACCCAGGAGTAATTAACTCTGGAGCAATAAGCTCCATGGTTTATTTCAGGCACTGTAATTGCAGATGTAGACACAGCCCAAGAAACTTTGGTGCCCCAAGGCAGGTATCATAGTATCTACCTTACAGGCTCCTGGTTTCCAGTGGAATCCAAATCTCAAGAATCAAGCACTTCTGCTCCTCACACAGCACATGGGCACAGTGCGGTGCCTCAGAAGAGCAGTCAGAAAACCTGCACAGAGAAGGAAGCACCTAAAGCTACCCGACAGGAGATGCTAAGCGCTAAAGGGGTGCATCTGAACTCCTCCCCCTGTCTCCCTAAGGTAGGTGCCCAGCTCCATTCCTTCCTAAAAAATGTAACAGGATCATTCTTTTCATTCAGATGCAGCTGTAGTGCCTTCCTAAATGTTTAGTGGTTAGGGCACTTATGACCCTTTTCAGCCCGAGGAGGTTCAAACCCACATGGCTCAATCCCAGGGCAGGCAGTAAGGGGAGGGGGGCAGCTGTCCACCCTCCCTACCGAATCTGGGACACTGCAGAACAGAGCATAAGGCTCGAGTCCAAGAAGAGAACTCAAAAGGGAACCAGATGCTGCAGTCTAGTGATTAGGGTGCTCATTGATTGGGGGAAGATGAGAAGATTCTGTTTTCTTTAAATCCAGCAACGCTTTACTGGGAAATGCATAACTAGTTATGTGGACAGGGACTGGGAGCCCAACCTCCCTGGTGAGCGACCCATTCTCCTGAGAAACAGGGCTTGTACATTCAGGCACACAGCCATAGCCATCATGCTTCCAGCTGCAGGAGTAGCATGCACAGCTACCTCAGAGTGTTTCTGCCCAGCACTGTTTTGTGCTGTATACTTCCCTTTAGTCTTTTATTAGATCTAGCTGTAAGTCACTATTAAAGTTTCTCAGAGCACTTTATCAGTGTAATCAGTGCTAATCAGTGTAATCCTCTGCATGTGAATCAGTCACTAAAGCAGACCATCTAATCCTAGAGTGTTTATTTCCAGGATATAAACATTAAGAGGCCATAGTCTGTTAAAGATCCTGTACTTGACCAGCTGGGACCATCTCAAGAATGCTCCTTGTGAATCAGGGAAAGGTTGGATGCCTTCATTGCTCAGATACCAAAATGGGATGTGGGTGCAGTGCCCAGCTCTGTCACAGACTGGACTTCAAACAAGCCATATTAGGAAGGGAATGCTGCTCCCCTGCTGAAAAATTAGAATAAATACCTTCTTCTTCTCATGCTTGTTAGGCATGTCAGGCAAAACCTTGTCCTACCCTACTCAGGTGCCTGAAAAATCATTTTAAAAGTGTCCTCCTCCTCAGGGTATTTTTGTGACTGAATCTTAAGGCTAAGATGACAATGGCACATAACAAAGGTAGGTGCATTAAACGCCAATTTCAAGGACATATGTAGGGTGGGATCGGACACTATTCTACCTAAATATGATCCTACTCACACATCTTACTATGCATTTGTTCAGCATCTAGGTCAATGCCTAGACGCTGAACAAATGCTAGCCTCCTTCTCCTAGTCTTGTCTAGGGCCTTAAGACCCATCTGAGTACAAATAATTTTACAGTTATTATAAAAAGAGTTTGACAACTTTTATGCCCGAAAAAGGCTTCAGGTTAGATTGTTATAATTCAGGCTCTAACCTGATGAATGCCTTGATGAATACAGTATTTTAAATGAGGAACCTCAGGGTATTTCCGTTTCTTGCTTGCAACTACTCTGGAAGCTTTATATGAAGCTAGTTTCCTTAAAATGTTTCTTACATGTTATGGTTGAGTTTTATTCTCTCTCAAGGCAACACATCAACAGTAAGCATTCACTCCAACTTCTCTGCTGCCTGCAAAGTCAATGTAACTTTCAACAAGAAAGAAGTAGGTCAAGGGTTAGTTTGATCAAGTGCAGGAATGACCCCATAAGGCTAAGAGATGCTAATTTACAAGCCTTTCATTCCAAGAAGGGCTGCCAAGAGCCAGCATGTCATTACTTTCTTATTAGATTGCTGCACAGGAGATCTGCTGTGCTCAATATTGATTATTTCACTAATCATGGAATGACAGCTATAGGCACTTTGATAAATGGATTGGAGAGCTCTCCCAGTAGGTTTTAGAAGTGTCTGAGTGTCCTGCAATTCCCTATAGCTCCACCAAGTTCCAACTATCACTGTATTTCCCTCAGTGCCGCATGTTCTTCAAAAGCAGGAAGAGTACTGGGAATACATGCCAGCTCACTAATACCCTCCACAATAGACAATGCACTCCCATGAGGAAAATTGCATCAAGCCAGGGTTCTGATATTAACAATTTAGATTAAGTTCTGTGGGTCACAGGTTGCTCTGCCATGCATCTCTATAGTGCAGTGAAGCCTGGAGATCCCCTGAGTACCACAAAAACCGAAAAAACCCCCTGCCGAGTTGTAAATAAAGACTGAGCCATCCACTTGACTCTTTAGTTCTACATCTCAAGAGACTACCCTACCAACTATTTATACCCAGGTTTAAATGCATCCTCTGCCACTCTGGTACAGCTGGTGGAGGGAGAACTAAGCTTAGTTCTAGTCTCCACAACATAAAACAGATTGTGATATAGTTGCGTTAAATCACTCACTCTTTGGTCAGCAGCGGGCAGGATTTGAGCAGGAAGCGGGACAGTGCAGTGTCCTGGTAAATGAGATCCGGAGGGGCAGTTGGGCTCTTTAGATTCAAGCAGCGAACAATAATGTAGAGAACAGCAGCAACTGCAGCCAGCTTCACCCCATCAAACACTGCCGGCAGCTCGGGGGTTTCCAGCATGGCACTCATTTTGAACCTGAAAGCAGATGACAGTGACATTTAAACTTATGGGAATGAACTGACATATCCATACAGAAAAGCCTTGCAAGTGTAAACTACAGAACTACACTGACCACACTGCTGTTAGGAAGACTTTGTTGTCACGAAGGATTCAACTCAGACAAGCAATATTTAGAAATGCTCAGAAGTGTTCTCATACCACTCTATGCACTGTGGGAAATAGACACTCTGATCAGATAGGAAGGGAGATTTATTCCCAGCAAGTGTTGAATTACAATTTAAACGAGATAGGCTTCTTCAGTATCAAACACAGAAGACACTATTTTGGGAATCTTGCAATGAATGCCCAGCTCATTTAAAAAGATGAACATTGCTGAGCTATAGGAAGAGACAAGAAACCATCGTACTCTCACTGTAACATAAGCCCTACTTCTATGGAGTGTGCTGTGGAACCAAATTATTGCAACCAAACCAAATGCTTCATATTGCTTGAGGATATGGACACTGCAATATTTCTTGTGGGCATTTCTAATGGAACTTATCACTAGGGCTGTGCGAAATGGCACTGTTCCATTTTGCCTCGAGTTTTGAAAGAACAGCATTTTGTATTGAATTTCAGTTCTATTCGAAACAGCTGTTCCATTTTGCTTCGTTGAAATAGCGAGGCTGTTTCGACGTTTCTCTAGATTGACCAGGGACAGGGAGTCAGCGCAGCTAAACTGACTTCCATCCTCAGCGCTATGGTCAAAACGTTGACTAGTTTTGTTTTGTTTTGACTTTGCTGTTTTGACCTTGAAGTGGGTCAAAACAGTGTTGAAACAAAACGGCAGCGAAATTTCACACAGCCCTACTTATCACCCTAGAAGTCATGGGCTAAAATCCAACAGAGAAGTCTTGGGCAGAATTTCAGGTTAAAAGAAAAGAGTCCCATTCATTTGTTTAATCATAGCAAAACAATGTTTGGGCAGGCAGACACTGCTAAGCCAAAGAGCAAGAACCAACTCCTTTCTTGCACTTAGCTTCAATTAAGAAAGATTAAAGTGAACACCCCTTCTGGCTGTTTGGTAATGAACTGTCAGACCTACTGCCCATGCAGACCTGTATTATCTCTCTGGACACAATCAGCGCCATCCACTTCATTGGAAATTGCAGGAAATCTAGCAGCAAGCAGATGCCTTTTCTGATACCAAAGGCTCTTTTCTATCGAACTCTCACCAAGCTGGGTACTTTTCATTTCATCTTACTGCAGTTTAGAGACCAAGGACAGACTAGGGTCAAACACCAGGGTCCACTAAGAACTTTCTAAAGACAAGATTATGCAAAGACACACAAGGACCACTTGCTCTTCTTCCATCTTAAGTATATTAGCTCGGGGGGGGGGGGGGGGGGGGGGGAGAGAAGGAGGGAGGTGCAAAATGGTGGATCCGGCTGGCAGTCAGACTTCATTTCCCAGCACCCCTTGCCTGTATAATTTCCACTGAGACCCCAGTAGTGGTATGGCTGTGACAGCAAGGGCCAGGGTTTCCATGGAGACTGGCCCCAGCAGCACTGGCAGGGCAAGTGGCTGGGCAAGGAGCTGCACTGGGGCCAGGGCTGGGATCTTGCAGTGGTGAAAGCATGGTCTGGAGCCAGGGCAGAGATGCAATCCACTGCCTGCATGGCCCTGTCCAGGGTATACAAGTAGAGGATCACAGCTCTGCCCTGGATCTGGACCACGCTGCCACCGCAGCAAGATCCCTGCCCAGCCATACCCCCTGCCAGTGCTGGTCTCCATGGAAACCTATCCCCATGCTATCATGGCACTGTCACCACTGGGGTCTCCATAAAAACTGGCAGCAGCGACACAGACAGAGGTTGCTGGGAAACCGAGTTCACCATGGGCCCGATCTGGCCCATAGGGTGGAGTTTGCATGCCCCTCACTGGCAATGCATAGGGGGTGCATGCAGGTGCACATGCACCACCCTGAGTATGGCGGTGTACCCCCTGTAAAAAGGCGCTGCTAACATTGCCGATGGCACCTGCGGGGGGTAGCCGCTTGCCACCCCCCTTTTCCCCTTGCCGCCAACACTGCTGGCAGTGTCTGCGGGCAGTCCACGATCGCTACTCACCCCCTGCCCGACAACGCAGCAGCCGCCTGCGGGAGCTCCCCACTTGCCACCACCATGCTCTCGCCGCCACCTGCAGGAGCTTGCCGTGCCCCCCCAGCCTCTGGGGGCACGCGGCATTCATGCTGCCCCTGTATTAGCTTCTAGATTTAATCTAGTCTCCACTGTACAAATGAGCATAACCATTTGCCTCTCTAGGGCTGTAGCTAGCTGCCCTTGCATTAATCATCCTTTTTAGCACTGCCAGAGAAGTGGGCAATTTTTCCTTAGCCCTCCCCCTCCATTGCATACATTAATTCATCCAAGTAAACTGAGATTTGGGGGGGTGGGGGAGGGAGAGAACAAAAAACTTACCAGTGTCACTTGGTCTTCAAGGCTAGGAATATACTAAGTCCTTAAAGATCCGAGTTTCAGTGCTTGGGCCAATGTTCCAGTTGAATTGCCCTAAAATAAAGCCAAAGATTAGATTACTGGAAGTGACTGTAAAGAAGAGATATGCAGCCCAGTAAAAAAAGCACAGGTCCCACTGCAGACAAGAACATCTGCAAGGCAAAAACATAATTGTGAATTAGCTGGCGTATGAAAGTCATGGTGACCTGTTATACCCTTTCATACATCCGATTCATGGAAGCCTTTTGCCAATGTGCAAAATAGTTTCATTAATTAATCTACCCTGGGTAGCAACTCTTCAACAGTACAAGCCAAGAGACAGCTCCTACTTTGACTTTAGCATCATGCACATTAGCACAGAAGCAAGCACTTTTCTAGTCTGAGCCAGCCTTGCTCTTGATAATACAGACATATGGTCACCATCTTGCAAAGAAGTCATGTTGTGCACGGATTGTACACATCCCCTGCATTTCCTGCCATTGCAAAGAGATAGTATTAATACAGCTTGGCTCTTCTCAGTGTTCCATACATCGTGTGGCACCAACATTATGGAAGCGCTAAACTGCGAGACTGAAAAAAATAGTTTCCACCGCTTTATCAGAGGCTTAACCAAGAAACTGTTTACTTTAACAGATGGAAACTTGTTTATGAAGTTCTTTGGCTCCCACTTTGGGAATCATAAGTTCCAGCCTATCCCTCATCAACAACATGGTGACAGCAGAGGCTCAAATATGCCTATTTATTAGCTTTAGCACATACACACACCCCAGTGCTCAAGGCAAAAAACTTTCTGATATTTCATTAAGGCAAGTGAAATGGATGTAGCTTGAGGCCTGTAACACCAGTGGATGCAAACAGTCACTGGTGTTTCACTATTAGCACTTCAGATCCTCTACATAGAAATGCATTTGGAATCCAAGCTTCTAAAGAGCTTCATTCTCCTTCCCACTTCCAAGCCCCCTGCTTAGTCTCTCTGCAAAGGAGATTAAGGAAAAGAAGAAGGAGGAGAAAGACCAAATCAGTCAGTGATGTGGTCTGGCTACCCTGTCTGCTTATTTCTGGACTGCACTGATCCCTCAGAGCTCAAACTCTCACAGAAGAGAGTTAGCAGTCCACATTTCCTGTGCAGGGTGCACTTAATTGTGTTTCTAAATTACTATATTTATACCCAGTGTTTTTTAGCTTCCCATCACTTTGTGGTTTATTATCAGCTGCAGCTTTAGCTGGTTTGCTGTTTACTGCATTCATTTTATTAGTACAGAAGTTTTAAATATAAACCAGGCATAATCAGTTGTTAGCATTTTATTAGTCACCATCCATGATTCATTGTTTTATCCTTACATCTGACTGACTAAGAGGACTGTCACACTGTGATATGGTTCATATTTAGAACAACCCAAAAGGAAATTCATATGGTTTACTACATTACAAAATGTATTCACTTCTGCCCGACTTGTCCACCAGCTTTGTTCTACCCCGATGGACTGAATTATAACCTAGTCCATGTATAAATCCGCATGACCTATGTGCATTAGCTTTGAGTTATTTGAAGATGCCATTCAGTATACCTGCTTTCAGTTCGCAGTTAAATAGCTACTTGCAAGTGGGCTGGATTACTCTTTCAACATTATTTCTTGAAACATTAGTACCTACTGTTATCCCTCTAGTTCTTAGCTTTTTCCTAATTGAGTGCAGTTCAACAACAGTCAGCTCCTTAGATAGCTGCTTTACAAGCTAGGGACACCTCAGACTTGCACAGCAGAAGTTTCATCCATTTACCCAGGTCTTCACCTGAATGAAGGTTGTCCAGCAGCACCTTTCACATGGAGTAATGGCACTATGGCAGCATTTGGTTGCCAGAAATTAGTTTGAAGATTTTCTGCTTATTAAATTACTAGTAACACCCATGTCTAAGAGCCTAAGCTCTCAGAAGACACATTTAGAGCTATGTGTATTGAACATGTATTTTGAAAAATGTGGATAATTGACCCCAGTTCTCATCATGCTCTTCCTCAGTTTTGTGCGAATCAAATCAAATGGACTGAGACAAGATTTTGCTTCCCAATTTCTGAATCTTTTTGGAAAACACACAACAGGTGCCAGATAGAATCAAAAGCATTTTAAATACCCAGGGGAAGCCTTTTGCTGGAGTCCTTCCCTGCTCTTAACCTCTGCAGAACGTCTGTCTGAGAGTTCAGGTGAAGGAGGACTGGAGTTTGCACAAAGCACCGAAGCCATTAATGACTGTCATTCTACTTCCCTACTAAGCAGATTTCACCGCATTCCCCCTCAACTAATTTATCAACCACTTTATAGAGGTAATTACTGCCTGCCCACTTCTCCATACCTCCTCTTTGTTATGTTTCAAAATCTTTGTTGAACTTTTGAAAATGGCTGAGCTGCTGATTTCATAACCCTCATTTAATAGGCTTACTTCTTTTCTAGAATGCGTTTTGCTTAGGAGAAAAAAAAATGTATTAGTTTTTGAGTTAGTTGAGTCTTATTCACCTCACAACACAAGATAATTATATTCAATAAATCAAGGGTTTCACACTACAGCCTAGTAGCAAAGAGGGGGAGGGGGGCATCAGAGAAATGCCTCGTTTGCCACCTTGCCAACAGTCCAGCAGAGTAGAAATGTATATAAAAAATATGCTTGGAGAAAGAAGGATTTTGTTCCTGAAATGCGGGGGAACTTATGTGACAGATAAGAATTAAGACCGGCAGTGCAGCTCTACTGTATTATGTTTGGCAGGTGAAGATTCCTGGATTAAAAGGAAGTGTGTTTTAAGTAAGATATTTTTGTTTTACACAAGTCAAGCAAGGAGAGCTGGGAGACAATTGCACAAGCTCTTGGGAAAGCTGAACGAAATGGGAGGCATACCACAGTCATGCCCTTCTGCAGATGCACTGGACTATGCTTTCTAATAGAAACAGACATGGGAAACCGCTCCTGACAAGTCCAGCACAAGCAGTTGACACTGTAGTCCACTGGCTGCCAAGCATTCTGCAAAACAATACTTACAGCAAAACAACTTTTGGAAATAAAAATCCACCTTTTGGATACTTTTGTGAATCTAGAGAATATACAGGCTGGAGAGACGCTCCTGATCTCTTCTGGAAAATCCAGATAGCAAATGAAGGAGGACTCATGGCAAGACTTTCCCAAAACACAGCATCCATTTAAGTATTCAAGGACGATATTTTTAGAAGTCCTCAGTATTTCACAACTCCAACTGAAACACCTACAGCCAGATTTTCAGAAGGGCCAAGTGACTTGGAAATCCTGACCAACTACTGAGATGCTCACAAAAGCCAAGTCTGAAGGTCTGAAGAGGGTCGCAAGTATTCAGCCCTTCTAGAGTGAGAGGGCTTGGTTTACTAAACTAGTCTAGAAAGTATCTTCTCTCACCATTTGAGAGAAGCATCTCTAAAAAGGTTGCCTTCTTTCACCAGGAAAAAAGATAAGCTCATCTTGCCTATGTATTTTACTAAACCCTCCTTGCTTTGAACCAATAAGCTAAAACGTTTACAAAAAAGGGAGAGAGATAATTGAAGCATGTGTGCTAATCAAAAATTAATCTGCCATCTTCTCTAAGTGTGTTAGTGTTAATGCTAGAGAATAGACATTTAGCCCTTTCTAAATGCAGAACTACATGGGGTTTAACTTAAGCTGGAAAACACAGCTGCCTAACATGGCTGATGTCTTGTGCTTGGCATGAGTCCTGTGCCTCCAAGGAGGAAACAGTCTGAGGTATCTGATGAGAAATGGGAATTTCCTCTTCAGCAAGGAGGTGAAGAGGTACAATGTGTTCAACTGTAGTTATTCTGTTGCAGCTGACAAAAAACTCGAAGAAGGAGGAGATGTATCTAGTAATGAGGAACACCTTAGGGACTACAGAAAGCAACATGAGTCACTATCACAACCCCCCTTTCCAAGTCATTGTATGAATTTAAGAAATGACCTTGCATGGCTTACTTAGGTCAAGCATACTAAATAAAGCTATCAGTGCAAGTCTTAAAATCCTGTTTCATAATAAAACAGTTACAGGTTGCAAGGACCTAAGAGAAGCCCTGCCTGTTTTCTATACATAAGGCTGCTCCGTTCCCAATGAGGTGCTTTCTTCAGCCCTATTTAGTAATCACTTGACTTGCCTGAAGAATACCAGGTCTACTCATTTCAGTGAAGCACTTGAAAGTCCTTTGGCCTGTGCATCATTATCTGGTCAATATTTAAGAAAGTTCCTCCCTCCTGGTTTCACCCAAACTCAAGAATTTCATTTTTGGAAGGCAGCTCAAAATAGGACCAGGACAAAGCCTTTCCCATAGCCATCTCACACAACAAAAGTGGTGGTGACTATCCCTTAAATCAAAATTGTACCTTCACTGCCCAAGCAGTGGAGTTCAGCTGATGCTGTCAGCCCAGCTGTTGCTATTTTAAGAACTTAAAAAGCTGGAGAATTCCTCACCCACTGTAAGAACTGAAACCCCCCACTTTGCTCCACACAAAAGCCTTAAGACTGCTTTTGGATGCCAACAACTCCAGAACCTTTTCAGCTAGAGTGATTCAGGAAAGACTGAGCAGCTAGATTTTACTTCTCAATCTACATCCTTCCATGAGAAGATCAGGTTTGAAACTAGTCTGTCAGATTAACAGGCATGAAGACTATAACAGGATTTCAATTGCTGGAAATTTAATCTAGACAAATTAAAACTGGCAATAAGTAAACTAAACCAGCCCTTTACCCTAAAGTAGTGAGAGCAACCTCTACAGCAGCATACCAGATAATTTTAAACCTTGGAAAATCTACTTCAAATTAACAGTATTGCCAACTCTCATGATTTTTGGCATTGGTCTTAAAGTCTACACTTTGGGAATGCGAAAAACTTAGCTCTTTCAATATAGATATAATAAAAGCTCTATCCATAGCTAAGATTTTCACATTCCTGAAGCTTAGACTTTAAGACCAACGTCAAAAATCATGAGAGTTGGCAATGCTGAATTAAGACAGCATAATTTTTCTAAGAGAGATTCTATATATCAAAAAGAAATTATGAGCCTGTTGCAGGAGTTGCTGGGTGGAATTGGAATTACAACAGAAGTTCCTAAGAGTCCCTCCTACCTCGAAACAAAAATACCAAACCCCCCCAAAAACCCACTTACCCCAGGAATTAAAGACAATAATCCCAACTGTGTTTTTAACAAAAGCCACAATAAACCCACGTTATGTCAGGGAAATGGAGCTGGAAACCCTACTGCATGCTGACATACGAACAGTGGTATGTTGCACCAGGCCAAGAGAACACTTCGATGTTAGAGATGTCTGTGAAGAGACGGGTCCACAAAGCCAAGTATAAGAGTCTGACATCCCTCTGAATCGTCTTGCAGTGAAAGAGAAGCAACAGAGAAGTGAACATATTTCTATGGGAGAGGACTGCTGGTCAACATGAGTTTTAAGATACCAGTACAAATTGCTGAATTAAAGTTTCTGGTCATACACAGCCCCCCAGAAATGGGCAAGGAATTATCTAGCAAGAAAGGAATTAAAGAACCTCAGCTTGCTTACTGTCGGGTACGGTCTCTCTTGCCAACAGATGCATGGAGTTTTCACAAAAGACAGGCAATCAGTTTTTTACCAGAAAGAAACACATGTTACTGTAAGCCCCAATTTAAAAGCAGTTAAGTAGGAAGCTCTCCAAAGGTTTGAATAAATGCAAGTGTAACAAACCTGTACATCTAAGTCTTGCAAGCTCAGTAATATGTAAATGGAAAAGTATCAAAAACTGCTTAGCCCAATGTTATGCAAATACCTGAGAAGGTTTGCTCTCCTTGATCCTCACTAAACATACATGAGACGGTGTTCTTCCTTTTCCTTAGGGATTAAAATCAATTTACAGTTCAGGAAAAGTGTACTTGCCAGGAATGAAGAAATGCCCTAGAGAACCCCTGATCATTTAGATGGAAGATTTGAGAAGTATATTCCAAGATAAAATTGTAGCAGAGACTAAGGCTAAGAACCTCTCCAAATACTGGAACCATTGGGAATTAGGCCTCTAAATGCCTTTGAGGTTCTGGGTCTGGGTCTGTACTGGAGAGAGATCAAAAAAAGGACTGCTCCTATTAGTCCTCCTTGAAGTCTTTATCAAACCCATGAAAGACACTAAGAGCAGATATGAGCTTCAGACTGCATCTCTTACGAAGTGTTTCACCTCAAAACAAGGTGGGCACAGTGATTCATGAAGACAGTCTGGCCACAAAGACACTCGAAGGAACAGACTCACTAGATGGCACAGTTCCACGCTGAAAGACCATGCATAATGTTTCAAAGCCAGTGCTTAGATGAGAGATTTGGCTGGCTGGTCAGTCTGCAGAACTATAGGCCCTGCTCAGATCATATTCCAACAGGAATTTCCTGGCTAGTACCTTTGCTGCAATTTGAACTTTTCATTAACTAGCACACATATTAAGTTGAGAGGTACTCAAAGGTTATGGGGATAAAGGTTCATTGCACAAGGCACCATATGGTCAGAATCAGAAAGAGGAGCAGTCAGCTAGTTTTATGGACTCAGGACTGCTCCATACCCAACACACCCCACCTTTGAGTGCTGAGCACTTAAAGGAACTGCCTGTACCTTCTGGGATTCTAAACAATTCATTTTGGAGGTTTCTCTCGCCTAATTCTGTACAGATGGAACCCTGTCAGGCCCTATTAAGAAGGATCTTTTCCCCCCACACCTAGGGTGCATCTAGATGAGTGGAAACGTGCACTTTGCAGTGCCTCAAAGGCTTTCGTGGCACTGCAAAACAGCATGTGGCACACATGAAAGGGTTCTCTGTGCGTATTTGCAGCACAGAGCCAAAATTAAACACCAGGAAGTCCTGATATCTCTAAAAAACAAAAAAACAAAAAGCAAGGCGGTGCATGTGGCTGCAGCATGCACCACCCGAAACCAGAGCCTAGCTGGCCAGAGCTACACCCCAGCTACTGACCAGGCTTGCAAGCCTGAATCACCAGAACTGCAGCTCCGGGACAGCCCCCACCCCAGGTAAAGCTCCCAACCTCCCCTACCCCACCCATGGCAATTTGCCACACGCCAGAGCATGTGTGAAGTGGCATTCCCAGGGACAAGTAGCACAACTATGTGCCACTGCCATTTGTCCCCAGGGAAATGCACGTTCCTACTCACCTGGATGTGCCCCTTGAATCTAGTCAGCACCCACATGGGCCTCAGTCATTTTTCTTCCCTTCTCCCAAAGGGAACTACACTTTGGCTATCCAGAAGCCATGTAGCTAAAAAGGATCATTCTCAATCTTATACAAGAGAAAGAGCTCCCATCTTGGGTTCCCGATTAAAAATGTTCATAATCCAGTCTCTCAAATATTTATTGTTCCTCCTATTACCGTTCCACAAAAACAGCCTAAAAGATTCCTGCTTGCCACAAAGATATACGACAGTTTCAGTACAGGCTATGTGCGTCAGATATAAATTACAAAGATTAACTGGAGACAAAACCATGAGGACTTTGATATGGCTCAGATAAGAAGTCAGTCAGTTGGATGCGACTTATCTCACAAAGGAAAGGAACTCTTATGTATCCAAGCATATGTAAATCTTCCTTATGTTTGCTCTCATAGCTGAAAACGTTTTGTTTTGATGAAAGACCAAGAGATGGGCACAGCTGGCTAGTACCAACACTAAGATTGCATTCAGAAGTCCTATACTCCATGATGTTATCAAGGCGTGGTATGGAACCATGAAAATGCAGATAGCTCCATTAGCGTATATCAACATAGCTTGGTCTCTGGAGAGACGGTGTTCTCCCAGCCAAAACACCCAGCCAAACTCAGGTTAGGCCTAGAAACAAGATCAATGGGATGCACTGAGACAAATGTGGTGTTGTAGCAGAGACACTGGCAAAGCCTTTTAAACCTTGTTAAAACAGACTATGTCTCTTGCTCTGTTTGGAGATGACTAAAGGTTGTTTGGTCCTATTCACCAAGATAAGGGTAAATGTAGTGGATCCTGATGCTGTGTATGGAGGTCCCTTACTCATGTATAGGAACCCTGAAAAAACCCTTTCCCAAAGGTTTTCCACATTTTGTAGAGTAAGCTACAAGGTGGAAAGGCTACAAGTTGAGAGCTGTCTAAAAACCACAAAAGCAACAGTGTCTCACAGATATCATAGGCAAGGCGAGTGCCAGTTGGGTATCCAAAGCAGATATTGCCTAAGCCCTCTTCAATGGAGTACCAGCAGATTTTGTTTAGCTGGCGTGCAGCGATCCACTGAAGTGAGCTCTACACTCAAGTCAGGGGAAGAGGCAGAAAAAGAACACACAAGTCCTAAGGCACCTGCCAACTAACTACAGGAGCAATTCCTTCAGTGCAGTAGTACCATGATGCTGAGAGCCTTCTATCCACAGCTGTCATGGCAAACCTGGTAAAAAGCATTATGAAAACACTGTTCTGATCTCTTGGGTCTACTACTTAGTTTTCCACAGAACTGGCACCTGCTGCCTTCCCTAGGAGGGGACTGCAGTCATATGCTCCAGCCCTCATATATTTATCCCCTCTTAGGCTCTCTACAAGCATCCCCCCTCCACACACTGCTTTTGGAGCTCATGGCCCTATGTCTGACTTGTACCCAGATTCCAGTCCACTTGGACGTCACAGCTACTCTTTGTTCAGTTGCAGGTTTTGCTGTCAAGTGACTATTAACACTTCAACCCAGCTACAGCAGAGCACATCTTGCCACAGCTTACGCTGCATAGTAAATTAGAGACAGTCCAGAAACTGAGCCCACATCAAAGCTGTGCAGAATACAAGGCAAACTGTACAGCCCCAAGTACACTGAAGAAGATATCAACTGTCCCCTCTGATAGCAGCTGTCCAAGCCCTGGGGGAGCTGCATCTGCTTATCCAAGCAGACTCCCAACACTTGCAGGAAATGTAAGGAGCAGGAACCGCGTTCACAGAAATCTGTTCTGAAACCATGTGAGAGAAGAGCTTTGCAGTCATTCAGCAGAAGGTAGCAGCTACTGAAAAAAAAATAAAAAAATCAAGGGCAGGAATCGAGAGAAGAGCTCTTGAATTCAGGAATGTAAATTAACTAACTAAATAAAAACAAAGCAACAGCACTTCAGGACTGAGGAGGGTAGTAAGCTAAAAAAGCTACCTTAAAAAAAGCCTTATCTAGAGCTACCGAGCTGGGATCAGTACCCAAATTCTGCACATACAATTCTCTGCTTGTGGTTAGGACAGACCAGGAAAGCGAGATAAATATAAGTCTTGTTCAGGGAAGGGCTTTACCAGTTGACCTGGAAGTCATCTCTCTGTATCCCACTTTCCCCATATTTTCGTAAAGGTATGTAAGGGCAGTTAGGTCCCAACTCCCACTAAGTCAGCTATAGTGGGGCACTTAGATATTTTTGCAATGACATTTTTTCAGTTCCAAAAATAATCAGCTGACTTTAAAGGGATTTACAGCTTGGATCTGTTTGACTAGTCATGCATAGCTCACATACCATGACTGCTGAGTTTTCAGTTGTAGCCGTGTTGGTCTAAGGACATAGGCAGGCAAGGTGCTTTTGGTAGACGTGATATTTTATTAGACCAACTGAGTAGCTGGAAAAAAATTCTCTGCAAGTTTTCGGGCACAATCACCCTTCCTCAGGCTTAGGAAGTCTCTGCTGTGAGCACTTCAGATTTTAATGCACAATGGGGTTCTGATCAGGACAGCTACATCCTATTAGAAGTTTAATAATTCATACCCCTATCATCATATTATAAAGGTTAATAAGTCTAGACTATGCTTTTTATATCACAAAGCTCTTTCTGCAAGGTACAGGAGGCTACAAAACAAGAGGTAAGCTCATTAACTAATATACCCAAGACCCAGTCAAGCCATTTCACCATTTCCTACAGAAAGGGCACCCACAGCATACTGCCAGAGAACTCCAGTCTGTGGGTAGAGCAGAAGTTTGCACCCATCCAGTACAGTTTATCACTATGGATTCTTAGTAATATTTCACAATGTAAATATGTTAACAATATGAATTTCTTGCAGTCCATTGCATTTAGATTTAACAGAAATAGTGGTTTCGGGGGAACTTATCCTGCTACTGTCCCAAGTTAACCTTTTCAAAACTTAGAAAAAAATCTAGAGTGTTTTCATGTTTGTTCTCATTTTCAGTGCAAGTAAGTTTCTTTGCAAGTCATTGGCCTGGAGTGTGAGCAAATGAGTTGCTGCTGTACTGAGAAAAATGAAGTCTCCTAGAAGCCAGCTGTTAAGCAAGAGTTAAAAGCTTACTAGCTATTTTGACCAGATATCCTGACCGTGTCAAAACCAACTTAAGCAGTCATAAAAAGAATGATAAACGTTGGTCAGTTGTTTTTCCATTTTCAGCACCTTAACTGACAACAGCAGCAGCTCTTTAAATGTAAGTTGCTTGGACTTGAGCTCTGTGAATAATGAAGGGACAAATGAAGAACGCTAGTGCCCAAACTGTTACTGCCACATGATTCTGCATATGATGGAACATATTCTCATGATGAACTAAAGAAATTACTTAGCTGTACCAGACTCCAGTTCAGGGCACCTGTTCTCACTGGCATATGGGCATATAATGACAGACCAAAGATAGGCTTCGCTACTTGGGAATTTAAAACACAAGTTTCCTGCCACTGATGTTCCCACTAGCAGAGCTGAACTTATGGCAAAGAGTGCTATCAGATAGAAGGAGCCAGTGTTTCAAGCACCATGTTACGGAGTTCATGCTACATGTAGCATTAGAGAACAAAAATTACAAATGCTGGTGGCTGCCTGGCCGATGGCATTTTTTCCATTATTACTGTCACTCTCAGAGCTGCCACAACTGTTTTGTTTTTCTAAAGCAAAAATATATATTGTCTCCTATAGGCTATTTCCCTTTTCTGATCCTTGCACATTGACAGCAAATCGCATAGTCTGGTATGGAAGTCTATTTAACATAAGATAGGTTTTTGAAGAATGGGAAATGTTCATCTGTATGATCAGTCATAGAAGGTTTGCAGCTATTTTAATATCTAACATAAATTTGACATGTAGAGCAGCTGATTTGTGATGTCAAAATATTAAGTAACTATTAAAATAAACTTAAAATGGAATGAAGAGAATGAATTAATCTGGAAGATTATTCAAAACTGTAGTCCAACTAAAAAAATTGGCGGTGAAGCTTCAGAGAAGCTTACATTTTCCAGAATACAAAATAATGGCGTTGAAGCATTTCAAACCACAAGATCTGCCACCTGGATCAGTTTTAGTTTAAAATCTAGTTTGCAACATAAAACGTTTGAAAAGTCCTGCCAGCTACCTTCAAGCAACAACAGCTCAAGAACTTGAAGCCAGCTTGATCTGTGTTTGCCAAGCAAATCCAAAATGTCATTGCATCATTTTTTCTCCCTCACCTGTTTATCTTCCCCAAGAAGCTGTGATCCTTTGAGTGTGTTAAAACTGTGTGGGATAAAGAACTATCTTTATCTAAGGATGTGCCTTGACATGTTACACAAGCATTTATACTTAAAAGCTCAAGAGGCAATGAGCCAGCAGCAAAGATCTCACCTGAAGATAAAACAAGGTTAGGAAGGTCAGCCAAACCTAAACTGCTTTCTTGAAGAAAGCGGTTTTGTAGTGTGGGAGGGATGTATGGGGCAGCCCCTCTAAAAAACAAAGCACTGACCCCCCAACAGAAGCAGTAGGAGCTTTTCTATCACTGGCAAAAGCAAGAGGAGCGCCAGTAAAAAGTCAAGGTTAACTCCATCCTCTGAGATCCGCTCGCTTGAGACATGCTGAGGAACCATCAACGAAGCAAAGCTGCAAATAAGCCCTACAGGAAAGAGGTGCGGCAAGAGGATATGGAATAAACACAGATTAGATCTCACTGGAGATTGCAGCTTTTCCCCTGCATCCTTGCTGGTAAAGCCTCCAAAATTACAGACATAACAACATTGTGAGTAAAATGGCTGCATTTCCACTTGAACGGAGCAGACAAGAGCCTCCTCCTTCCAGTGTGGAAATAAAACTCACGAACAATACAATGGAAGGTTTGCAAAGAAAACAACAAAACACAAAACAGAGAATGGGACCAAGAGAAGAGAAAAGCGGATGGATGGTGCGGCTGTCAGGACGAAAGCTACTGCAAGTACGCACGGAGCGGCCGGCACGAGTTGAAATGGCCACGCTACTTCTTACAGCCCATCGCAAGCAGGGAAGCGAAGAGTTGCAGTCCTACCCGTGTCGCGGGCAGTCCTACCCGTGTCACGCGCGTGGGAAAGCTGAACACCATCTACCAGGGGGCCGGCGACTTTAATAAGCCACCGGCTTATCTTTGTTGCACAGCCGTGGGGAGGTCCTGGTGCTGCTAACTGCAGAAACCACCTAAGCCGGGG
>NW_005842302.1:962197-965444 GCF_000455745.1 Alligator sinensis | reverse complement strand
TGGTCCTCTCCGGCACCCCCCCCCTGCCTGTCTCGGGGGGGGGTGCCCGGCCTTGGCCTTTGTGACTGGAGGGGGCGGGGCTGCACCGCCCCTCCCCCACCCGCGCCCCCGGCCTGGGCTCCACGCAGGCGGGGCCTGGCAGGGCCACCCCGGGCGCCTGGAGAGGTCCCTGCAGGGCCCGGCGCCGGCCCTGGGAGGAAGGCGGTGCTGAGCCCTGCTCCAGGGTCCTCGGGCAGCAGCAGCGTTGCTTGCAGCCCACATGGGCTCTGAAGTGACCCTGCTGCTCCCTAATCCACGAGGTGCTTGGGGGAGATGCTGGGCTGCAGACCCTGTCAGGCCTGTCCAGCTTCCCCGTCCCAGGCCCAGCCCGGAGCATGCCCCTCTGGCTGCTAGAGACGGAGCAGAGTGATGCGGTGCCAGAAAGCAGCGCAGGCAGGAGCTGGGCGCAGTGTCCCGGCCTCCGCCTCCTCCCAACCCCCATCTCAGCTCAGCTGCAAGCACCGCGCTGCTCCCCAGCTTGCTCACTCTCCCGGGTACTTTATAACGGCTTTCAAATCCTACTTTGTGTCCACGCAGGCATTTCCACCAGCGCTCCTTCCAGCACTGATTATGCCTCAAAGAGACTGGTCATGATTATTATTTCCGAGAGAGGTGCGGATAGGGGAAGGTCACAAGGAGACACTAATAGCAGCAGTATTGGCTCTCTCAATGCTGCCCTACAATCACCAGACTGCCCCCCACCTATTAGGCTGATTTAGAGAAAGGGAGAGCCACAGCTTCAGCTGTCACCTAATAAAGATCATTTGCATCTGAACCACATGCACATACTGTGTAGACTACTGGGTGTCTGTTTTAAGGATGGACACCCAGTAAGAAGCCAGTGACTTCTTAGCGCTTACTTTGCAAATTAATCCTGCCCTTACAGATTTCTCTTTACAGTTGCTCAAGCAGTAAGAGTAGAAGTAAGAGTGGAAGCAGCAGCCTAAATGTGGCTCTCAACCACTGGCTTTTTAACCAGTGTGACCAGTGTTACAGATTGTGTATCTGTGCTAATGCTCCCAACAACACTGAGACCAATGGGATGCCATGGAGAGCATACTTTTGAAAATCCTTAATGTAGCCCCATAACATTTGTGTCTCATCTTACCCATCTCTAAAACGGGGATAATACACTTACCTCCCTTTTGGCAACATTATTAGAAGTGCTAGAATGGTTATCATTTGTAATATGGCTTGCAGTATCCAGGTAGACTGCAGACATGTTAGAACTGCTCAATATGAAATCAGTATCAAGTTGTAAGACTTGTCATAAGCGGAATAAAAACTGTTCAAATGGCCTGTACAGACAGGGAAGCTGGTTCTTTCCTGTGCATTTGAGTCATGTATGCTTACAAAGGAGTCACACTTGCTTTGCTGCTTGTTCCTGACACACACCAATATTTACTCACTTGAGGTCCTGCTGGTGATTTTTCTTTCTCATGCGTCGACAACAGAATTGACCATTGAATTCAGATTTCAGGAACATTATTGCTGGTGATGATAAAAGATAAAAGCCAGAAGAGTCCACCTGGTTTTCCAATCCCTAGTGGAACTGGTTGCAACAGCCGTTGGCAAAATCCGCTTTGAATATATAAACAGAGGTCTGAATATCTAGAGGTCTGAGGGAAAACAAATAGAGAGGCCCACAATGTGTTGTTTATAAGTCACTGCTCTGATTATAACCTACAACTCCCGACAACCGTTAGATTCCTAACAGTATGGTCTACTCCCAGCTCAGTGAATGTCACAGTCACTGCATAATTAGATGGAAAAATCCACTCTCCAATTTCAGACATTTTTCTTCCTTTGTTTAGGTCTAGTATAAGTGCTCCATGTGCTCAAGAAGCTAGTCACATTTTCCAGCGGTTGTGTATCCGGAGGAATGACTAAGTCCCAAGGACTGAGTCACTGTAAAGAAAAGTGCTTCTGGCACAGAAAGGGAATTGCTCCAGTGAAAAGGTCAGAATAAAAACAATCCCAACCCCAGCGATAGCTCGGAGGTTTCCCATGTCAATAGTGAGAGATGCCTTTCTTGCCGACTGCCCAAGCCCACAGTACTTACTCAAATCAGCCACCGATTTAGCTACTGCCTGTACTGTGAAAACAACCAGGATTTATAATGGCGTTAAACTCAGTTATGTTCCAATTAGATTTGGTTTGGTCTGGCCTGTGTAGCTAGAGTCAAGTTATATAGATAACCAGGTGAAAAAAATGGGCTTCAAGTATTGGCTGTGTTGGACTTTAATCCATCTTTGAAAACAGTGTTTGGATTCTAGGCATAAAGGATCGCAGCCAAATTAATTCCAAGCATGGTTTGGCTGGTCCCTGTGGACAGGGGCAAACTGCTTGACAAATATCTTCACAAAACAAGTGAAGTCCTTGAGCAGCCCCAAATCTGTGAAGATCCTGCCAAGTGAAGCCCAGATACTATGATGATGCCTTCTCTCACATAAACATGCAACAGCCCGTGTATACACATTTATGACATGACAAAATACCCCTCCTGGCAAAACCCCCACTTCACTGCACCCGCTTCTCCTGCTGCAAGGAGAATGAGAGCAAATGCATGGCAGATGTTAGTCACATTGTTTAATGCACTGCTGAAGGAAATGAGATATTACAGAACTGAGGGCCCAGCTAGAACAGAACAGAGACAGAGTATAGATGCTGGGAAAGTAGGAGCCAAATGACAGGCCTGATTGGGTTAGTACAGACAAATGCAGGGATTAGCTTTATTTTTGCTACAGGCAATGGAGAGTTTTCTGAAAGGGATATTACTGGGAAGGGAGGAACCTGATCATGGAGTTTCCCTCTGGATTTCAAAGGAAAAAGGCACAGCATTACCATGCAGTGCAGAAAAACAAGGAATGGGAGGGAGACAAAATGTGGTTGAAGGCCAACTGGGTGCTAAAATGGCCCCACAGCTCATGTGGGTTGAGGATCTCTCCCTCCCTGCCCTGGCGTGCGCCATTCACTAAGACCAAGCTCTTGCGGTGATTAGCACAGCGCTGCCCCAGCCTCGGTTCTGAGATGCAGGGCTGGTGGAGCAGCCTGGCCAGGAGCCAAGGGTGAGTCTGCAGCTTGCCACATAGGGCTCATGCTCCGGAAGTGTCATCTGAGGAGCAGTAGCTTAAAAACATCTCGTAAAGGCAGAGCGAGTGAGCATGGTGTTTGATTTCCAGGCAGCCTCTGCCCCATGCCAGCAGCT
>NW_005842302.1:961037-962187 GCF_000455745.1 Alligator sinensis | reverse complement strand
CCTGCTGAGGGGGCAGAAGGCTGTTCTGGAATTCAGTGCTCAGGAAGTGATGGGTGCCCTCCTCTTTGCTGATCATCAGCCCTGGCATTTACCTTGCACAAGAACCCAAAGCACTGGCGACGTGTAGGGGTGCACGTGGGTGCATGTGCACCCCCCCCGAGATTGGCAGTGCACCCCCTGCAAAAAGCGCTGCCGACACTGCTGGCAGTTGTTGACCACTGGCCAGCACTGTGCATTTTATTTAATGTGCCCAGGAACTTGCTGGACACCTGGAAGATCTATAAGCAGTCCACTTCTGTCCCACAGAGCCACCACTCAGATGTGACACAGAGCAGGAGAGGCAACATACAGATCACCTGGCCTATCCCCTGGTTCCCCTCCTTTTTCTTCCTCTTCCCTGCTCCAGCCTTTTCAGTGCCAGCCCATAATTTCCTTTCACCAGTTGCTCATTGCCTGGTTCCAACCTTCCACCCTCGTCTTGACCCCAGACCTCCCATCCATTAATACAGCAGAAGATTCCTTAGTTATATAGTTATTCCTTAGTTCTGGCTTCTTTACTATTCCTTCCATCCAGGAAGAGCACAGACCAACTGCAGATGCTTCCTCAGCCTGTCAAAGGATGCTTGTGCCCGAAGGCTTGCAAAGATTTTTTCCAACTATTTGAGTTGGTCTAATAAAAGATATCAGATTTACCCTGCAAAAAACCTTGTCTGCCTTAGTTATGTAACCTATTTGCCTACCCCCTACTTCAGTGATTTTCAACCACAGTGCTGCAGCTGTTAGCAGCGTTAGGTGTGCAGCCATGATTCACAAGATGAACCCAGAGATTTCAAATAAGAAACCATAGTGTTAAAAAAATCTGACTTCTTGTTGTCTTTCAAAGTTCTTGGCAACAGAAAAAAATGGCTGTATTATTTTTTCAAAGTTAAAAACTGAATGAAAACTAAGAGCTGGCATTTTCTGAGCGGTAAGTGCCTTGAGTCTAAAGAGATTGAGAACCACTCACGTACTCCCAACCCTGTTAGGATGCCCCCCTGTGATGGGATAGCTTCATTGCACATACCAGGGCTTCTCACATCTGACATTCCCCTTTCCCCCACAAACTACCTGTCTGGTATCCTTCTATTCCCCTCCATCCTGTCCTCTTTCC
>NW_005842302.1:957681-961012 GCF_000455745.1 Alligator sinensis | reverse complement strand
TTCCCTTCTGCCAGGCACTCTGTATGCTCTGGATCTCCCTTTGCTCAGCCTACAGGTCAGCTTCCCCAGGCACTGCTCACTGGGCCTCCTGTAGGAATCAATCTTTCTGGGGAAAGTATGATGGGGTGTGGTTTTCTTAAAGGGCTTCTCTCTGTAAAAAGAGCTGGGGTGGGGCTGCAGCTGTGTTTTCTGGTATGGAAGGCTTAGAGGTGGGACCAGGTGCCCCTGATTTCTTGGCTCTGTGGGAGGTGGGCGCCCAGCTCCTGGAGCCCCTGGCTGCTTAACAAATCCATAAAGAACATTACTAATGTATTGCATTACAGAGCATTACCCTGTAACAGGAATAAGTCAAATGCTTTGGGGTAATCAGGCTCAGTTAATTTTCTGGCTTCTCTCTCTATTACAATAAAAAAGGTGTTTGCTCCCAACCCTGCCTTGAGGGAAGGCACTACAAAAATCATCATTAGCTGCACGGGGATTCTGCTCAGGTGGATCTCCTCATCATGCAGTCCAGATCTTGCACAGCTTGCAATGGAAGAAGACATGGACCAGGGATGGGGAAGGCATGTAGCTTGCAGGCCAATTCAGCCAACACTCATTCACACTGATCTCAACTTGCAGGTCTCCTGACCGAGATGCTTTCTTTGGCTTCACAACAGCCTTTCTTTCAGTTCCAAGCCAGAACCACCCAACATCTGACATCCAGCTCTCTCACATGGGCTGTGCACCCCTAATTATAAGCTTAGCTAATGATGCATGCCCTAGAGACACATGCTGAGGTCTAATGTGCACCAGGTGTTATTTGATGTACAAGAAGACACCTGCATTCACAGTGAGAAATTCAATGCATATGGAATTGAAGACAAGGGGGTGGTAGGGAGAGGCAGATAGTTTGGGTGGGAGGAAACTCAGTAAACCTCTAGGGAAAGGAGAAAGCTTTGGAAATAAAGAAGTACCTGGTAAAGATAGAGAGATCTATGTGGTTCTCCTGGCCTACTTCCAAAATGTCACGTTGAGTAAAGAGAATTATTTATCTCCTGTTCAGTTCCAAGAGGCCTATCTGACACTTGTCACAGTGGGTGGCCAGGAGTTTGGGGTTACTGTGATTATTTGGAAGCCAAAAGACAAGACTGTTAGGGCCAACTTTCTGAAGTGATTAGTTTTTAAACCTTTTTATTATGGAAGAGTTGCCATATAAAGCATGGTGAACAGTGAGGCAGGATGGATCTTCAGTTCTGCATGCGGGAGAAGTTCAATGCAACCTACTTCTGGAAGTGCTGCTAGTTAGTCTATATTAATACATAGAAATAATCACCCTCCCATACCAACAGTTCCACCAACACCCAGCAGGGGGCAGAACAGCCCTCCTAGGGAATCTCATCAAACTCTATGCCAAGAAGTAATGCAGACAAGTACCTGCATTATTGCTAACCTCACCTGCATTTGTTTGAGTTATAGTCAGTAGGGGTGCCAACTCTATTTGCATCTATTCCAGGAGGTTTTCAGAACATCAACATGCCCATGACACACAACATGAATGTGCCTGCGTATATCAGTCAGGGATTATGGTGCGTAGACTTTACGTTTGGAAGGCAAATGCATGTTACTATTACGTTTTAAAAACCCACTGGACTACTGTAAAAATTGGGTTCAACATTTAATGTTTATTTTAATGAATGCCCTATCATTATGTCCCTGGTGATGCTCAGCAGTCTCTTGGAGATTTATATCTAATTCCTGGAGACTCCAGGGCAGTTCTGGAGGGTTGGCAACCCTAATAGTCAGCCTTAACCAAACTCTGCTGCCTGCCTGTGTCACCACTGGGTTAATGCATACAGCGTTCGGGTGAAATAAATGACAGAGGTGACCATGAACTCAATGAGATTGTAGGGTGATGATGCTAGTTTTGCTTAGGTTATACTTGTTTATAAAGATGACCCTGCAGGCCATTTGGAAATGACATCTGGTTTAACACAGTTCCTAATCCTACAAATGTTAGAACCCAGCTAGCTCTGTGCTAACTGTTTCTTGTTCTTCACCCTGATACAACATCTGGAGGGTGAATAACCTGGGAATAGCAAGGCTGAGGATACTCAGATTTAAACGTGTCACGGCTGAGACAGGATCTTCTCGAGGTGGAACATCAGGTTTGGAATTCATTCCAAGGAGAGATGAGGCTGGATCACCAATCTCTAGGGCACAATGTCAAACTCATTACCTTTGAGAAGTCTTCTCCTGAGAGCTCAGGTGCAGGGACACTGTACTGATGCATTTCTCCTAAGAGCATCAGAACTGCATCAGAATAATTGTGTAACTGATTCTTATTAAGCAGGATTCATTTATGAGTATGGAGGATTTTGTTGTCCTGCTTGTATGAAATCAATACACTTCTTACCAGCTGTAGTAGATGTAGACGTTATGGTGATGGGCACCTTAGAAACTCAGTGATTCGCGGGGCAGGTTCTCTGAGAAATCTGGCAATCTTTTCACATGCGAAGGGTGGTGTGAAATTGAGGGTGTGAGAGAAATGTGGCAGTTCATACAAAAAAAAGCACCATTTTCCTCATTTTTATCAGTGTGGAGTTCACACCCCAGGTTTTGATGATCAGTGTTCTTGTCACTGAAGCAAGACTAGACTTTTAACAGTTTCTTTGCCTCTGTTTTCCTGAACAGGGACTGGGATATCCCACCTACCAGAGGTAGGGACAATCTTGGGGATAGCTCTATCAAGCCTTCAGTCAGTGCAGATGTAGTTAGGGACCTTCTGGAAGGGCTAGACATTTTTAAATCTGCAGGTCCAGATGCCCTCCACCCAAGGGTGTTCAGGGAGCTGGCAGGGGTCATCACGGAGCCTTTGGCCCAGCTGTATGAGCATTCGTGGTCATCTGGCCAGGTGCCGGGGGATTGGAAACTGGCTAATGTGGTCCCTATTTTTAAGAAGGGGAGGAAGGAGGACCCAAGTAATTATAGGCCTGTAAGGCTCACCTCGGTGCTCAGGAAGCTCTTGGAGAGGATCACCAAGGAGCACATCTGTGGGGGGGCCTGCAGGGGAGATCATGCTCAGGGGCAACCAGCATGGGTTCACCAAAGGCAGGTCCTGCCAGACCAACCTGATTGCCTTTTACGACCAAGTAACTGAATCCTTGGATGATGGTGTTGCTGTGGACATAGCCTTTCTAGACTTTAAGAAGGCCTTTGACACTGTCTTTCACCCATCCTCATCAATAAATTAAGTGACTGTGGCATTGATGCCTGCACAGTTGGATGGGTAAAAAATTGGCTGATGGGGCACACCCAGAGAGTAGTGGTGGATGGGTTGTACTCAACCTGG
>NW_005842302.1:940685-956891 GCF_000455745.1 Alligator sinensis | reverse complement strand
TCAGGCTAGATGATCTGTTCAGGTCCCTCCTGACCCTAGCTACTATGAAACTATGAAACTTGCTGTTCCTTGAGCTTCAGGCATTTGAGTAAGTCTCAAATTCTGGCCTTTTCTATACTTCCTCCCTTCACTTCCAGAAGTTCTGGCAGGAAACAGCAGCTACCAACAGAGTATATGCACTCCTCAGCGCTTCTGGAGTCTTTGTGTGGCTCCGCTCAACACAGAGCAATTTAGGGCTGTGCGAAACAGCACCGTTCCATTTTGCATTGAGTTTCAACAGTTCGGGGGAATAGTGTTTCGTCTGGAATTTCATTTTGAGTCAAAACAGCTGTTCCGTTCCATTCCCTTGAAACAGAAAGGCTGTTTTGATGCTGTTTAGAGTTTCACTGAAGATGGGAAGTCAGACCAGCTGGGTTGACTTCCTATCCTCAGCTCTACATCACACCGGGGCGGGAGGCAGCCCAGCTGGGCTGCTTCCTGGGGCCCCACACTACATTGGTCCGGAGGTGGGAGGCAGCTTAGCTGGGCTGCTTCCCGGGGCCCCGCAGTACATTGGTTTGGGGGTGGAAAGCAGCCCAGCTGGGCTGCTTCCTGGGGCCTTGCACTACATCACTGGGCTGCCCCCCACCCCTGGACCAATGTAGTGCGGGGCCCCGGGAAGCAGTGCAGCTTGGCTGTTTCCTGCCCCTGGACCAATGTACCACAGGGCCCTGGAAAGCAGCCCAGCTTTGAAATGTTTTGACCAGCCTCATTTTGTTTCGAGGCTATTTTGACCGCCTTTGTTTTGTTCCAATTTTGCTGTTTCGACCTTGAAATCGGTTGAAACAGTGTTGGAACAGAACGGCCGGCAAAATTTCGCACAGCCCTACAGAGCATGCCCTGGGAAGACCCCAGCTACTGAAAAGACCAGGCCAGCCAGCAGAAGGCATGGCAGTGTGTACATGTGCCTTCTGCTGGCTGCTGGGTGGCAGCAGAAGCCTTAGTTTGCTTGGCAGAAAGGGAGTTCCTCTACCAGCAGAAAGGAGCGTACGTTAACTATAGAGGAGCTGTGTATGTGAATGCACTCAAGGCTTTGCAAGCAAAACGTTGCATAGTAGACTAGGCCCCCATAACTAAGTAGGGGGAGCAAGTGCACTAGTGAGTGCTAGGGGGTGCTGTGCTGCAGGAGATGGCCACGGTGGCCCGGTTAGCTGCACTCTGCTGCTGAGCCAGTATTGAGCTAAAACTCCAAAGCAGGTCATCTGCTGCAGATGCTGTCTTTGAGTTGAGAGTGAAATCCAAGCTTCTAGTCAACTGTCATCACTAAATATCCTCAAGTGTAGGAATCCACATTTTAGGACCTGGAGGATATCACTGTCACTATCCTGGTCTAGTCTGCATTATGGGGGGAAGGGAGAAACAAATGCAATGGAGGATCCGGGGAGGAAGCAATAGACATTAGAGGGGAGACAGGAACCAAAAGAGGAAGAAGCAAAAGAATGAAAAAAACCAACCCAGTAGAAAACCCAAGTGGAAAGACCAAAAAGAAGACAAGAGAAACCGGGGGGGGGAGAATGTGAGAGAACGAGAAACAGAGAAAATTAGAATGGGAAGAAAGGAGTAGAGAATAGAAGAATGGGAAAAGAAGATAGAAATGCAGAAAACTGTTGATTCTTGCCCTCCAGTAAGGGCCACAGACATGTTAAACAATGAATAGGGCTATTCCTATGCAGAACACGCAGCAAGGATAGTTTCTTGCTCTGAGCCCTGCCTGCCACCCTTAGGTGAGGCTGAATAGTCAGTTCCCTCAGTTACCTTAACAACCAGCTCCTGTTTACCCAGCCCAGGTGGCTTATCTTAGAGGCACCAGGTCTACCAGAGACAAGGACAGATAACACAAGCAAGGAAGGGTGTGGGGAGGAAAATGCAAGACAAAAAATGCAGACATATCCAAAATATAAGGAAGTGTAGAAAGACACTTATTTCATTATTAGGGGTCATAAGTAATGTTTTCCCCAAAAGTAAGAAAGAGAGCTAGTACCTGACTATCAGAGAAAGGAGAGAGAAGAAATCATGCTTCATGGCAACATGATGGCAGATCTGGTCTGGACACAGGGGGATCAGAACCAACCACAGTGTGTGATCCTGTCCAGGGTGTGCTGTGCCCATCTCTGATGGATCCAGAAAGCTCTGTCCTTTATTTATACTAAGGGATATCTGTACAGCTTGGCATGCCAGTGAAGTCTAGTTGGATCTATCTGAATCATACATAGTGGGCATGTCTACATGTGCAATTAATGTATCTGCATTTTCTTCACAGAAAATACAGGCTCCTTAAAGTGCCCCAGTTGGGAGCAAATAGCGCCTGACAGGAACAGCCCAGTCCAGGGCTGCTCCTGCCCTGCTCTGTCCCTCTGCAGTAGCCAGGGGGAGATCTAGGCTCCCCGGGTGTCAGCCTGGGGGCTGACAGAGGGCATAGGGGTCTGTCTCAATCCCCACATAGGGGAGAGAGCTATACCTGCTCAGCAAGGATGCTGCCTGCCAGTCATGGGGGATTGGGACTAGGATACTGCAGTCCCAGCTGCCGAGGCAGCTCTCCCCACCACATGGGGATCAGAACGGATCCCCACCTGGCAGAGAAACAGCTGCCCCTGTAGCTAGCACAGCTCTCTCTCCCTCCTCTCCCTCCCCCACACCAGGGCTTAGCCAGGCAGCAGTGGGCCCCTGCTGCTTGGACCGACTGGAAACAAATTGCTCCCAGTCAGCATCTACACGTGCAGTACTGCTCAGTAGCTAATGCACCATTAGTCTAGTACCTGTATTTCCTGGTACAAGCAAATGACGCATTAGCCTAATTTACTGTGCACTATGTCCTGTGCACATGTACACTGTGACGTTTTACTGTGCATTACATTAGTCCAATAAGCAATAAAGCACCTTGTGTAGATGTGCCCAGTGTAACCTAGAGATATAACTGGGCAGTTCTGCCTCTGGGTAGTGGTGGCACACATACAGCAGCTGCAGCTGGTCTGTAACTGGGAGCAATTTGCTTCCAGTCAGCCCAGGCAGTAAGGGGCCTGCTGCTGCCTGGCTAAGCCCTGATACAGGCCGGGGGGAGCTGTACTGGCTGCAGGGGCAGTTGTCTCCTTGCCACATGGGGATTGGGAGAGCTGTCCTGGCAGCTGGGACTGCTTTGTCCCCAGCCACGTGGAGATCAGGTCAGGACCCAATCTCCATATGGCTGGAGAGCCATCCGCTCTCAGTGGGGATGCTGCCTGCCAGCCATGCAGGGATTGGGAGAACAGTCCCAATTTCTATGTGGCTGGGATGCAGAAGTCCTGGCTGCTGGGACAGCTCTCCTCAGCCCTGGGGAGATCTGGACCAGCCCTTATGCCCACTGTCAGCCCTGGGATGGCACTTGGGGGAGCCGGGAGCTCCCCCTGGCAGCTGCAAAGAGGCAGAGCAGGGCAGGAGCAGCCTTGGAGTGAATTGCTCCCTTTGGGGGCAGATTTGTTCCCAAGGGGCTCATATTCACATGTGTGCAGGGGCACAGTTTAATGCCCCTGAATTTTCTACAAAGAAAGTTCAGATACAGTAATTGCACATGTAAATGTGTCCACTGTGTCACAGAGATTTCCTTGCTGCTCTTATAGCATTTACTCTACTAATACTTAGAGGAAATGCTGCTTTCATTCTTGGCGTGTTAACTCTGCAATTAAAGGTCAAAAGAAAAAACAGTTAGCCTAGGAAGCTGGCAAAAACTAAATACATACTCTGGAGTGAGACAAGTAATTACATTTTTTTTTTTAAAGGAAAATTTTTCATTTTCCAAGTCAAATCAGCCAAATCAATTCCAAATCTGTGAGTCATTCAAGAACCAAATGTGGCCCTACTACCTGCAAAAATCCTCCACCCCTGCCTAGGGCTTCAGATGCTTCTAAATCCTTTAGCAGTCATCCTATATGCAGGCCCAAGCCTGAAAGCTTGGGGTTCAGATGCCCCCAAGTTTGGCTTGCCCTTGGCCATATGGCTGCAGGAGCAAGCTAGGGAGGAGTCTCCCATTTCCATAAAGTTGGCTTGTAGCAGAGATCCTCCTGCTGGAAACTGGCCAGCAGGAAGCTTACTATGAGGCTGTCAAAGGGAGTCCTGTCCACAAGCAGATAAAGGTGCAACCCTTCACTACACAGGACTATTTTAATTGTATTACCTCAATCAGGGTACTTCCCTGCCACCATCATAGTCATGGTGTTTCCCGTGCTTTACCTGGCAATAACTAAACTATTTATGTTAATTGTGCTATTAGCATCAGGCCAGTGGCTGAGACCAGCACAGTCTTACTCACCATGTCTGGTCCTTGGATAGTTACATGCTGATTTTACTATCAAAGGGCTATCACAATGCATAACCATCAGTGAGAGTTAGTTGCAGAATATTACAGGAAGTCCGTGATAAAGCTGGGTCTATTTAACTGCTCCAAGAGCCATCAGGAAGATGAATAATAGTTGGAATTTACAGAAGTTATTGAATATGAGGAAGCTGTAGACACAAGTAAGGATACAGCGATAACACCAAAGCACCTAGAGTGGGTATGATCTGGACAGAGGAATCTAGCATAATCTTTCCAATGCAGATGGAATCTGCCATGAGTAAGCCGTTCACCAGAATGATTGTTTTCAGTTGTGACTCCCTGCATCAATCGCTGAATGTAATCCAGCCCTGGGGCAGTCAGGCTGTTGGCTGTATCAGCCAAAATTGCAGTGGAGACCAGACTTGGGTGTTTTCATCCTTTTTGTCACTGTCTGTACTGTGGTTTCCATCACTGCTGCCATTAGTGGAGCTGTATCTGGAGAATTACAGCCCCTAGATTTCCTTATGTCAGTAAAGTCTGAGGTGGGACAAACTAATTGTCCCAGTGGAGGCTGCCCTTTGAGAAGAATGTGGCATGCTTTCAGGGGTTTGTGAGGTCTGCCAGAGAAAAACAGAATGGAATTAGGGAAGCAATGTTGAAGCCGAATGCCAGGATAAAGTTTCCTGGCAGCGAGACAGAATTGCTCACTTGGGACATTTACGATGAGCCTGAAGAACAAACCTAGTTTAGAAAATACGCCCAAGGGAACAGTTTTGCAGAAGCCCCCAGGAGCTGGGCCCCAGTTGGGCTTTTCTATTTCTCATTCTCATGAAACAGGTTTCACTTCTCCTAGCTCTGTGGAACTGATACAAGATCGGGATGACTAGCTAGACCCACACATCAGAGCTGTTTGCTGAGATCCTACGAAGGATTCTTTATTCCCAGAGATGAAATAGGTGGTAGAAGAGCCCAGGCAGGAACTGCAGTGATAGCAGCTACAAAATCCCTCTTCTGCTTTCTAAACTGGATGCTTTGAATGCAGTAAAACCCTCCACTGCTTACATGGCACATTGTACCTTTTGATGCACTTTATAAACATACGGAACCTGATATATGTATTTCCCTTCCTGCTCATCACCATAATGCCTCTGTCCCACCTGTTACCTGTTAGCTCTGTGTTCCTGAAGGAGCCCTGGCACCCAGCTTCCTGGACTTACAAAGGACTTATTTGATTTCCCCCTCCACCTCATCTAACCAGAACTAAGCAGAAGAAAAGTTTAATAGGCATTTTGGGCTGTACATTCCCTGGTCCCACTATGGGAGGCCTATTTAAACTTGATTGACTAAAGCTCAGTTGCTGGATTAGGGAATGCAAGAGTCCAAGTCAGAGGGGGTATGGGCAACATTTGAACAATGGTTAAGGGTTCATCATAGCATCCAGCCCATTGAAGACCTGACCACATACTTTTCCCGGGATGACTGGCGGAAGTCCTCCCCACAAAGTTTATGAACACTCCAAGCAATCCTCTTAAGTCTGTTAAAAGACTACAGTAAAATCTGAGAGCCATGCTAAGCTGAGGCTTATTCACAACAGGTAAAATACATAACACTGATGCTGACTTCACAGTGCAAGCATAGCTAGACCATCTAAGAATGTCCCTTCCAGTATATTCATAATAATTTCAAGCTGGCTCCTAGGTGTCTGGTTACTCCTTAAAACGTAATGTTTTTCCTGGTTGTTAATCAGTTTCTTGAGATGCTCAAAACCAGATAACCCCTTGTCACTGAAAAAGGTAATTCATTTAAATGTAAACTGTTTATATAACAGGATTTTCCCTGTCACTTTTGGCTTGGGACCCTCTTGATTTACACAATTAAAAGAATGCTTTGAAGAGGCTTAACTAAGGGTATAAGAAAGCTGTAAAAGTAGCAAACAGTGTGCTTCAAGAGAGAGAAATCTCTCTGATACCATCCTCTGTTGTTCTCAAGAAGCTGGGAGAAACAGATCATCTCCCTTCAAAGATCATGCTGAGAACTTTGCTTGTCAGCAGATCACCTGAGTGCCTTGAAACGGGGAGATCCCAGCTCTCACACTCTCTCTTTCTCTTTCTCTTTTTCTCTCTAGGCATAGCTTTCTAAACCTGAATTGTGTTAGTTAAGCTTGAGCTAGGTTTCCCCAAATACTCAATAAAACCAGGGTAATATTGTAATTGTTTTGTTTGTTTTCCCTTGCTTGTCTATTACTACTAGTACCATTATACATTTCCTATACTTAGCAATAAATAACTTCTATAGTCAAACTGGTGGTAACTGGGTATATTTTTCTTTCTCCACTTCCATTCCCCACTTGCTCTGCAGCAATGCTTCTTTTACCTAAGCTAAAGATCCCTGTAAAGCCCAGAAATACTGTGGGGTCTGCTCATCAAGAGGCTACCACTACTAGGACAGTTAGGGCAAAAGATTGGGACTTGCTGAGTTTGAGACACATAAGGGAATCAGCTTGTATAGGCTGATTGACTCAGTTTGGCTCAGACCTGCCCTAATGAACTGAATGCTGGCCCAGGAGGGTGTCAGCTGGACATCCAGTTGGATTCAGAGGGATTCTGCTCACCTGTGTGCTTGTGTCTGACTGCATTTTATTTTTACTTTAATGAACTAATTCCTGGCATATGAGGGTGTCAGCCTGTCCATGCTGATCAACCCAGCCGGGTCAGGTGTGTCACGTTAATCTCTGTAAGTGTGTGTATTTGACTGATTTAGTGACTGGAGGAACCCAGCCCCACTGAAACTGAGTCCTGCAAGATAGCTCCACTGGGGGTAAGGACTTGCAGAAGGGAGAGATACAGCTCTGTATAGAAACACAAGTAACACAAGCAGCACATTGCTAGAATTACAAAGACCCTAAAAATGTATTCCTAATAAATGAGCGCACCCCAAAGTGATGGGCAAATATGGTAACACACCCTCCCTCATTACCTAATAAGTAGCTGACAATCGCTGTTCAGGCCCTGTCCAAGGCTGTCTGCTCTTGATGCTTGCACATGGATTTTATTTGGGACACATGCCTGGCTTGGGGCTTGTTGTTTTCCTTTTGAGGAAAGGAGGAGTCATGCAGGAAGAGAAAATGAGCCACTGTGGCGGCTCCTATGAATGTGGGAGCCTGATACATGGTGGGGATGCCAGGCTAGCTCCTGCTGTGGTTTCCAGTCCTTGCAACTATGTGGATCTGGGAAGCTGAAGCCAGCAAGGCAGGAAGCTTTACAGAAGGAGCTAGAACTGTGTGCCAAAGAAAAGGAGCAGAGGGCTTGTCTGTAACCTATGCAAACGCGACTCTAGGTGCTTTTTTGTGTTGAGAACAGATGGCCTGGGGCATTCTCACAAGATGGTCCTCCATGGCCCTCCACTGCTCCTGGGGGTACCAGCAGAGCCCTGTGGATGCCTCCCATTGGGCTTCATGGGAATCAGCTCTATGAACTGTAGGAGGAAAACACTACTGAGAAAGACCAGTCCTCTCAGGCAATGGTCTTCCCTGTCATGCCCTTTGAAACTGCTTCAGATATCTGCATGTACCTGGGTCCAAGCCCATGGGACACACCTGGCACCATGCATGCAAAGCTGCCTTTGGCCCTACGTGTTGTAGGGGAAAAGGAAGGAGTGGGCTAACTTTACTCCCAAATCAAGCCCAGTCAGCCTATAGTGTGTGTGTGCATGTGTGTGTGCCAAGTCAAGCCCAGTCAGCCTATAGTGTGTGTGTGTGTGTGTGTGAGTGAGAGAGAGAGAGAGATCTTAGTAGGCTTGCATTTAATAGAAAATTGACTGGCCTCAGTCACAGCTGGCTCTGGATGTGGCTACAGAAGTGCTTCTTAACAGTGCACCAAGTACTTTTAAAATACTATTTGAATAAAGAGTCCAGAAGCTCCGTGGACTCATAGTAGAGATTATATCTTTTATTAGATCAACAGGATTTTTGCAAAAAACATTCTTTAATTGCAAGCTTTTGGGCACAACCACCCTTCGTCAGGCATTGGAGAAAAGATAGTAAAAGTTCTCCTGGGTAGAAATGAATCTTTTTGAAAAAAAATCTTGTTGGTCTAATAAAAGATATCATCTCTACTATGAGTCCTGATTGCCTTTTCCTCTAGACTAATACAGCTACAACCTGGATACCAGAAGCTCCATGGCATCTGGCTGGCAGGGGAAATACTCTGACCGAGGTAATGCACTTAAAATGGCACTGTGTAGTGGAGGGTTGCACCCTTGTCTGCTTACAGACAGGTCTATCTATGAGAGCCTTATAGTTAGCTTCCCACTAGCCAGATTCCTGTGGGAGGATTTTGGCTACATGATGACATTATGGAAATGGGAGATTTCTCCGTAGCTTGCTCCTGTGCCATATGGCTGAGGGCAAGTGAGACTTGAGAGCATCTGAACTCCAAGCTTCCGGGGTTGGGCCTGCACGTAGGATGTCCACCAAAGGATTTGAAAACATCTGAAGCCCCAGGCAGGGGTGGAGGATGTTTGTCGGTAGTAGGGCCACATACAGTTCTTGAATGACTCATGGATTTGGAATTGATTTTGGCTGATTTGACTTGGGACATGAAAAATTTTCCTTAAAAAAAAAGAAAAGATGTGGCCTTGCTGGCTGGGTCCCAATGGCTGCAATTGACTGGGAGGCTCCAACAGAGGCTGGGGGACAAACACCTTCTAATTAAGCTCATGGATACAGAGATGAAAGGGGAACTGGGAAGTGATCAGGCCCAGGCATGGGCAGGAGTCTGGCTCCTGTTCCCAGGGCTAAGAGGGAAGTGAAGGGAGAGGGAAGGGAGGGAAGAGCAAAAGAGCAGCCTCCGTTCTTGAGGCAACTGCCTTCACTCTCCCAACAGGTAGGACAGGTTTCTGTGAACTCTGTGGAAAGCATGTCCCTGCTCATTAGCATTGGTTAATCTTATTCAATATTTACACTGTGTTAGCTCTAAGAGGCGATGGCTGAGAACAGGGCCTTTTACTCTGGTACAGACAGAGTAAAAGACAGTCTTGGTCCAGGAGAGTTTGATTTGTGTCGCTCTGGGGAGAAGGTGGAAAACTCCCAATTAAATCTCAACAGGTAGGGCCTGACAGTAAGAATAGAGGCTTCTCAGCCCTTCCCCAGCCATGGAGGGTCTCTCTGAGCAAACACATCACAAGACAGCCGGAAAAGTCTTCTGATGCCTCAGGATGGGAGGGCATTGCATCACTAAGCTGTTTTGCGGAGGCCTCCTGTGCTGCCCTACTGCTTGACACAGCAAGTCTGCTCAGGGGATTAAAGATGAAAGAGGACTGCATTTGGATGCCACTGAGCCTCCCAGAATGCAATTTGGCGGCGTGCAGGTACCCAGAAGGAAGACTAGAGCAGGAAGTGTAGGTGGCACTGAGATATTTGGCAAAAGGAACAGCCATCAAGTGTGCAAGTCTTGGAAAGGGCACTCACTGATCCACAAAAGTGAACTTTACTGCAGGGCAGTGATGCCTGGGAGCTCCTATACACCCGTGCCAGCCGGACAAGGTGCCAGAATCACTTCTGCTCCTCTGATCAGGATACTGTGGCAACGGGACCAGAATTTACCCTTTGCCCTCATTTCTGTGTTATCAAATTCAATACTGAGGATGAAAGGTGTTATTTTGTGTTCAGTCCCAAAGTGTGGCAAGAGATTCCCTGAAAGGAACAAAAGAACAATAGCTTATCTGTCTACATGCTCTGTATTTGAGCAGCTTTAAGTCACTGATCCTTGTTAATCAATAACGCGTTTCTATTGTCCATTTTTCTCTCTAGTTCAATTTGCTACTAATGGACTGCTGATATGGTATGTGCTAATGGAGGAAGAATGGCATAGTGGGTCAGGCACATGCCTAGGGACAGGTTCTGTTCCTTGCTTTCCTCTTCCTTCCTGTGTGACCTTGGAGGAGTCACTTCATCTCTTTGTGCTTCAATTCCCTATCTGGAAAATGGGGCTAATAGCACTGCCCTGCCCCCCAGGGATCCTGTGAGGATAAATCCATTCCAGATTGCAAGGCACTCAGACCCTTCACTCAGGAGGGTTACTTACATAAAAGTACTTTGGATACAAGTACCTTAGATACAGTAGGTCCAAACTGAAAATCATCTTGTTTTCTTGAGGCTAGAGCTGGGGGCATGAAATCAAGCCTCCTCTCAGGTCTGAGGTGATCTGCATTGTAAATTGGGCATGGTCAGGTAACTGCATGGCACTTCGCTATCCTCCTTGCAGTGTGGGAATATTGCTGCTTTACTTACTTGACAGAGGAACGGAGGAATAGAGGGTTGCAAAATGCTTTCCCTGTGCTAAATCTGGACACTATTGCCCTTCAGTGTCCAGATGTATACAGATGCTCCTGAACTTCCTAGTTACCTAAATGTTAATGCTTTCAAACACTCTGGGTTCATGATGACCCTTATGGGTGTGGGAAAAAGAGAAGTTATGAAGTTGTCTTTTAGGTGGATAGGAAATGTATGGGAGAAGAGGTTGCCAAAAATTTCAAACATGCTATGAATGTTTCATATGGCCATAAGAAGTCACAAGGTGGGATTCAGATTGGCCAGTGACTACAGCAAGGAAGAGGAGGCAGCTAAACAAGTGACTGATCACAGATACCAGCCTGGTTATCCTGTCAGAAGGATTTAGGAAGAGGCTAGGGATTAATCCTCCTGAGACTGTTATAGATTATCCTGCTCTGTGCACTCCCCCCACCAAGTAACAGGCACGTGTCTTACTATAGGAAGCTTAATTCTGTAGCACTGGGAAATCTCTCTGGGACACAAATAATGGGTTATACAATACAGTCCTTATTCTGCCACTCTGACCTCCTCTTCTATGCAGGGCTTACAGCCAGCTGCAAGGATGTAGTCTGCTGCAGACACACACAGTGAGCATTGGGGAAGCCTTCCCTGGGGACTGAATGCTGCAGAAGTTACGGGTGCAATGTGTACAATGGTTTAACAGGGCTCAGAGGACATGGCAGTGGCACTGGTTTGCAGACCAAAAGCAATTTGGCCAATCCCAGCATTTGAGCTTTTACTAGGCAAGTGGCAAATAAGCCTCCGCTAAAGTCAAATGCCATGGCACCATTTTGAACCCCAAGAGTGCAGTGTCACAAATGAGTCCAGTACCCAGTGCTAGCTTGAATAAGGACCTCAGGGCTAAGAGCTGTTGTACTGCATTCCCCTTATGAAAAGAACAGAGCTGTCCTGGGCTCTGCAGTCCTTCAAATAAGGATGCTGAGCACTTGACATCTGGAAATAGTCTAGACCATACCTCAGTCACTTGCCCCATTCCTTTCTAGGTGAGCATTGTTTTTATCAAAGAATCCCCAGTTCTGGGAAGTTGGGAGGGGTATAGGTTGTAGCCATGTTAGGACATAGGCAGACAAGGTGCTTTGGGCAAATCTGATATCTTTTATTAGACCAACTCAAATAGTTAGAAAAAATTCTTCTTTTCAAGCTTTCAGGCACAAACACACTTCATCAGGCTGAGGAAGCATCTGCAGTTGGTGTGTGCTCTTCCTGGATAGAATGAATAGTAAAGAAGCCAGAGGTTGGTATGCATGCAAGAAAGGCAGGCAGTAAAAATGTAAATTGAGGTAGTTAATGGGTGAGAAAGGTGTGTGGTGGAGGAGGGGAATGAATATAGCTGATAAGAGTGGAGAAGTTACTTGGGGAGTCAGATGTTAGGCAGTTTATAATGTGTCATAAATCCAATATCTATATTTAGTCCATGATTTTTTGTAACAAGAAGGCTGATGAAGTGAAGTTCGTAGGCTCATCTGTGAAAGGTGTTTTGTAAATTCCCTTTGAGGATTAGAACTGAGAGATTGGAGAGAGAGTGGTTTGCTTGTGAGAAATGTGCCCCCCACAGGTAATTGGGTATTCTTATCTTTGATAGGTTTCTGGTGTACGGTCATTCTGGTGCATAGTTGTTGTTTGATCTCTCCTGCATATTTTCCATTAGGGCATTTGGTGCATTACATTTCTGGAGGTGCAGCTGTAAGATCCAGGAATGCTGATGGAAGTTGGGAGGAAACTCTTCCCAAGTAGAAGCATCAGGGTAATAGGAATGGTGTTCCTGACACAGGACTGCATAATACAGGAGGTTCATTTTATTGTTATGGGTTGGGTTAACTGGCTGAAACTAGTCTGAAGCTGCCTTTCATTCAAGATAAATGTAAAAGGCAATTGAGCTCCATTATGGGCAGATAGCTGAAACAATGGGAGCCTCCACCCAAAATAAAAAAACGGCAAGGCTGGAATAGGAGTTAGTCCTGCAGCCCAAGGGAGATTCCATCGTGATATGATAACAGGGGACCAACTGGACTGGATCAATGAAGCTGTGTGCAAGAGAGAAGTGGGAAACATCCAGAAACCCACAGAGAAGGATCAGAAAGCCAAAGAAACAGCAGAACAAGCAAGGAGGGTTGCCCCAAGAAAAAAGCTGAATGTTTGAGCTGAGCAATGGCCTGTAAGAGGCTGTGAGCCAGGGAATCTCTCCTACTGTTTGATTCCTTCTGTCTCCAAGGGAAAAGGACTTTGTACATTCTTTGTAAACAAAGAGGTTTGCATCAAAGAAAGTCCTGGCACTACTATAAGTGCCTCCCCTTCACAAACCAGTCTGCAGGACCTTGAATTTTAGCCAACTGATTGGGTCCAGAGTGAATCACAGCAGAGTTAGCACGGGCAGGGACAGACAAACTCAAACGCAGACGAAAAGCCTCTCATAACAGAACTTGATCTGAACAGGATGGAGTGAAATTGTGCACAATCTTTTCCTTTAAACAAATTGTCCCTGCAGAAGTCTAGGTTGTTCTGTGAGAAGTGTTGGGGTTTATGAAAGTGCTCTCCACTCATTGCTGATTTACTCTTACAGGTCACCCTCTTGCCTAGGCCTTGGGGAAGTAGACCTCGATGGCTGGTTTGGTCCTGTCCACCCCAAACTTTCAGAACTCTTTGGAGTCCCTCAGTCTTTTCCCAGCAATTCAGTTAAAGATATACTAACACTTTCTGGGAAACTCCAAACTATGTCCTAGTTAGATACAACTGGAGTCCACATGTCGTATCTTTTATATTCTATCCACTTCGTATTACCAGGGACACTGGCATTTATGCCCTTAGGGACAGAAGAAACTTCCTCTTCTTCTAAGAGGCTGCCCATTGCACTTGGACTGCCTCTGTGTCCTTACGTGCAGGATTCAACCAGTCAAATGCTCCCGCTCCTATGTTCTCCTTCATAGGCCCTCTTCCCTCAGGGTCTCACCAGCCTGAATACAATAACAGTAATTATCCCATCATTGGGTGTTCCTATGAAAAGTAGGTCCTTTGATCCACCTTCATCTGCAGCTCCTTCCCTAGCTGAAATAATCTCTTCTCTCTGTGGGGTTACCTTCATGCCAGCAGCAGCTAAGTGAGATATCAGAAGGAGAAGATGGAGGCCCTGGGTGGGGAACAGACAGTTGGTTCCTTCTAATCCCCGTGCATGGCTGGACTGGGACTAAGTTCATGAGATTTATTAACTGGTGTGGGCCTCAGGCATGTTCTGTCTCATTCATGCTTGCACAGCCCTGTCCTGCTCAGTATATCTCCTGGGGGAGATGGGAGCCATAGATGGAAAAGGAGATGGTATTTAGGGACGACATTTGATTACACCAAATAAAGTTGGCAGGCTGATGAGCTAAGCACTGAGTAAGAAACAGCAGAGATGACAGCAATGGAAATAAGAGCAATGCTGAAGCATGTACCAGCCAGCTAGAGCAAGCCTGCACATCTCTTGTTGATGTCAAACTGCTGTTTCCATGCTATTAGAGGGACTGAAACATCTCTGTTGTCTCCAGCAAACTGAGTCAAGCCCTCAGAGGGGGAATTAAAAAATTAAATGGAAGGCCCATAAATTTAAAACACTTCTTCTCCCAATGCCTATGTAGAATGTAGAACTCATTGACCCGTGGCGTCAGAGCCACGAACTCAGCACAATTCAAGGAGGAATGAACATTTATGTGCATAACAAGAATATCTGGAATTAGAAGAGTGAATGCTGAAAAAAGGTTGTGTTAAAAGGGGGAAGTCTCATGATTTGGGATTGACACCAACGAGCTACTAGGATTTAGGTTGCGACTTTTGTTCATGTGGACTGATTATTCCTTATTTATCTGCTGTGGTTTCTTACATTTCTTACATTTTCTTTCCAAAGCATCTGCTGCTGGAGAAGCATATTGGTTCTGAAAGACTGTGGGTCTGGTCCAGTCTGGCAATTCCTGTGTTCCAAATTAACCCAGCAGCAGAGTCCCCTGTATGACAGCTGGACTCTGAATGTGAGTCCTGGACTTTTGTAGCAGGCCTCAAACAAGGACCCTCTTGGGGTCTGCAGACAGATCCTCAAGGTGAGTTAAAACCAGCATCTGTCCTTGGCTCAGGTGACAGAAGCTGTGCAGAGCCAGTGTCAGTTCCCCAGCTGGGCCCATGCTCGTTCTGCCTAGCTGTGCTTACCGCAGCCGCCTGTCCGTGGCTGAGATGGTCAGGGCCACACAGAACCAGTCTTGGTGGTGTCGCCCAAACGGCTAGTTTCGTGCCCCTGGAGGCCTTTCCAATTTACCTCAAGGAGAGCGTCACACACACACTCATGCTGGGTCCATTTCAAGTGTATTGTTTGCGCAAACAGATCGACAAAGGGGCTGAGTCGCCCAAAGCAGAGTCGACCCCGGGTTTTGTCCGAGGGTCCCTTTTATAGCTTACCTAAACAAAGAACCTTAGCGTGTCATGCAACTTTTGGCAGTCTTACAGCTTCTACTGTTTCGTCTAAGTTTCCGTAGGATGTCAAAGTTTCCAGAGTTACGTTTAAGCTTCCGCAGGATGTTTAAGTTTTCAGGCTATGCTCAATTTATTATGGGTTATGTTATAGCACCTGTGTGTTTTTAACCTGTGTGTTTTTAACTGTCCTCTAGTAACCCCTCATCTTCGTGTAACTCTAGGTCACTGAAAAGGTATGGTTGCGAAGTTTTAAGTGTAAAGCAGGCTTCAATCTATGTGCAGAAGCTAATGCAGAAGCCATTTGCAAAGCACTTTGTAAAAAGGCATTATGTCTAAATTCTAACATATTTGTACCACAGTGGGAGTTCTTCCCTACAGTTTAGCTAGAAGGCACTGTGCTGAGTTGGCCTCCTTTGGGGCTTGCTTTCCCCAGGTGAGCTGGCAGAAACCATGCCAACACAGTCTCAGCTCACAGCTGCCTCCCTTGCAAGCTCATATGAAATTCATGGAGCTGGTTTTGGCAGGGAGATGTCTCACCACTGCAGAGCTGGCAGGAGCTGCACTGACCCAGGTTTGTCTTGGGGTGGCTTACCCCTGCACGGCCGTGCTATTACAGTTGACACAGGGGTCCTTGGTTGGTACTTAGCCCTCAGCGAGACTGGCTGAGGATGCACAGAGCGATTTGGTGGCCCAAACAGATTGCACTCACTGAGACTGCCTTTGCAGCTTGGTTATTTGAAGAGGACAAGCTTGTGTTTGCTGCTCTCCCCGCTGGTAGGAGCCATTATGTCCTTTCCCTCTGCCCTCTTCTGCCTGACAAGGGGACAGAAAAGGGGCTTCATGCCACACACAGGCCCCTCCTCCTGCTGACCCTTGGCAGCAGAGGGCCTAGAGCCATCCAGCTGGCACTGCTCTGTCCAGTTCCATGCCCCCATCCACTTGCCAGGAGAGGGACAGGTGCTGTAGACTCATGCCAAGGTCAGGAAGATCTTTGCTGCCTCCCACAACTGTATGTTCTGCTTCCTCCTTCCCCCATGCCAAAGGTCTGGGGTGCTGCGTGCAGGGAGTGTGGAGGAGCTGTGCTCCCTGTGAC
>NW_005842302.1:938196-940654 GCF_000455745.1 Alligator sinensis | reverse complement strand
CCATGCAGAATGGAGCCTTACAGGGAAGCATGCGCTGTGCAAGCTGATTAGCAATTGAAGGCGGCTCACTCTGCAAGGCTGCTAATTAAGCAGCTTTGGCTCTAATGCTGGGCTCTTAACCCTCCCTGTATTTCTCATCTTCTTTCCTAGCAGCTCTCACTGTGGAGCCAGCTCAGGGGGCAGTGCTGTGCCCTCTCTGAGGTGACTTGCATGCTATTCCCAGTTGGTGCTCCCTCTTTCCCACCAGCAAGAGCAGCCTTTTGGTCAAGGCCTCAAGTATCTCAAGTATCTGCTCTTTAATCTCTCACACCCTGGACCTGGTGCTGGTGCCCTAGTCTTGGCTCTGCCTAACTCTAGCAGGCCTCCTAGCACAGTGGTTCTCATTGGCGATGCGTAGGGGTGCATATGGGTGTACATGGACCCCTGCGATAAGGCGCTGCCAACACTGCCGGCGATGCCTGTGGGCAGTCACCGCTCGCCACCCTCCCCACCCTCACTGCCAACACTGCCGGCGGTGTCTGTGGGTGGTCACTGACCGCCGGTTGGCGCTCACCCCCACCCCCAACCCTCTCGCCATCTACAGCACCGTGGCTGCCTGAGGGAGCTCGTCTTGCCCCCCACCCAGCCTCTGGGGGCATGCGGCATTCATGGTGGTTCTCAACTTTTTTTGTACCAGGACCCATTTGTAAACATCAATGGCCAGTCCTGACCCAGTGCCCCTTACTCCCAACCCACTGTCCCCTGCCCCCAGTGTGTGGGGCATGGGGGGCCCCAAGCAGCCCCTCTCAGGCTGGAATTCTGCCAGCCTGCAAGGGAAAAGCCACGGTTTCATGTGTTTTTCTCCTTTAAAGGAGAATCCATTTTTAAAGTTTGTTCATCCATTTTTGTTTTGTTCATGCAGTTTGATATCAGATTCACCCAAAGAACCTTGTCTGCCTATGTCCTTAGACCAACACAGCTGCAACCTATACCCCTTCATCCATTTTTAAAGTTTGTTTGCGAGCCTTTTGTTTATTCTGCTGGACAAAGACCTGAACTTTTTAGAGCTGCTGCAGCTTGAAAGTGGTAAAGAGGAAATCATGGCAGCACTCAAAGCCACAGAGGCTGGATCAGAATCCCAGGAGGATGTCCCACCCCGTATGTATTTGATTTAACCAATTAGCACCCCTGACCCAGCACCTCTCAGCCAATGCAAGCTCTTTCTGGCTTTCTTCATGTGGGTCATTGGTTGCTAGAGTTAATAAAGAGAGATACAATTTGGCTTGGAGGCAGGTAAAGTCGTTCCCTGCTGCTCTTTGCTTTGTTTTGCTTGTTTGCATCCATCCCACTTCCCTGCCTTTTGGCTCAGATCAAGTATCTCAGCTTCTTGTGGGCTAAGATCAAGTGGGGGCATCCAAATCCCAAGACCTCCAGGCTTGGGCCTGCACATAGGTTGCCTGCCAATGGATTTGGGAGTATTTGAAGTCCCAGGGTGGGAGCCTGGGATGGAGGATGCTTGCCGGTTGTAGCGCCATACTTGGTGTTTAGAATGATTGATTTCTGCCTGCTCAATCGATACGGTTTTTGGAACGACTGAGTTCTGCTCAATCAATATGATTTGGAACTGATTTGACTTGGAACACAAAATACAGTAATAAAAAAAAAAGTTTGCATCCATCCTGCTTGGCCCCTGCCCTTACTCCCAGGGCTTCATCCTAGAGCTTAATGCACTGGAGTGGCTCAGAGGCAATGTGACTGACACAGCAACTAGCTCAGAGGCAAATCTGCTGCAGGGCTGGCAGTAACTCCATCCACGTGCCTATGGCATGGGCCTGGGCAAGGCAGCTCCATGTCAAAGAAGTTAAGTCAAGCAGGACATTTCTGTCCCTCCCTAGGAAAGTGTTATCCCCTACTGGGTGGGTCAGTTATTTCTGTGAAGACACTGATTTATACATGTGAACTCATTATCCAGCCCCTCCTAATGGCAAAGGCTAATCTGTCTTTGAACCTTCGCTCCTTGGGGGGATGCCAGCCCTGCTCCAGAGAGAGGTTTGATTTGTTGGCTGGCTGCTGCACAGGGCAAGCACGAAGTGTTGTTTCTGTGAGCCGTGGCACAGAAGGATGATTAATTAAACATTGGTCTGAATAATCCAATCTGCTTCCCCCCCCCCACCCCTTGCATTGTAAAGAGCAATCCTGGGACCCTGGGGTAGAAGGGACATCAAGAAGTCACCACATCCAGCCCTGCTCAGGGCAGGATCATCCCTGTCCAAACCAGGGCATGTTTGTCCAACCCGAACTGTGAGCTTCCAGCGAAGAAGACTCAGTGGCCTCCCAGTATCCCCTTTTCAGTGCTTAACCTCAGCCGAAAACCAATGAGCAACTAACAAGCCTCTCAAAACCCAAGGTGGTGAGCCTCCTGCGCCTGGTGCAGCAGCATGTCACTGCTGCAGCCCGTGGGCACAGGGCTCGGCGATCC
>NW_005842302.1:927947-937938 GCF_000455745.1 Alligator sinensis | reverse complement strand
CGATGGAGCGGGCGCTGCTGGTGCTGGCGGCGCTGGGAGCGGCGCGCGGTGAGTGCCGTGCCCGCGGCTCTGGGCTGCAGGGGGGCTGGGGGAGGGCTGACCCTGCCTCGGGGTCGGTGGCTCGTACCCTTCTTTGTACAGGACCCAGTGCCCCCAGGGGTGGGTTTGTGGGGTGGGTGTGGGGCACCCAAGCAGCCTCTGGCAGGCTGGGGCTGCGCCGGGGAAACGCTGCTGTTTCCCTCTAAAGGAGAATGCATTTTTCAAGTGTGTTCCCAACCCTTTCATATCTCCTTGGGACCCACTTTTGGGCTGTGACCCAGAGCAGACTAAAGCAATGGTTGGTGGGCGAGGTGAGCTCTGGAGGTCCCTTCCAGCCCTACCGCTCTGGGACTCTAAGAGAGAGACCCTCCTGCTGGGGTGCGGGGGCCACCAGCGTGGTGGGGAAGGCGTTGTTTTGCTCGCGGTGTGCTGAGCTGGCTGAGAGGGGCTGGCGCAGAGCCTGAGCTGTCTTCCTGTCCGGCGACATAAACAAGTGGATGCGGCACCTCCGTGTTGGGAGCCAGAGGCCTGGCTCTCACGGGGCTGGGCGCTCTTGGCCGCGTGGAGTTGGAGAGGCAGAATGGCACCCTGGAAGTTGCCTTGCTGCCAGTGCAGGGGCTGCCCGGGGAACCTGCTGCGGTGAGGGATCCTCCCCATATGGAGGGGAAAGCTTGGCAGGGTTTATACTGTGCGGCCTGGGGAGGAACGCACTAGGGGGACTTTTGCTAGCAGTTTCTTCCCCGGCTGTGTCTCAGCTCCCATGTAAACCAGAGGCTGCGGGTGTGGAGGCCCCTGGCACAGCAGATCCTGGGTATACTCGCTTGCCTCCCTTATTTTTCTTTAGGAAGCCAGTTCCTCTCTGTACACAGAACCAGCCTTGTCAGCAAGGCTGCAGCCAGCTGTCTGGAAGGAGCCCTGATGCGGAGCTGCTGAGTGCTCAGGAAACCTGTGGAGGAGTGGTGGGGCAAAGGCATCCCTACTCTCTACCCATACCAGTGTCTCCTCCTCCAGTGCTGGAGTTCATGGCAGTGCATTGATGGAGGATGAGATCATGCAAAACAAGGCTGGGCAGCACAGGCAGCAACTTGATCTGGTGCCCAAGTTTTACTGTTTCTTCCGCCTGCACTAAGGGAGCAGCAGCAGCATCTTTTTTGAAAGTTCACTTAACAGGGGTTTATCACAGCTCGGTCTGTCTCATAAGCATGCACCCTGCAGATGCCGAGTGTCTTGAAGAGGGATTAGTTCTGAGGAGCCCTGCTATTAAAAGACTAATGAGTAATAACGCTGAGCTGGGGCTTAGGCTGGTAAGAGCTGCTTGGGACAGCGAGTGCTCAGCTCATTAATGTCTACCCCCTCCCAGCACACAGGTAGTGGGGGCTATTTGTGGGCTCTCCTCTGCTCTCAGGCTTGCAGCAGGAACCAGGGGCAGAGAGAGCTCTGCCAGGGCATGCGCTTCCCCATGGGTGATGTGTGACACGGCCTTTCCCTCCAGCACGCCTGATATCAGGAGCTGTTCTTCCCCCACACTTGGCCATGGGTGAGGTCACCTTTCACCCTCTCCCTTAGGGGTAACCTGAACAAATCCAAGCTGGAGCAACAGAGAGGGACTTGGAAATTGTTCTCAGCAGCCAGCTGCTCTGCAGTCCCTACATCAATTGAATTAGTGGGTTTTGGCCTGGCACAGAACCACCCTGAGACGCACCCCTTGGGTTGACAGAAACTAGGAGGGGAATGGTTACGGAAGAGTTCGGTCTTGCTCGTAGTGATGGCTGGGGTAGGTCTCATCAGGTCAGTGGTGAGGCTCTGCTGGTGCCCAGGATCACACAGGGGGGAGCATGCATAGCGTGGGGACAGAGACTTTCAATCTTCAAGGCTGTTGCTCCCAAGGCTTTGGGGCTAAGACTGTGCAAAGGCTGATCTGCCATGCAGAGCCCTCTGCGAAGAAACAGTGCTCTGGGGGACAGTGCATAGGCAGACCACTACTCTGCCCTCTGTGGGGCAGGTGCCCTGGTGGTCATGGGCCTTCCCGTGTAGTTTCTGTGTAGGTTTTGTGTGTGTTCTTGAGACAGGTCAGGGCAGCTTGCCCCTGCTGGTACTCACTTGTTAGAGGATGTATCTGGTCCTGCCTTAATGCTGAGCTTGGCTGTCTTCACCCCCCCTTGTCTGCCCAGCTCTGCGTTTCCATTCTTCATGCTTCCAGAGAGGCCATTTTTTCATCTTGTTACAGACACAAACTTTCTCCAGTGAAAAGCCAGAAGCTTGGTTCCTTAACCTACCTGCCCCACTCTGCTTTCACTGGTGGGCAGGAGGATGAGGAAGGTGGACAAGAGCTCTTTTTCTGTCCCATGGGGTGGGTGGCTCTGACTGAGTGTAGTGTCCCTTCGCAGCCTCCCTGCAGCCAGAGAACTGGAGGGAGTGGTTTGGAGCAAATCAGGGTTTTGAACCCTGATTAGGCTGGGTTCTCTGAGATAGGAATAGACCCCCAGCAGGGAATGGACATGCTATGCTGAACCCAGGGTGGAAGGGGATAAACCCCCTAGGAAATGGGGGACTGTTGCAGTCATACTGCAAGATTTGGGGTGATGTGTTAGGACAGATCCAGGGGGTGTGATGGTGTGCTTGTGCCCTCCCTTAACTGACAGTTTGATGCCCAGATCTGTGGTGGTAACAGCCAGATGCACTCACCGTGAGCTGTCTGTACCCTCCTTTTCACTGTCCTGGAAATCAAAGACCCAGAGAAGGATGTATTGACCACAGATGATTCCCCTCAGCCTGGTCTGTCCCACCATCCTCACTATGGGTCTTCCCCTGCCATCATTGGAAGAAGCTGAGACATTTGATAACAGTTGGAAACCTGGAACCTTCCTGCCCCCGTGTACAGTCTAAATAGAGCAGTACATCTTTCTGTGCTGACAACAGAAATGTGCTTCTTTGTGTGAACCTTGGTGCTGATGGAAACAAGGGGGTGTGAATGCTGGGCCACTGACATTGTGAGGCTGGGAGCTGGGCAGGCTGCCTCCCGGCTGCTCTTTTGTGCCCTGATCTGCTTTCTCACTTGGGGAGCCCCATGCCTAGCTCTGTTGGTGCGCCCTGCCCTATATAAACAGTTGGGCCACTGCGCTACAGGGTCTGGGAAGCAAACAAAGCAGTGTGGATAAGACTGTAAATGCAGGAGTCCTGCATTTGCATTTTCCTCCAAGTCAGATTTCATTTAAAGACCTTGGTCTGTAGCTGGGACTGCACGAGGTGCATGTGGGGTTTCACTAGCCGCGTTTGCTTGTGCTGAGTTGTGTTCTTGCTTACAGGTGATTTCTGTGAGGTAAACCAGTGTAAGAATGGGGGCACCTGCCTGACCAACGTCAGTGATGGTCCGTTCTTTTGTCTCTGCCCGGATGGCTTCACTGGGATTGACTGTAACGACACAGAGAAAGGTACAGTTGCAAGGGGCACAGACACTCCACTTCCTGAAGTCTGATCTGATCTCTGCATAACGCGATGTATCAATAACAACACAGTAAAGGGCATGGATCCTCACATGCCTTGAGGGCACTAGCATTTGGCAGACTGCCTCTATTTGTTGGTCTCAAATTCCAGCCTGGCTGATGACTTTTGCCCATGTTTTCATTGGTGCCCTACCCAGGCACTTGAATTCTGGCAGGTCTCAGTTGCTTGGGGTGTGTTGCTATCTCCAGGGACATGAAGTAAACCCATGGCTGCTGGTTTGCCATGAGTAAGAGAAACCAAATAGAAACTGAAAATATCCCTTATTCTCTATCAGTTGGATGGTCAGTCCATGTGACAGAGGGAAATATGCTAGGGTACCACAGATTCAAAGCTCTTCAGAAAGCATACGTTTTTATACGGGTATTCTTTTTTAAGCCATCCACTCACCCATTCATAAGCTAACACCTGGATGCCCACAACTAGGTAACTGTTCCTTTCTGTTGCCTAAAATCAGATTACCATTTCAATCCACTTTCCACATTCCTTGACAATCAGTCTTTCAAGTCACCCAGGAAGCAACACCTTGATTGAGGTGATACTGAATAGAGGCAGACAAGGTTCTTTGGGTAAATCTGATATCTCTTTAGACCAACTAACTCATTGGAAAAATAATTCTTTAGAAGCTTTTGGGCACAAACACCCTTCTTCAGGCATAGGGAGAGTTTGATGGTGTCTGTGTGCTCTCTTGGGTGGAGCGTTTATAATTATTTTTAATCACTTTGACGCTTCACAGACCTTCCAGCATATCTATCACATCCTTGTTGCACTTCCAGGATGGGTCTGACTATCAAACTCTCTTGTGACAGTCAGTAGGGTGAAGGTATTCTCACCTGGGAACTAAGAAACACTGTCAAAGCATGCTTTGTGTCCTTCTCCAGCAGCTGTTTTGCTAGAAGATAGCATCTTACTATTTCTAGCAGATGATGGAGTGGTATCAGTCTGTGCTGTGGAGCTAAAAATCCCAGATTCAAACCCAGATGCAGGCCAAGGGGAAGCTTTTTACAGGGTTACCTTAGGTCCACACCTTGGGGGACTAAGACAGAACAAAACTCGCTGTAGTAGCAGATATGCATGGATCCTTGGGTCATGAATTCACAGTAAAGGAACCCAACCCCAAACCTTCTGGAGCTTTCCCAGTTCCCTTTTGACAGCTGTTTGTCTCCTCTTCCTTCCAGGCCCCTGCCATCCTAATCCCTGCCACAATAATGGAGAGTGCCAGATCCCACCCAACAGGGGAGATGTCTTCACTGAATACATTTGCAAGTGTCCCTCTGGGTTTGAAGGCACCCACTGCCAAGAGAGTGAGTAGGAGCTGCTTCTGTGGGGAGGGTGCTGGCTCTGGGTGAGGTGGAGCCCTGGTGGTGGAGGTTTTGCAGATGCCACAAAGTCATCAGGATGTCCTCCCTGTGAGAGACCAGGTGTCCGCATGTTCTTCAGGGGTTGGGATTGTTGTGTGCTTGCTTCGTTACCTTCCAAGTGTTGCTGGGCAGCACTGGGGCTCTGACTTACCAAACAAGAGGCCTTGCAAGCTTTGTTCCCACTGGGGCATCAAATGTTTCCTATCTAGAGCTGCAGAAATGTGCTGAGCAGCCTTGTGTGGTGACTCATTCTCCTTGCATACCTTCAAGCTGACTGGGTGGCTCTGGCTCCTGCTGCACAGAGGTCATGCAATTCCATATGTCCTGCTGTCACACCCATTCTGGGTCCTGTTCCTGGGCCACACCAATGAATCCAGGGGCAGAGGGAGGTTAGCAGGGCTGGCTTTGGGTGCACTGGGAGAACTAGAGAAATGGTGAGGTACTGAGAGTGAGGCTGACAGGTGAGTGCATTTGCAGAGCCCTCCCCCTTGCATATCACTGGGCTTGATCAATGGCAGGATTCTGCCTTTGGGAATCTGCCTGACCTGCAAGGGAATTTCTGCATCATCTGCAGCCTAGAGTGGCATCATCCCGTTTTGCATGGGTGGAGGAAAGAACCAGTACCTCAGAGTCCAACCTTTCTCCAGTAGGGGCTTCCAGCAGGAGCAGCTACAGCTACAGCTACACACAGCCTGGCAGCCACAGCAAGGGCTGGGAGCATCTCCTTGGATTAAAGCTCCCCCATAGCCTGACAGAGCAGCTGTGTGCTGATGGCTCTGTGCCCTTTCTTCCTGGGGTACAGGGTGTGAACCGAAGATTTGGCATTACGCCCTCAGTCTCTCCCTTCCTGTCTCCCCTAGACAAGAACGAGTGCTCCTCACAGCCGTGCAGAAATGGAGGCACCTGCCTTGATCTGGATGGCGACTATACCTGCAAATGTTCCTCTCCCTTCCTGGGGAGGACCTGCCAGATCCGTAAGTCCTTGACAGTGATGAGATTACGTGGGGCCCCCTCACCCCTGGCTCCCAGTTGGTCCTCTCTGGGCTCAGCAGCACAAAAGAGTTCCCCTTGGTTGGCTCAAAGGACATCAATAACTTCTGGAGTCCAGCAGCTCAGGTGTCTGCTGTGTGCTGCTTGATGCTGAGATTAGTGGTGGAGCTGGGCTCACGGAGACAGCTGTGCAGTGTCTCTGCAGGACTACCAGCTCTCCTCCTACCTCCTTGCTCGGGGGGAGCTTTGGAGGCTACAGCACAACACAACCCAGAGTAAGAATTCATCTCCTCAGGTTGCTACAAGTGTGTATGTGAGGATGGGATGCCCTGGTGGCCCGATGGCAGAGAAGGGAGCCTCGAAGGCAGGGGCATTCCTCACCAGTCTGTCTACACTTGAGCTGGTGGTGAGATGCCCCACAGAGCACTCGTACAAACCTAGACGTTGCCCCTCTGCCTGCATTCAGGATTAGTACAGACCATGTAGGTCTGTATGACCTGGTTGATAGAAATGCTGAGGGTGAAGCTGTGGGAAGGGGCCAGGGAGAAGCCAGTTGTGACAGGAAATAGGTAGAACCAACCATGTTCCCGTTTTTCTGAAAAATGGGCCCACTGTCCTGAGTGGCCAATGGAAATCCTGGCATTGATCTGTCTTTGCTTTTGGGCCCAGGAGCATTTGGTCTCTCTGGAAGGCTAAGAGTGTGGTAGCTACAAATTCCTGTGGTGCAAGGCAGGAGAATGACTCCATGCTTTCAACTCCCAGTCACATTTTGTCACTCTTTCTCCTCCTCCTCCTTTTCCTCTCTGTCATCTCTCCTTCTTCACTGCCCTACTTCCTCTGTCTTTGTTTCTGCCCCTGTTCCAGGCTGTGCCAATCTGCTAGGCATGGAGGGAGGGGCCATTGCAGATGCCCAGCTCTCTGCCTCATCCGTGTACTACGGGTTCCTTGGCCTGCAGCGCTGGGGTCCTGAGCTTGCCCGGCTCAACAACCAGGGGATCGTGAATGCCTGGACCTCCAGTAACTATGACAAGAATCCCTGGATTCAGGTACCTGCCTTCTGGAGAGCCCCATGGTGTATTCTTGGGGGAGGCTGTGAGCTCATGGGGCAGTGGGCATCAAGCCTTGGCCACAGCTGGAGACAGGATGGTGGACCTATCAGAAAGTTGCTCTTTCCTGCTGTAGATCCCTCCTGAACTTTCTGTTTCTCATGGGGCGGGGGGAGGACAAGTCTGAACCCTGTCAACAAAGAAGGGGTTAAATGACCAAACCCATGCTGTTTTCCATGCTAAAATCAGCACCTGAGAGAAGTGGATGCCATAGGGGTGTTGATAAGACTGAGGCATAGGATTCCTTTAGGGGATAAACCCTTGCTGCTGGGATACAGGGGCTTAATTTTATGGGAGGAGGAGCTGGGGAAACATCTTGCACTGCCCTGCAAAGTGATGCATCCCTCCTCCTTAATGGTGGGACCAGAATTGGGATGTGGGGCCATAGCAATAAGGGATTCTAGCACAGTGGAAATGGAGGAGCCTGGAGATGGACAGAAGATCCTTTGGAGGACTTCTCCTCCAAAGGACTGTTGGGGATCTCAGGCTGAGTCTGTTCCTAAGTGTCTTGCCTGGCACCAGCAGAGCTGCAGATCATGTATATGGTGCTGAGCCTATAGGAGACAAGGGAGTTCAGGGTGCAAACAGAGAGTGCACAGTGGCATGTATTCCTCCCCCTCTTCCACCCACCCTGCCACAGGCCAACCTGCTGAGGAAGATGAGGCTGACTGGCATCATCACCCAGGGTGCCAGCCGGGCGGGCAAGGCAGAGTATGCACGCATCTTCCGAGTGGCATACAGCTTGGATGGGCGTGAGTTTATGTTCTACAAGGATGAGAAAAATGACAGAGAAAAGGTAGGTGCTGTGGTAACAGGTCTATTGCTGCTTGATGCTGGAAAAAAAGATGGGGAGAGTGGGGCTGTGTCAGTGCAGGGCAGGGGGTCCATGCATGGGGGTATCAGCATGTAGGGTGATCACATAGTGAAAGCAGAGCACTGGGGGTGCTGTGTGGCCTCAGGGAGAGGAGGGGGGAAGTCTGCAAGGAAGAGCTGTCTTTGTGATTGCAGTAAGGAAGACAGTGGGAATCTCATCCAGACACAGGGGACAATAAATGCCAGTGATTTCCTAACAGGGCAAATGATCTCACATGTGCGTACACCCTGCGCCTGCCCACACTGACAAGACTGCAGTCAGCCAAAGGGCAGGAAGGCTTGTGACAAAAACCCAACCTTTCATTTGCTCTTCCCTGTGAGTTCTTGTTCAGTGCTCATGAATACCTGGCCAGCCACTCAGTACTTACTCAGCAAACCCTGATGGTCTCCCAGCTTTCAGCTGGATGGCATAGGAGCTGTGTTGTTTGGTGCTCTGCATCTGCTATCTCTTGTTCCATTGTCATGGAATGGGGACAGTACTCTGTGACGGGAGGACCTGCTACACCACCTGAGGGGAGATGGGGAATGGGTGAAGGGAACCACATGTAGACACTGGAGGGATTGGTGACTCCTTCAGATCAGTCAGGCTCAGCCTCCATAGCAGCCACATTTATGGGATTCAGGTTTGGTCTGTGAACTGTTTGCTGAGGGGGCTGAGTTCATAAGTGGGTCTGTTCTATGCAGCACTATTAGGATTATACATTTCTGTGTGATAGTAGACCATATATTCTATATTTACTTTCCGGTAAGCTGACAGAAGCTGCCTCTCTGAGTGATAGCAGTGTTGCCAGCCCTCATGATTTTACCTAAGCCCTTAAGTAACTGATGGTCCCACAAAGCCCAGGTTTCTGACATCTCATGAGTATAAGAGAATGTTAGATAGCCATTTTACAGGAGTTTCCAGAAAAAAACCTGGACATATAATGCCAGTGCACCCTGAAGGTGTAAAGCCACAGGACAAAGGGAAAGAATGTGACATTTGTTATTTAGGACAAAGGCATTTCCTGGATTTTAAGCCAGTTTTGTAACTTTTGGCATCATGGCTCATGCTGTTGTAACAGCTGGAGCTAACTGTCCTGGGACAGCCTCCTCCCAGGCTAGTGGGGGAAAGGTTTTGCTATGTGGCTTTGCTGTGTGTCCCATAAGGTCAACATCTGCTGGCTGGTCAGGGACTCCTCCTGGCCAGGGTGCAGAGTGGAGAAAGGCTGGTGGGGAGGATGCCATACTGGGCTCTAACCCTCTCCTCCCCACACTTCCTTGTGGCCTTTGCTCCTGCAGGTGTTTCTCGGGAATGTGGATAACTACAGCATGAAGACCAACATGTTCAACACTCCCATCACGGCGCAGTATATCCGCATCTACCCCATGCAGTGCCGCCGGGCTTGCACGCTGCGCTTTGAGCTTGTCGGCTGTGAGATGAATGGTAAATGTCTGCCATGGGCCAAACAGATGGCATGCAGCTTGGGGCACTTGCTCCCCTCTCTGTGGGCTCCTACACTTTGGGCCAGTTCTTGGTTGGGTCAATGCTGAAGGAAACAATGCTGAAGCAGTAGTTGACTCCAAGATGAACATGAGCTGGCCGTGTAATAAGGCCATCAACAAAGCCAATCGCACCTTGTTGTGTAGTAGCAGGTGCATGATCAACAGACCAAGGGAGGTGATGCCCCCCCCAACAGTAGTGCCCAGGTGTGCTGCTAGAGGGTGCTGGGCTGCAGGGAGCAGTACAGCAAATCTGTAGGAGGCACCTCCTTTGTGCTGCTGGAGAGGTGGCCCCTGTGCTGAGTCCAGGAGACTCAGGGCTGCAAGAGATCTGCAGAGGCTTTCCACAGGGCTGGAGGCTGTTAATCCCTTTGTTTCAGCCAGATCATGTCTTGGGTAATTGCATGTCTCGGGTAATTGCACCCCCTTTTCCCTTGCTCCTTCCCAGGCCATCTGAATTAAGATTCAGAATAGTTCTTCACGCCCCCCCTGAGTGCTGTTAACCAGATGCTATTTCCATTTTGCGGCTGGCTGAAAACACTGCTGCAGAGTTTGCAAAAGGCTCAAGGATCAAAGTCCCCTAGGATTACAGCTTGAACTGAGGTTCAGTCAGCTGGACTTCTCCCCTGCCAGCTCCGCATT
>NW_005842302.1:926122-927916 GCF_000455745.1 Alligator sinensis | reverse complement strand
CTCATTCCTGCCCTGACCCGTGTGCTAGGCAGTGCATGATGCAGTGAGCCCAGATTGCAGCCCCCTGGATTGCTCCACTGGGGGAGGGGGAGGGGACAGAATTGACTCTCTCCTTAAACCTTGAACACTGCGTGCTTGTCTGGGCAGTGGTGTCAAGAGCCAGGGTGCCTGAGGAGGCTGGTAGTGAGTCCCTGCTGACTGCCTGCCTGTACGATCAGCTGATGGTGCTGGTGCCATTGTTAGGGGGTTCATGTGTCTGTGTCACAGCTGGCACTGCAGGCTTCTTCTGCAGAGGCCAAAGATTAGGTTGGCTGTTTGGAGACCAGGTGCCCTTACATGGATGCATCTGGGCAGGGGCACCAGAGCAGGGGGCATGGAGGTGATAAGCGTTTCCTGCTGTTGCTCATGCTGCAATTGCTTGGGGCAGTAGAGAAGCCTCTGTTTGTAGGGGCATCCATCCAGCCGCTTCAAGCAGCTGCACATTCAAATTGTAATACCAAGGCCTTGGAGCATGCCATGGCTCGGCCCTGCTGGGAGCCTGCCAGGTTCCTCTCCCCCCCGCAGGCTCAGGTGCAGGCAGGAGGGAGATGGAAGAGCAAGCCCAGCAGAAACACTGCAAGGAGGGGTGGGGGGAATCTCCGGGAACCCTGGGAGCTGGAATTAGCTCGAGGGTTCAGCATCTGGGGTTCCCTGGAGCCTTCTGGGGATAGTCAGCTGTGCTGAGTGGCACTGACTATCAGGTCTTGGGCTCAGGAGCCCAGGTTTAATGCTACCTAAAGCAGTTGTGCTTTGCTTTTGCATCTTACCCTTCCCTTCATCCATCTCTTCCTTGTCAGCATCCAGGGCCACAGTGACACCCACCGGTGGTGATGAGAATCTCAGGGTTGCTCACAGCTGCCCAGCTGCAGGGTGCAGTCTGGCCAAGGGATGGGAAGCAGCCCCCAGCTGGATCTTCCTCCTCTTCCCAGCAGCCTCCAGCTGCCAGCCTAGTGTTTCCATGCAGTTGTTGGGGGTGGGAGGTGGTTAGATGGCAGATGCATCTCCAGGCTGGGAAACTACTGGGCAGAAAAGGGAGTGACGCTGCTTTACACTGCTGCCCTGAGAGCAGGCTCTGCACCTGGGCAGTGCTGAGGAGAGCATGTCTAGCACCATCCCCGTGCCCCAACCGAGTTCTGGCCCCTCAAGCCTCCATCATTTCTGCCTCCATTTTTGCTTCCTGCCTCCTCTCTGCAGCTCAGGGTGTTCAGCAGCCCCTCTTCCATCCCTGGGGGCTTCAAGGGGATCCTGTCTTAGGCAAGTTTCATGGACAGGAGGAGGAACTGTCCATGTAACCCAGAGGTGGCACGGAGAGAGCAGAGCTGTCTTCAGCTGCAGGACTTTGCTCCATTCCCTCCTCAAGTGAGACTGGGCTCCCGAGGAGGTGAGGAAGGAGCTCTATGGGTGTCCTTCCTCTGCCCTGATAGGCTTCTCTGCGCCCGAAGGTGGGCATGTGGGGCAGGCATCCAATCGTAGGGGGTTTTCCTTCAGGCGGAGATGTTGCTCCCTGTTAATTCTAGGGTTCAGCTCTTTGTGAGCCGGCGTGCAGTGAGCACTGGGCTTGGGGCTCCAGCACCTTGGTGTAGGGTCAGTAACAGCAGTGGTTATCTCCCTGCAGCAGGGGGTGCTGCCAGCCAGCGAACGGCCCTTGGCAAATAGATCAGGGGACAAAACTGCAGCTAACTCGTCAAATCCGACTGTCTCTCTTGCCTTCTTGAAGGAGATAGAGATTTGGGGCATCTAGCTCTATATGCTTGG
>NW_005842302.1:874557-926091 GCF_000455745.1 Alligator sinensis | reverse complement strand
ATAGTCCTGCTGTGCTGAGTGGAGGCCCTTGGGATTGCTGCTTTCTGGGTCCTTGGTCCCCGCTTGGTGCATTTGGGGGGTCTCTGCTTTTCATGTCTCTTGGGCATCTGGGTGTCTGCTCTGTGTTTATTTGGGTGGCGATGCTGCTGGCCTCTTCCATGTCACTGTCTGTAAACCATTGTGTTACAGTGTATTTCAACATGGCAGGTTGCTCGGAGCCACTGGGCATGAAATCCCGCCTGATCTCTGACCAGCAGATCACGGCCTCCAGTGCTTTCAAGACATGGGGCCTTGATGCCTTCACCTGGTACCCCCACTACGCCCGTCTGGACAAGACGGGCAAGACCAACGCCTGGACTGCTCTCAGCAATAACCAGTCTGAGTGGCTGCAGGTGTGTCCCATTATCTGACGGGATCCTCTTTTGGGGGAGGGCAGAGGAGCATGGAGGGTTTGCTGCTGTGGCCAGGAGCAGAGGAGATCCCAGTTCTCATCTGGTCTCCCTGTACAGCTTTGTCAAGGCACTTGGTTTCTCTGCCTCAGTTTCTCCATCTTTAAAATGGGGCTAGTTGTCCTTCCCTGTCTCCCAGGGGGAGATCATGGATTCCCATTGGAGGGCTGGAGGCCGGGTGTTTCCTGGGTTACTGGGTCAGAGGAAGGAGTTTGGGTTCTGGCAGAATTCAGGCAGCAGCTGAACCCTTGCTGTTTCAGAATAGGTGTGCAAGCTCTGTGCCTCTGGGATTGCAAAGGGGACTTGGCCATAGGCTCACAGGCACCTCTGGCTCTAGCCAGTTGTGTCTGTGACTACAGGTGGGAGGGGTGGGCACCAGAAGGCCCTCAGCTGTCCCCACCCCATTACACCATCTGGCATCCTCACTCCTCCTTGATCAGCGGAGTGGACGGCTGGTCCTGGCCTTCCCCTGTCCTCTACCATAGGCCTGACCCTCCTACTCAGCACTGGTTCCTAGCTGGTCCCTGTTCCCTGCTCCCATCCCTTTCTTCTGCCAGTGGAGGGAGCCCTCTGGGCAGCTGCCCACCTGTCTTGGAGAAAGGGCACATGCATCCAGGGTGTTGGCCCAGGGGAAGGTCACAGGCGCAGTCCAAGCCTCCCTCCCAGAGCACAGGAACTGGGTTGGATTCTTCTCACTCCCCAAGATGATTATTGCCCCGTGGGAGTGCAGACCTCAGCTGCATGTCAGGATCCTCTGGGGGTGCTCAGGCAGCTGGGACTGGCATGGGGGAGAGGGGAGGGGAGATGAAAGGCAGATGCCATGGCTGCACAGCTTCTAGGGCACTGAGCAGTCCTCAACAGTCCTGTCCTTTGGACCTGGGCATTTCCCCTCTTCACTCTCCCCTGTAGTGCCATTGTGTCCCTGTCCCCCATGGTTGGAGCCTCCCTTAGGCCCAAGTCTGGGTTTCTCTGACCTCTTTCTCTGGGAAAAGGCTTTCAATGAATGGCTGCTCAGCCTGCTAGTGACTAAACACACTAGGAGAGGGGCATGGAAGCCCTAGGAGTATGGGGAGAGGCTGGGTGCAGAGGGTGAGATTGGTCTTGCAGGAGGAGGCCATGCCCAGTCTGGGGGAAGGCAAAGGAAACTTCAAGCAGGGTTTTGCCTCTTCGGCTTTGGTCTGCTTTGCAGCTGGTCCATTCTTGTCCTTCCTGACTGCCCTGCTCCATGTTCCTGGGCAGCACAGTGCTCCAGCTCTCTCTCAGCCCTGAGCTGCCAGCTCCTGCTGCTGGCCATGTCCTGGCAAACTTTTAAGGGCTGCCCTGGCTGGCAACCTGGGGCGGGCTGAGCTGGTTCTCTGGCACCGGGTGAATTCCAGGGACCTTTCATGCCCTTTACACACAGGAGTAGATTTGGGGCAGAATCTCCCCATGATCTATTGTCTGGCCACGCAGGCAGAGAGGACCCTTGTGGACAGTTGTGGGTCTTTGGCCAATATCATTACTTGAAGCTTGTTAGGATGGGGGGTCATCAGCAGAGCAGTGAGGAGGGGTTCAGGCAGCCCTCCCCCCCGCCTCTCCCCTTTGGTGGGCTCAATCAGCTCTCATGAGCAGCAGGGCAGACTTGGAGGAGGCGAGTCTGCTTTACCTCTGCCTTGTGTCTCCCCTAGATTGACCTCCAGACACAGAAGAAAGTCACCGGCATTGTCACCCAAGGGGCACGGGATTTTGGGCACATTCAGTATGTGGCAGCCTACAAGGTGGCCTACAGCGACGATGGACGGTCCTGGACTCTTTACAAGGACAGCCAGACAAATACCACCAAGGTGCGGGCAGGGAAGGGGCTTTCATAGGCCAGTGGGGGACTGGTTCCAGCATGCCAGTGGGACTGGGGCGGGGTGGGGCTGAGGCAGTGCAGCCCATATCTGGAGTGATGACAGGGTCTCATTGCTCCTGGCTGAGGGTTTTGCTAGCCAAGGAACTGCTGGTGATGCTGGGAGTAATAGCAGGGAGGGGCAGAGGGCAGAGCACCTGTTCCTGGGATGAGTGGGCACAGGGGACTCTTGCACTGACTTCCCTGCCTGGCTGTGTGGGAGGTGCAGGCTGCTGCTCAATAAGGCCTTTGGGCAGCTCCCCAAGGCACGTGTATGGCAGCTCCGTCCCTGCAGTACCTGCTCCCCATTTCAATGGCTCTCTCCTCCTCCACAGATCTTCCACGGGAACAGTGACAACAGCTTGCACAAGAAGAACGTGTTCGACACGCCCTTCTACACCCGCTTTGTGCGCATCCTGCCTGTGGCCTGGCACAACCGCATCACGCTGCGCGTGGAGCTCCTGGGTTGCGATGATTAGTCTCCCATCTCCGGAGGGGAGGGTGGCGTGGAGGGGAAGGACTGGGCTGATCCCCCAGCCCTTGCCCTGCACACCTACTACTGTATCACGCCCTCTCCACATCTCACCCATGCCGCCCTGCGCCTATGTCTTTGCTTCCCAGCCCTTGTGGTGGGGGGGGGAGCGGCGGTGGGCATGTGGTGTCGTCCTGCTCTAGCTGAAGCCATTAGAAGTCTCAAGGGAAGGCGCGGGGCCCCCCTCGCTTCGCTTTAGAGAATGTGATGGCCCTGCCTTGCCAGGGCTGCTATACTTGCACTAGCGCTCAGAGGCCCCCTGGTCCACCTTGGGCCTGCAGCACTGCACTTTGGGGCCACTCCCCTGGGGCGGCTCTTGTCCTTGGCCCTAAGAAGTTGCTTCACTTGTTCTCCATCCAGGGCCCTGCAACCTGGGACCCTGAAAACTCCTAGCTCTGCTTCCACTGAAGGCTCCTCAGCCACCTTCTATGTAGTCAGCCTAGGAGCTCGGGTGAGCTTTGGGGAGAGGTGACCGGAGCAGGTACGGTCACTGCTTGCCTCCATCTCTGAAGCATGGGCAGGCAGCTGTCTTCCCCCCTGATGCTATATCCATGCTTGAGTGTGGCAGGAGGATGTGGAGAGGGCTCCCTGTTCCCTGGCTCCTATAGCAATCCAGAAGGGCTCTTGAGAAGACTCAGTGCTGGTGCAGATCGCTCTACTGCATGCAGGCTGCCTTACGCAGCAGCACTAACAGGCTTGTCAGGTCCACATAGTGCCAAGAGAGTGATGAGAAGGGGTGGGGGCATGGATCCTGTCAGAAGACAGGGCCTTGGTGTGTGGGAGCAGCTGTAAGCCAAGGACCTGTTTTCAGACCCAGTGTCTGGCTTTGTCTGGCAGAACCCACCCCTGTCCTTAAGGTGCGTCAGCCAGGGAAGATTGGTGCTGGCTGGTAGGGCAGCTGGCTGCGTAGCGTCTGCCGGTGCGAAGCTAGGGAAGAAGCTTGCAGGGTGGGGAGGATAGCCAACAATGCCCAGGACCTGCTCATAATGCCTCAGGACAGACTTTTCCATAGGGGTCAGACATGGGGGGGGGGAGTGCTGTCTGCCTGCCTGTTTGTGCTTCTCATGTATGTAAGGTTTAGTATGAGCCCTGTGAAGAACCAGGCCAGCCAGGCTGCCAGACACCGTATGGTAGGATCCTGTCCAGCCTCCCAAAGCAGCCCTGGATCTATCTACTTTGGTTAGTTTATAAGGTGCAAATCTATCCTGCCTTCTGCTGCCTGCAGCCCTTGTTCTGGAGCTGGCCTGGCGAACCTGGTAGGCCCCAGGCTGCACCAGGCCAAAGGGCCAACCCAGCAAATGCACTTGGTCTCTGGTGCTTTGCTGCACCAAGTCCCAAGACAGCTTCCAGAACAGGAGCTGAGGGTCCCCACCAGCTTTCCTGAAGTCTCCTCAGCAGCACTTGGCAAGGAGGGGCTGGCACATGGAGCTGACCGGGGTGTGCTGAGGGGCTCTGAGACCTTGTGCATTCAGCAAAGCCCACGGTATTGTTCTCAGCACAGGGGAAACGTGGTGCTGTGTGTGATATGAGTGACACTGGGGCAGAGGGTATGTATTATGCTTCTGGACTAAACTGTCCTTCCATAAGAGCCTCCTTGCACTTGGGACATTGGATCTGCTCAGGGCAGAGAGCAGCCTTCGCTTGCTATGAGGCAATGTTCAGCCAGGGCTGTTTGGTTTACATATGAGCTCTGCCTGCTTTCCCAGGTGCCAGTCCCATGGTGATGGTCCTGGGGCCTCAGGAACAGCAGTGTCTTTATACCTCCCCTTCTCCCTTGGCAGAGATGGTCCTTTATGGGGTTGGTGCCCATCACAACCTCTTAACCTCACGGCCTCTGGAGCCATCCAAACTCCTAGCCTGTAGTGATGCCCCTCTCCTGTGTCCCACCATTCGGAGGGTTTTCTCCAGGCTCTGCTCTGGGGCCAAGGTGCTGGTGTGAGTCTCAGCTGTCACTGAAAGGGGAACAGAGAGGTAGTTTCTAGCCCCCGTGGTAGCAGAGTAAAGCTTGAAAATGCAACACCTGCATGCTCCAAATGCAGAAGGCAAATAAACAGAACCCCCAACCATTCTTTTTTAAATCTCATGATTCTGGAGGCCTGTCTCATGAATGGTCATGGAGGGCAATGCTGGTCCATTGATTCCTATTGGTAAGGGGGTGAGAAAGGAGACCAGCAGGCACCACATGACATGGCTAGCTCACCGTCGTAGGGAGTGGCAGAGCAGAGCGGGTAGTGTGGGGGCACAACCAGCTGGTCAAGGGCAATGTTTGCAGAGGTATTTTTTCCATGACCTGGTTTGGCAGAAGGTGTGACGTGGAGCAGGGCCTTGCGTGTGCTTGGGAGGGAGATGGACTTGAGTGGGGTCACTAGTGTGGAAGCAGTGGAGTCTTGCCCAGGAAGGCAGTGCCCCCTGGAGGCACATCTCTGACAGTATTAAAACCAGCTGAAACTCACGGGCATCTGTCTCTCTTTGTCTGTCGCTCGCTCTTGTGCTCACTCAGGCTGAACATGGAACATGAAGACTAGGGGGAGGAAGCCCCCGTCCTTGAGGGCTCCTGTGACCCCCATCACCCTGTCAGGGTCACCTGGCCTCTGGTCCTTCCCTGGCAGAGCTCACACTCGGCCTGCCCGGCCTCTGCTTTGAAAGGCAGTGCCAAATGTCCAGGGCTGGATATGGATTCAGTGAGAGTGGGCTGCATGCTCACATCCTGGCCCCACTCCCTCCCCATAGTCTGTCACCAAATAATTGCCCAATTCACTCAGCTCCAGGCCCTACTGTGCTGACTGCAGCTCAAGATGAGTACATCTGTCCCCAAGACCAGGGTTTTCCCTCTGCTCTCCCAGCTGCCTTTTATGTCTCTAACCCAATGCTCTGGAGGGGGGCTGGAATAGCTGGGACTGAAGAGCCACGGATTCCAGCTGCAGGCTCCTTCTGGAATGAGCTGCTGTGGAGGAGGGCAGTGCTGAAGGCCACTGCTGCTGGGGAAGAAAAGTTTTGAGGTAAAGAAGCTGCTTCAGGAAATTCCTTTGGGGAAGCTCAGAGCATCAGGAGCCAGGAAAACTGCAGAGATGAGAGACCCTTGAGCTCACAGTGATCCCAGAAGGATCTGATTATCTGCACAGAGCACAGGGCTAATGGGGAAGGCAGTAGGAGGGCACTGTATGGAGGCAGGGCTGGGAGCTGCAGGGACAGGGTGGGAGGGAGCGGCATGGGGCAGTGAGAAGCTAAATGAAGATGGAGAAGGGGGGCAATCCCAGAGCCGTTCAGTCAAGTGCAGTGCAGTCTTGGGCAGGGGGCAGCGAACAACCCTCTCTCATGTGAGTTGTCAATTCTCCCCTAGAGCTAGTGATGGGCAAACCCCAACCAGTCCAGCTCAGGGAAGCACCACAACGTCTCTAGCTCCTGAAACTCTTCCCCTTGTTCAAACACTAGGGCCAAGCAGTGTGTCCTTGATGGGGCTTCAGGTCCAGGCCAGAAGTGGTGGATATAGGGAACACGCAACTCCCCAGGCCTGCTTGGAGCTCAGTGGCAGGACAGGGCAGAGGTTCAGGTTGGTCCCTCATTTATTCAAATCTAGCTGCCCCTCTGTACCTCTCTATCCCAGGGCCAGATTGCAAGGAGTAGTAGGAAGAATAGGGGGTCTCTCCATGTTGGTAAACTAACCTGAAGGTCCACCAATTCTCTGGGCCCTGGCCAGGTATGCATATATGCTCACTGACCTTTGAAGGCTCCTCTCCAACCCCAAATCATCATCTCCACCACTGGGAGATTTGGAAGAGGTTGAAACTCTCCACCTGAACAGATGGCAGGAGATATGGGTAGGGTGCTCTCCCCGCAATTCAGTACTGGTGCCAAGACCTTAGCTGCGTCCTGTAGGATTGCTGAGAGAGGCTCTGTCTTTCATTTTAGCTGTAAGCATCTTGCCTGCTTCAGGAAGTTAATCCCCCACATGTTTTGTGTTTATTATCCAAGAACCAGGGTGTTTGTAGCACGAGTAACACACAGAAGCAGAGTCCTGGTCCCAATCAGAGACAGTTGTCCCCGCCAACACTGCTCTTGCTGTTCCAGCCCCAGTGTCCTGCTCAGTCCCTTAGAGAAGCTCCCTTCTGCCTCCAGAAATTGTCCCTTGCTGCTGAGGTTCTTTGCTCCCTCTCCCAGAAGAGGCAGGGTGGCATTGCTGTACTGAGAGATCACGGCAGAATGGAAAGGGCTTTTGCAATAGGAGGGGACAGTTAGTAATCCAACAGCACCCTGCGTGGGGCAATGTAGCCCCACACCCTGCATATCCTCATTTCCTGCCACTCATGTCTGACATTGGGCTCAGCAGCTCCTTTGCCTGGTGCCTTCCTGCTGTGGGTGGGAACAGTGATGCAGGGCCTTAGGAGCCTTTGAACATGCCCTGGGTTGCAGCTGTGCATAATCAGAGCCTTTGCTTTCCCAGCCCTGGAATGGAGATGCTGTTTGGCTCCTCCTGGCAGCACTGAGGGGACACCTTTCTGGACAATGTAGGTGCTTGGACAATGCAACCTGGCTGAGGGATACAGATGCTTACAGGGATAGGAGACCCCAGAGGATCAGAGACCAGGCAAATGGCTCCAGAAGCTTTCAGGAGCTCGCTCTGAAGCACCCACTCCTCAGATTTCAGCCACAGCCAGCATCTGTGTGGAGTCCAGCATGGCCATTAGTCATGAAAACTGACCTTTGGTGAATCACAGCAAGGAGCAGAGACCAGCCCTGCTCCCCAGCTGCCTCAGCCCAGCTGGAGTGCAGCCCACCCCCACAGCCCTCGCTCTCCCAGGACCCCCTGCCAAGCACTCTGTGTCCAGGGCCTATGTCTCCCCTCTTCCCGCCTGCCCCAGGAGCCCAGCCCTTGGGATGAGCACACCTCACAAACCTCAGGGCATCCAGCTTCATGGTCACCAGCTAGTCAGTGGGGGCAGCAGTGTGTGAGGTCAGCTCAAGGTAGGGGAGCAGGCTGCGTGGTGAGCAGGGAAGGGGCTATATCCACAGGTCAGGAGAGGCAGGGCAGGGGGATCACATGGGGAGGGTTTCCAGCAGAGAAGGGAGCAGATTGGAGGCTCAGTTAAGACTCCTGGGGGCATGGAGATGGGTTACACAGGATGGGCCAGGGAGCCAGAGAGCTGTACTGCTGGGGCGGGGGGGGCAGGATCTCCACTTCCCCCCACCTCCCCTACACCAACGTAGTGAAATGCCATCTGTGACCCAGGGTGGGCTGCGACACCAGCCTCGTTCAGCACTTGAGCACACAGGGACTCAGCCTCACAAGTTGCTGAGGGGGGCAGTCTCTGCTCTGTGGCTGTGGAAACTATGGCAGAGGGGAAAGCAACTTGTCCGAGGTCACCCAGGCAGAGAACCCAGCTGCCCTGAGTAATACGGCGGGTGTCAGTCAGCTGACTGACGAGCCCACGTCTTGTCCTGCCCGGCCCTCCCACGTCTCCGTGCCCTATCAATGAGATGCTTGGGCTCTTCCTGCAGCACTCCCGCCTGCTGCGCAGGAAGGCTTTTTTCTGTCTGGCTGGCACGCTGGAGGTGCCGCTGTCTAGGAAGTGATGGCTCCAGAGCCTCTGACAGTTCAGAGCTGTGTAAGGAATGGAATTTATACCATTTCCTTTAATTCTTTCCAGCCTCGAGTATAGGCAGACAGGACCCCCCCACCCGGCCCCGGGGCCCCGAGCAGCCAGGTTGGGGAGGTAGCATTGGATGGGCAGGGGTGGTGACCTCAGCAGCGGCAAGCCAAGAGAGCTGTTGGTCAGGGGTAAGGCATAATGCAGAGTTGTGCCGCTGGCCAGAAGCCCCCCTTCCTGGCTCTGGCTTGTAGCTGCCTGTGCTCACTTTCCTGTACAGCCACATCCCAATTCCATGTGTTCACAGGGCTCCCCCAGCCCCATCTGCCTGACATTTCATACCCCCCAGCAGGGCTGCTCTGGCTCCCCCTTTCCTAGATAGCCTCATTGATTTGCATTTCCTTTCTCTGCTGTTACAGCCCCTCACTAAATCATGGCTGGGAGGCTAGAGCAGCCCCCTGCTGTGCCTCCATTAATCTTGGGCGGGGGGGGGGAAGGAGGACTAAGGTGGGCAGTGACAGGGATAGGACTTTCCCTGCACAGCCCCTTCCCTGTTTGCCAGCATCCCTCAGAAGCTGTTGCTGGAAAAGGCCTGAGAGCAGCTCACATCAGTCTCAGGATGCGGAGGCAGGAAGTCGGTCATGCCCCTCGTGCTGCAGGTCATGCAGCAGAGATGGCCCTGTCGGCCCTATTGCTGGCTCCTGTCTCAGCCAGTTGGCTCTGCCATCACCCTGGGAGGTATCTGTGGAAACTCTGAGTGTGTGGGGGCATCCTCCTCTCTCCGACCACTAGGACCCCCAGGCCAAGACTCTCATCGAGGGGTGATGGAGTCCAGACACTGATGTGAGCATGATCCAGTGGGCTCAGCCTATACTAGTCCGGGATCTTGAAAGAGGTCTCACATTAATAGGATCTTAGCTAGAAACCTTCCTAGCAAGACTGATAGACATATCTGACCCTGCTTCTCTGTTGAAGTACAAACCAAAGCAGATCTGCCACAAAGACCCCCCTCTTCTGGCCAGCCACCCCACTGGCCCAGAGAGAGAAACCCTCAGAGGGCATCTGGTCCCCAGCAGCCCAAGCTTTGCAGTGTTTCAGCCACAGGCAGAAGGCACATACACAGTCAGCACAGCCTGCTCCGATCAGGAGCCTGCGCCACCAGTGGCGCTTCTTTTTGTAAAAATATGTCATATCATACATATATGTATATGTATGTATGTATACACACACACCTTCTAGTCACTGATCATTGCCTCCTTAAACTGCCATAGGAACTCGTGCACTTGTTACAGTACACGCGCTCATGGAATGGCACTCCCACGCACCTGTCCTCAAGGCATCGTCTCCCTCAAAACCCCTCATCTCTTAGTCCTGTCCCCAAATACTGGGTTTAACAGTTCATTTGCTGTCGCTTTCGCTGGAAGGCTCATTGCTGCTGTCGCTGCTGCCATCCTCATCACTGTTTTCCGATCCGGTTGTCTTGACATCCTCCTCGCTGTCGCTGTCTGTTTCCTTGCTGGGAGGGTCTTGAAAGATCCTGTGCCAAGTGTCGCTCTACCAGGTGGATTTGGCTGCATCCTCACTGTCCTCTGCTACCGATTTCTGGTAGTAGGACTGGAGTTCGCTCAAAGCCATTTTAACACAGTCTACCACCTTGAGGTTTGTGTGCCTGTACATCAGGAGGTTCCTGGATTTCCACAGGGCACTTCTGATATAGGACATGAATTGATCGAAGCGGGCCAACGGGCTCCCCTGGTGTTTAGTAAGGCAGTGGCATCGTCCACCCAGATCCCACCCAGCCTGGCACTCAGTCACAGCTGCTTCAGGTACTCACAGGCCAGTGGCTGAGCCCCTGCAGAGAGTGCAGGAAACAAAGCCAAGCCCTCAGCAGGCTCCCTGCTCACCCACGGAGTCCAGACCAGCAGGCTGCCAAGCACCCCACCTTCCTGCAGTGACTCTCCAGCCAGGGCTGCCCTGCAAACCCCACTACCCCAAAAAGCCCTGACCAGCAACAGCAGCCCTTGCCCTCTTCTGAGCTTAAATAGGCTCAGCTGCAGCTCCTGGCTTCAGCTCAGAGAGGCTCCTAGCTGGTCCCTGCCCCTGGAGTTTAACTCTTTATGCTCCATGATGCTCTTTCTGCACAACCAGGACAGGATGCAGTAAGACTCCAATCCACCCACTGTCTCTGGGCCCCTGAACACACCTCTGCCATTGTCCTTGTGGCCCAGAGAGCTGGAAGAAGAGGGTGTGTGGTCGAGAAGGGAAGTCCCTGGCCTTCCCCTCACTCTGAGCTGCTCCTATTACTCCATATCCTTTCTTCCTGCTTCTTTTTTCCCTGATGCTGCTTGCCCCAGCAGGGAGGAAGTCCCAAGCAGAGGCAGCCTGGTCTGTCAGGGAAGGCACTGGTGCCACAGAGAGGTACTTGAAAAGTGCCGTCCTCCCCCTGGGCAGGTGGGTTTCCTGCTCAGCACAGGCTGGCTGAGCTCTGAGCCCAGCACCACGTGGCTGCCTCCAGGAAAGGAGAGAGCCCTCTTTCCCCTTAGCACATTCCAGGGTCCTCTGCGGAGCCGGACGCACTGTCCAGGCATGCGGGGCACTGCACAGCTTTTTCCTCTGCGCTGAAACAATGGAGTAAATGACTCGGTGTCGGGCCAAGGAGCACTGTGCCCTGCGAGAAGGGCTGCCAGGGAGCGCTTCCTACAGACAGGGGGAGACAGGGCAATGACTCACTGAAACAAAGGGTGCTGAGCAAACAGCCAAGGGTGGGGCAGGGGCTTGGGCCACTGCCTCCTGCTGATGTCTCAGGCAGCTGGGAGTGGTGGGACCCCTTCTCACTGCTCAGCAAGACCTAGCACTAGGCAGGGAGGGCAGATCCGGCTTCCCTGGCAGCTTTGGTCAAGATAGAGCACTGGGTGGAGGGACTGCACCTCTCTGCAAGGCAGGGACAGTTTGGAGAGCTCCTCATGCTGTGTTTGGCCACCTACCGAGTGTCAGGAGCAGGTGTCATTATCCCAGGGCGGGCTGCCAAGAAGCAGCAACCGTAGCAACCTGGTGCCCAGGCGCCAGGGAGATCTAATCAGCTCCTCATTGTAGGCCTCGAACAAACTGATTAGCAGATCAAGCCAAGCAGATTGTTGGAGGATTAGCCAGCAGTGGCCAGGAGCCCCTCCAGCACGCTTGGCGCAGGGCCTGCTAATGAGAAAGGAATTTGCTGATGAGTAACGAGTGCTTCCCAAAATCTGCACATGACCCACCTGGACAGCAGCAGCTGCATGGGTCCCACTTCACACAGCTGCAAAGGAAATGTCGACTGGACAGGTCAAGGCAATGACCACTCTGCTCCCCTGAGCACGGGCTTGTATCAACCCAGCGGCTGCTTGGTGTTACCCAGCCAAGCGTGGTGCTGAGGCAGAGGGCCTGTGGTTACAGCAGCTGATATAAACTGCACCAGCTTTAGAGGATTGAGCACACTACTCACTTTGTACAGCACACCTACTCTCAGGGCTCTGTAACTACCCCCAGGGTCTGGGAGCAGATGGGTAAAAGCTATTGTAGTCTAACTACCCCTCAAAGAGCCACCACCTTTGCTAACATGCTGGGCTAAAAGTGGTACGTCTTCCTTTTGATGCTAGGATCAAACCCATGACCCAAACACTGCAGCAAGCCTACCCCCTCAGCAGGGCTGTTATAGACCAGGCATTTCTCTCTCTAATATAACAGATTTTCCTTTTTCTGGCCCCATGGTCCTTCCTTCTGCCCCCTGGCTAGAAAGCCACTTAATCCAATGTCAACAGAAGGAGATAAGAACTCAAGTCTCCATTTTCCACTGATATCCGGTCTCTGGCTTTCCCAGACAATGTTTCCCCTATCTAGGTTTTATCAAGCCATCCTTACCACCCCCCCGCCCCCCTCGAATGTGTGGGATGAAAGGTGTGTTTTTCCATCTGTCCATGTGCACATTCATAATTGCTCAATGTAGGAAACACGAACCCGGTGATGAATAGATTTTGCAATGGAATGAGTAACACGGGCAGCAAGCGATGGAGCAGAAAGGTGTGCTCAGCAGAGGGGGAGGCAATGGGAGAACCAGCAGTGAAAGCCCTTGCCCTTGCAGCACCAGAGCTGAGCTGGAGCTAGCCAGGCATGTGAGTGGAGGCAGGCTCTTATCCCTAACCAACGGGAATTCAAATGTGAGCACTCTGCTTCCCATCCCATATTGTCCTGCACTCATTTCCAGTAGCTGGGAGGGGCTCTCTGAGGCCAGAGACCTGCTTTTGGACCCACTGGAAGTGAGTAACCAACCTTCAAGGTCCCAGTGCCTATAACGCTCTTCTCCTGGGCTTCCCCTTGGAGACAGGGGCCACTGGCTCCTTGCTGAGAAGCAGACAGGCAGATAAAGCCACTTCCAGGCACCGGCGAGCAGTTGGTTTTGTGCTTATCAGAGAAGTTGCTTGCGTCACAGCAATCAAAGCGGATGGCACGTAGGGAAACAAGATCATGTCTAACATGCCCCTTATATCTGCAAAGGGAGCGCAGTGCAGATGGCAGCCCATTCTGTACCCAGGCCAGCCAGGATGCTGACAGACCCTCCACAAGCGATGCTACATTTCTCAGTGCAGGGTTAGGGAGCGTTTGTGTTCGCTGCTAGATTTGTGCACTCAGTTTTAACAACTAGGGGGTTGTTTCTTTAGCACAGAAGGAGCCTGCCTGGCCCCCAGCTCTAAGGCCCAGTCTGACCTGGGAAAGGCCATCCTCCTCTCCAGCTCAGTAGTGTAAACTGTCCTGGTAAAGGATTCCTGTCCCCTCAGCATCAAGGCCCAAGCCGCCCCAGGAAAGGTTGCTTCCAGGGCTGAGGCCTGACCCACGCCAGGAGAGGTTGCCCCCCTGGTCCCCACCAGCTCCACGGCCACCATCTGGTTCAGCGTCCCAGTCCGCACCAGAGAAGCCTGCCTGGCTGGGAAGAGCAGGCGGTTTATTTTTGAAAGAGTTGTTTTCTTTCCGGTTTGAATCAGTTCTGCTTGGAGGGCAGACTGGACCCGGGCCCCTGCACTTCATGCAGGGGCAGCTCATTTCCTCCTGATAAAATAACAAATTCAAGATGTGTGGCTGTAGAGGCCTGGCCCGGAGAGGGTCGGCAGGTCAGAGGGGTCACTATGCACACAGCTCTGTAATTCCTCTTCTTCTTCACACCGTGCAGACGTGTCAGCATCAGAGAGCTGTAAACAGGGGCTCTGGAATCGCTGGGCCTCAGGGAGTCTGAGCGGGCAACCAGTATGGCCATTTTGCGCCCTCATTGAGGCCAGGACACAAGGACTCTGAACACCGATGTTACTGGGACCAAGACCAGCCTCTGAGGAGTGTGCACATGAGTACACGTGTGTGGCCACAAGCAGCTGGCAAGACATATTCCCTGGGGCTGGATGTGATCCTGGCCTGGGATATGAGAGAAGAGAAACAATCTGACACCACAATGAGCCATATCCTTGCCACCATCAGCATACTAGCAGGATCCCTTTCCACATCCATTACAATGAACAGAACAAATGACCCCCTCCATCTCTCCACTCTCCACCAAACCTTCCCTGGCACCTTTAGTTTGGTCCTTTCCCAGGCCTCCTGCCAACCAACCAAGCCACCAACCAATTAAGGGCCTCGTGACTGGTCCTGGATGGACCTCATATGAACCCCTAAACTGGGCTTGTTGTGGGAACCACCTGGTGCTCGTCATCATGGTACTATTATGCCTCACTGGCACATCCTGGTCAAGAAATGTAGGGCGTGTACTGTCTCACACCTCCTCTCTGGACCTCCTGGTTGCTGCTCTTGCCCCTGCCATGTTGTCCTCTCAAGGGCTTTTGTTTCTTCCCTTCTGGTCCTGGAGCTAAAGTTTTTTCTCACTGGGAATTGGCATTGGTTTGGCAAAATTAAGAGCCCTCACCCAGGCTGGGACTTTAAGGCAGATGCCAACAGGACTCACCAGCACAGGCAGGGAAGGGTCTGATGTTGCGGTGGGTTCCTTTGCTCAACACTTAGATCAACGCCCCATCCTTTCCCTCCTGGAGCCTTTCCAAGAGCTTTTACCCCTGGGTAGAAAGGGGGCTATTGCCCGTTTGAGCTCAGCCCCGCACCACTGGTGTAATGATAAGCTGTACACTGTGGCTAAAGTTCAAAAGTCTGGACAGCTGCCACACGCTGCCACAGCCATGCTTGGGACAGGGTACCATTGCCTTGCTTAGAGCGGGGAGCCCTGGTCAGTCCATCAACCCCCCAGGTCTGGCCTTTCTTCTCTGGGCACTGGCTTCCACCTGGTAATGCTGGGGGATGCTCCATAGAGCAGAGACCCCCTCCCAGGCCATCTCCTTCCCCCATGCATGAAACAGCACCATGCAGAGAGCTCTTTGGAGCCCAGCAGAGCCCACAACCCTGTGGTGCAAGATTAAACAGAAATTGAAATGGAAATTCTTTGGCCCATGAAAATGACCTTCATTCTCCAATCTCCATCCCTCTGCCCTCGCTGCTCGGCTCCCAGGCACAGCTTTGGAGAAAGGAATGTGTTCCCCTTTAAGAGGCTGGCCCTGGAGGAGGGAGGCTTGTCCCACTGCTGTTTCCTCTCAGCCCATGCCAGAGCCCTAACACATTTCACGGGAGCCCTCCAGCCTTGCACGCTCAGTCGGGAGCAGGGGACCCGGGCTTACCCTCCCCAGACACTCACTGGCTCCCAAGCGTAAGTAGGGGGTGAATGAAGAGCTCAGGGCTTCCCTGTGCTGGGGACAAGCTGGGAGGCAGAAATCTCTCTGTGCCCCTCTTCAGTGGGGCTGAGTCTGAATCAGTTGCTGGGAACAGGGAACCTTTGAAAGGGCTGGGACTGCAGGGCAAGGTCTCTAGGAAATGTAGCGTGGGGCTGGATGGATCCTAGGAGCTGCATGGGTTCAGCCGTGTCCAGAGGTGGGACATGGGGGCATGAGTCCGGGGCTGGAGGTCCTGCTGAGCCAGGACAGGCGCCTGGGGTGTGAGAGCATAGGGCTTGGGAAGCCATCCACGATCTCAGCGTGATTCTCAGGGTGCCCCAAATCCTGCCTGGAGGGTGAGGGGCCAGAGGATGAGTGATCTGCCCTGCGGTGGGGTTTCTGCTCCAAGGGCAGCTGGAGTCTCCAGTGGTTTGAACAGCGTCTCTTGAGGATGCTGGATCCCAGTTGGGCTCCAGAGCAAAGCAGTCACTACTGATGGAAGACAAATAGAAGAAGGAAGCAACACAGGCAGAGGGGGCAAGGGGTTGGCTTCGGAGGGGGTGGACATGAGAATGAGATGAGTGGAGCCCATGTGTCCAGTAAAGGGCCAGGACCAGCAGCTGGGGAGGCTCAGGTTGGCATGTGGGTAGGGATGTGCCATGGCGTGGCTCTGAGAAGCCCCAGGCTGTGCTGGGATGTCGCTTGGTTGGAAGGAGCTCAGGTTGGATGGCTCCCTGCCTGGGCTGGCTTCACATGGGTGGAAATTGCAGTGGGAGTTTGGAGGACTGCAGGACCCCAGTGCCCTGCTCAGCACCAGCACCATGTCTTGAGGATCCCAAAGCCTTGTACGAACATCAGTGATAAAGCCTGGTTGCCTCTTTGGGGGCAAGCTGGACTATCCTGCCAGGCTGTGCCGAAGGGGAAGTGGAGGTAACACAATATGATGTTGGCAGTAGGAATCCAGCCTCCTAGTCCCCAGTGTTAGCTACGAGCCTCCTGGAGCAGAAGTGCCTGTGAGCTGCATCTCTTCTAATAGGACTAGAAATTTTCCTGCCATGGCCTCAGGGCATTGTGGAGGCTGCTGCGTGTGGAGCCATCCCTGTGTGTCTCTGGCATGCATCACTCCGAAGGGAGCTGCATGCCTGCAGGTTGCTGGTCTCTGCAGGCCCCCCGCTCTCACTTCCCCCCAGTCTCTCACTTCCCCCCAGTCTCTCACTTCCCCCCAGCTCCTGGCAGTTTCAAAGGGCTTGTAAACCCTGCCTAAAAGGGGAGAGGGGGGGCACGGATGTTAAATTCCTTCCGTAATTGAGGGGCAGTCTGGAGACCTGGTGGTTGCTGGGCCCCTCTGCCGGCTGTAGTGGAGCTTGCAGCCACCCAGATCCCTCAGGGAGCTGCACTGGGAGCTGACTTCAGTAGATTCAGTTTTTGGTGGGATCAGAAGCCCACATTTTCCCATTCCCTCACAATACAAAAGCATCTGTGTTCCCTTCCTTCCTCCATCCTATGACCCTATCTCCACCTTATGCCAGCAGCTCTCTGTGGCCCCGTACTCCTCATGTCAGGGTCACCCAGCCCTGTGCCAGTTTCTGTGTTCCTTGTAACTTTGCTCACCGCTCTTGTTCATCTTTCTTTTTCTTCCAGGTGTAAGCAATTTAAAATTGTGCTGAGAGGGTGGGCAGGGTGGCCGGGGATGTCATTAGACTGGAGTGCATTAATAGCAGTCATTGTCCAGTTCTTTGATCTATAGTGGTTTTCAACCTTTTTGCGTTTGCGGACCCCTAAACATTTTCGAAGGGAGGTGTGGACCCCTTTGAATTGTAAATGTGGGTATTCACATACTTTTAATTGATCACAGTCATCTTTTGTGGACCCCTTAGACATAGTCTGTGGACCCTCAGGGGTCTGCGGGCCACAGGTTGACAACCACTGCTATAGGCAGTTGCAGAAATGGTGACCAGAGGCTCCTTGGGTACTCCTTCACCCCTTCTCGTTTTCCATGTATCACCAAAATGGCTAACGTTCAGCTTGCCTGGGCCTAGATTTCTTAAGCTCTGCAGCATTCAATAATTACTGCAATTGCTCCAGGCTGAGAAATGCTGTCCCATATGCATGTATGATAATGGGAGAAGCTCCCTGAAATGAACCTGGATTCCCTGAAATGCTGGTTTTCTCACCCTGCTCTCAGGTGCTCTTCTTGGAAAGCTTAGCCATTGTGAGCAAGGGAGTGCAGGCATTGATGCAGGAGAAGCACAGTGGCTGGTAGTACTGCTTCTGTGGTTCTTCTGTCGACAGGGAGTAGAGTGCTAGGAAGGTCCCAGGTGAAGGCGACAGCTAGCCTGGCTCACAGGTTTAATTAGTTTCTTGTACTTTTGGAGACGTTACAATGCAAGCTGATATCTAGCGGACTAGCAGTGGTATACTGCAGAAGGATGATTAAGGAAGGGATAGGAGCCCTGGTCAGAGGTAGCGCCTTCCAGAACTCGTCCCTGTCCCTTGCTCCCCCTGCTAGGGACTCTGTTCCCTTCATACCAGGTTGCCCTCATTTTCCCATTCCTCCTGCACGCAAAGACCTCTGTGTGCTCCTCCTTCCCCCAATCTATGGTGCTATGCAGCATGACATTAGGAGCTGTGGCAGTGAGATGTCCCAACTATACAAGACCTAACCTCTTCCAGCAGGGTAGGTGTTAATGCAGAGACATTTTCAAATGGTGGCTTCCTTTTGTGCACATGATGCTGGTGCAGTGTCACGTGTGAGTGCAGACAGTTCACCTGCCCAGACCTCATCTGGGAAGGCAAATTGAACACACATGGCTTTCACTTCACACATGTACATTCTACTGTGTGTGGACATAAATACGCCAGAACTGCACTGGAAAGTAACCTGCTGGTGCCAGGCCACATGTGTGCTGTGGGGCCACTACCCCGGGCCCATAGAATTGCTCAACATCACATGTCATTTCATAGCCCCCCTGCAGAAGCTTTCCTGGCTGAGCTGAATGGTGATGCCACTGCAGTTGCTTTCCTTGGCAATCCTGTTGTTTCTGGGTTGAGAGGGGGGCAGAAGAGGGCACGATCCTGTCTCAGGCTGGGAGGGACCTCACATGATGCAAGTCCCAGGATGATGTAGCTGTTCACCCAGCCTACTAAGAAGTGCCTGGATAGGGGCCGAGGTACAGGATGTTACTTTTCCCCTGGCCTCCCCCTAGTAACTGTGGTGTCAGGCAGCCTAGGCAGAGCAAGGGAACAGCCAGACTTCACCATGGGGCCTGGAATGAGCTGGCAGGGACAGCTTTTCAATGGAGAGAGCCCTTCTGCCTTAACGCAGCTGATTTGTTCTTTTCGACAGGCTCCTCACCTTGGTCTGGAATCTGCCCTCTTGTGAGCAATGCTCCTGCTGTCCCTGGTTGTGATGCTGCTGCAGCTTGGCAGAGGCTCCTGCACGCTCCCCTTCTACAACGGCTTCTACTACGACCACGTCATGAATGACAAGGCCAATGGCAATGGCAATGGAAATGGCAATGGTAATGGAGAAGGTGTTCATCCTGGGGGAGGGGCAGGGCTGTACCACACTCTGCTGCCAGCCATTAGGATCAGAGGGCCCACAGAGGATACGTCTTGGACTCGTGGATGGGAAATGTTGGCAGTGGTGGTGAAGACAGTCTGGCCTCTTCCCCCTTTGCCCTTTCCCAGTTCCAGTGTGGGCTTGAAAGAACTGCATGCTGCCAACAGGAGTTGGGTGAGGAGGCTTGGGGGGCTAATGAGGTGGCAGCTGAGAGTACTGAGTGCTGAGGATGCGAGTGAAGGGTTTTTGCAAGCTGCTTGTGGGTGAGTAGTTCATAGGAAAGGAGGCAAACACCAGGCAGGCTGCATCTCTTGCTCTGCACATCCACCCACTGACTTTTTCCATCCCATGAGGCCCCCTCCTCTGGGTGAAACGCAGCGAGGTTACCTGCAACTCACTCCCTTCCTGCTCAGACTGTCCCACCCAATCCTTCCACTTATTCCCCAGGGTTTTGCCTCACCCTCTTGATAGCCCAATTGCTAAGACATACCTACAGGCTGGGGAACTCCCTTCTAGTCAGCACAGAGGCAGAAAAGGATCTTGGAGTCATTATTGATTCCAAGATGAACATGGGCCACCAATGTGGGGACACGGTCAGGAAGGCTAACCGCACCTTGTCATGCATCCATAAATGCATCATGAGCAGGGCCAAGGAGGTGATCCTCCCCCTCTACGCAGCACTGGTCAGGCCCTAGTTGGAGTACTGCGTCCAGTTCTGGGCACTGCACTTCAGGAGGGATGTGGCAGCATGGAGAGGGTCCAGAGGAGGGCCACCTGCATGATCAGGGAGCAGCAGGGCAGGCCCTACAAGGAGAAGCTGAGGGACCTGAACCTGTTCAGCCTCTACAAAAGAAGGCTAAGAGGGGACCTGGTGGCCATCTATAAACTTGCCAAGGGGGACCAGCAGACAATGGGAGAGTCCCCGCTCCCCCAAGCACTACCTGGAGTTACAAGGAATAACGGCCATAAGCTGACTGAGAGTAGATTCAGGTTGGACATCAGGAGGCACTACTTCACGGTCAGGGCGGCTAGGAGCTGGAACCAACTTCCAAGGGAGGTGGTGCTTGCCCCTACCCTGGGGGGGTCAAAAGGAGGCTAGACAATCACCAGCATCCTTTCCTGCCCATGGCAGGGGGTCAGACTTGATGATCTGCTTAGGTCCCTTCCAACCCTACTGTCTGTGAAACTATGAAACTATGCTCTCCTGCCCGCTATAGCCTAATAGGGGTGCATGTCAGGAAGGACTTCCTAACGTCAGCCCAAACTGCCTTCACGTTCTCCCCTTCCCAGACTCATTCTGCTGCTTGTTCCAGTCCAAACTCTTCCCCTCCCAGGGTGTCTATGGGCCCACTGCAGTCTGCAAACTGGCTTAGCTGTGCCCCCTGCTGGTAGACACTGTGCACAGACCATCTTACTACACGGACCCTGCCCTATCCTAGCCTGTGGGTATCCCTGATCCCCTTCTAAATCCACTAGTGCCCCTTGCCTTTGTTCCCTCCAGTGTCTCACAGGGAAAGTGAGCAGGAGCAGGAGGAAGTGAATGAAGGGGAGAGAGAGATGAGCAGTGGGAGAGTTTGGCAGGAGGGGGCAGGGGAAGATATGTTCAGTCCAGATTGGTGCTGTGCTGTTCACAAGAGCCACCTGGCTCAGAGCCAGTCCCTCCATCCGCTCCTCCCTGATCCTGGGGCCTCTGTCCCCAGGCCTAGCTCTTTTCCCTTTCCCTCTTGATGCTGGACTGTGCTCGTCTTCCCTTCTATACAGTATCTGTGCATCCAGCCCCTCTTCCCCAGAGTCCATACAGATGCCCTGAGCCAGGGGGCCAATATACCTGGCCTCTGACACCTGTCTGCACCCTTGCTTACCCATCTCCCCTCCCACCCATCAGTTCAGTTCAACGGTGCGAAGCTGGTGGTGGAAACCCCGGACACCCCCATCTTCACCTCGCGTGGTGCCAATGTCACTCTGCCCTGCCACTACCGCTATGAGTCCAAGCTGGAGACGCCACGCAAGATCCGTGTCAAGTGGTCCAAGCTGCGGGATGACAACACCAAGGACTACGATGTGCTGGTGGCTGCCGGCATGAAGCACCGCAGCTTCGGTGATTTCAAGGGTCGTGCTTACCTACAGCAGGAAGGCAAGCAGGAAGTGTCCCTGGTCGTTGTTGACCTGCGCCTGCAGGACTATGGCAAGTACCGCTGCGAGGTCATCGATGGGCTTGAGGATGAGAGCAGCATCGTGGAGCTGGAGCTGCGAGGTGAGCAGGCTGCAGCTGCAGGAGGCAGGGGCTGAGGGAGGGGACAACAGGCCTGGGGGTGCACCCGCCTGAGTGTTGGTCACTGGGGACATGAACAGGCACCCAAGAAGGTGCCCATTTCAAAGCCTCTGGTGGGACCGGCAACTGTACCAGGACCCTCTACAGCTCCCCCATGCTCAAGCCAACACCTTGGCAGTTCAGGAAGGAGCTCCCCTTCCTGGTTGGCCTCACGCTATGGAAATCAGGGTAAAGGAAGGAGCTCCTTCCTCCAAAAATGCCCCCAGGACCTTGCATCGTGGCATCAGCTCCCCAGTGCAACCTCCCTGCAGAGCAAGTGCAAGTTGCTGTCACCTCTCTGTAGCATGCCTTGGAGTTATTGCTGGTTAGACCTCAACAGGGATCTGGGGCTGGGAGAATGGGAAGTGGGGGTGACTGCTTATCTGTGCAGCACCTCACCCAGCAGGGCCAGTCTTGTAACACAGGTACACGCAGCATCGTGTCATGCTATTGTAGCGCCTCCTCGGTTTAGGACAATGCAGCTGTATGGTGACAGACACTGGTCCCCCACACCAACGCTGAATGGTATGCTACCCCCCTCCAGTGGTGACTGAGCCACATAGCAATGCTGGGTCTGCTGGCTTTCCAGACTATGTCAGTTTGTCAAATATGAACTTCTGCTGCCCAGTCCAAGCCTCCCAGGTTGGATTGCCATGGCTGTGCTGGGACAGACTGGCACATGACTGCAAGCTGCTTTTGAAGGTGGCTCCTCCTGCCCTTGCAAGGAGAGGCCACGAGAGGTGGCATGACTGTGTCCTGCCTAGCTTCTGGGTGTGCATTTGGGGAGCCCAGCGTGCAGTGTGCAAGGGGTTGATGCTGAAGAAGGGACTAGGAGCAGTATAAAACAGCCCCACAACACTGTGGCTCATATGGAAATTCCCTCTCCCTGCAGAAGTTCGCTTTCAGACCCACCCTAGTCCCCATCCAGGCCTCAGACTTGCTCCTCTGCAGACAGAACTGATTGCAACATTCACTCTTTTGCAGTCCCTCGTCCCAGCTGCACACCTGCCTGGCTCCAGGGTGACCCACCCCTTATCGATAGCACAAGAGCTTGGCACTAGCCGCCCTCCACCTTCCAGAGCCAAGCAGCCTTTGAGCACCAGCTTTTGGAAGGGCACCGAATGCCCGTGCCCTACAAGAGCATGTGCTCATGCCTCGGTCTGGCCACCAGATGTCACCAGCAGCTCACCATTATCCTTGATGGATAATACCTGCCCAGTTCATTCCCCCTTTGGGCTGGCTATTTGCTTGCAGTATTACAGGATTTGTCCTGAGTTCAGCTGGACCCCTGCGCCTGCATTTGGAAGACCTTTATTTCCCTTCCAGTCCCAGGGGGGAAGACCAAGAGACTCCAGCTGGGCATCTGGCAGCACCCAGGGTTACCCTAGGTTCACCCTGGTGAGGTTGGGAGCGTGAGCCAGGCAGGGGGTGGGAACACTGCTGCAGGTAACCCCCAGTGCCCCATTAGTGGTGCTATTGAGGGAACTTTCCCATGTACCCCAGAGAGTGCAGGTTAGGTCAGTGAGGTGGCCAGGGGGTCTTGGAAATCCCACAGTGACTCGACTAGCCTAGACACCTCATCTTTCTTTCTCTCCTCCTCCCCAGGGATAGTTTTTCCATACCAGCCTCCCCACGGGCGCTACAAACTCAACTTCCATGAAGCCAAGAAGGTTTGTGAGGAGCAGGATGCTGTTATTGCATCCTTTGAGCAGCTCTTCAAGTCCTGGGAGGAGGGGCTGGACTGGTGCAATGCTGGCTGGCTGCAAGATGGGACTGTGCAGTACCCCATCACCCTGCCCCGGGAGCCCTGCGGCGGCCGGACCTTGGCTCCTGGCCTTCGGAGCTATGGCGTGCGCCACAAGAACCTGCACCACTTTGATGTTTTCTGCTTCTCCTCTGCACCCAAAGGTGAGTCTGGAAGATACTTCACTTGCGGGGCTGGGCCTGCTCAGTCAGAGCAGAGGCCACCCTGGAAAGCCCAGTGTTGCAGGGAGTGGGATGGGTGACTCAGTAGGCAGTGCTCTTTTCCCAGGGACACTGCTCTATCCAAACCTTGGCTGTTCTCAGCCAGCTGAAATGGCAGACCTAGAGCTTTGGTTATCATGGACCCAAGGGCTGGGATGCTGACCCTGCCAGGTTTGGACCTCAGGCAATTCCAGTCACCTTCCTAAATGCTCAAGGCCATTTTAGTCCAGGGCTGCAGTAGATGACCCTAGTGGTATGGGCTTTTCTGCTGCGATTCAAGCTGGAAGTAGGATGCTCCTTCCTATCCCACACTGAGCATTATACAGTGATGTTTTGTGCTGGTAAACCCCAGCTCTGCTCCATCCATGCTATAGCAGCTGCCTTTTGGGGCTCAGGCAAACACTTGCTACATTTAGTTTTCAGGTGGCTGTGAAATGAAAGGCGAGAGCAAACAGTGAGATTGAAACGGCCCATTGGGTAACACAGCACCAGACTGGGTGGGCATCAGGGGAACCAACTGAGTCTTAGAGAGTGATGAAATGGGACCCAGTTCTTCATTTTGCTGGCAGAAAATGGCCATAGACTGGGGAAGTGGCCACAAGAGAATCCTTTATGCTTGCAGAGTTTCCTGACAAAGCCAGTATTGCCAGGCTGGTGGCCTAAAATCCCCTTTGTTAGGATATAGGACTTCTAAGCCCATGGCAATCAGAGCTCAGCTGCAGGGAGAGTGGGGCTGGTTGACCTCTGGAGATCCCTTCCAGTCCTACTTTCCTACGATTCCTTAGATCTCTGTCATAGGCAGGCAGAGATGGGACAAGCTCCCAACTGCCAAGTATCTGCTGCAGGACCATGGGATTTGTGTGCAGAGGGGGACCATGCTAGGTATTGTTCTACCTCCCAGTGATCCTGCCTCCCCTTCCCCACAGGGAAGGTTTACTACCTGACTCATCCAGCCAAGCTAACCTTGGAAGAGGCCAAGCAGGCCTGCCAGGACGACGGCGCCGAAATCGCCAAAGTGGGTCAGCTCTATGTCGCGTGGAAGCTCTTTAACCTGGATCGCTGCGAAAGTGGCTGGCTGGCAGATGGCAGCATCCGCTACCCCATTGCCTTCCCCCGGCCCAACTGTGGCCCTCTAGAGCCGGGCATCCGAAGCCTCGGCTTCCCCAAGAAGGGGAAGTTTGGGGTCTTCTGCTACAAGCTGAGTTAAGGAAAGGGGAGGGGCTCCCTTTTTGCCAGCGGACACTTCCCTGCCTGGTGCTGCCTGGATTGCATTATTTAAAGGGGCTCAGCTCCCTGGGTGGTGGTGGGGGCTTTCCAAGTTTCCCTTTTCATTTTTACACTATCAGAGTTCAGCAGCTCCCTGAGCCGTGGCCTCTCGCTGACCTAGCGCCACCTCTGCACTTCTCCCTTGGCGGGGAATGGTGCCCCCACCCTTCATCACACCTGCTAGGTGAGGCAGCCTGAGATGGTATCTCTCATGGGGGGGCGGAGGGGGGGATTGGTGTCTGAACCTGCTGGTTCAGTCCCTTGGAATGGGTCAAGGGGGTGCTGCTGGGTGCCAAGTGACAGGCTCACACACAGGATCAGATCGATTCTCCACTTGTAGAGGCCAACACCCAACGAAAATACCCTCCTCCAGCTTCAGTTTCACAGGCACCAAGAGGGACCAGATATCTTTAGTGCACAGACTGCTCTGCTGTCCCATCCCAGCCACCCTCCACCCTGGAAGACATCAGGTCGACTGCAGATGGAGCGCAAACCAAGATCTCCCCTGTCCACCCCACCCGCCCCCCTCCTCAGGGTGAGCAAGTGATCATTCAACAAGACACGTGTTGACTTGCATCTCACCAAAGTCCTGGCCCACCTCCTCAGGTGTGGAGGCCCCTTCCCGCGAATCAGAGATGTTAGGTATAGCTCTGGGTCTCTGTGCTTAGAGACTAGAGATTCCCTCCTTTTTCTTTCCTCCTCCAGCCCCTTCTTTTCCTCCCTTACCCTCCTCTTAGGATCTGGACACGCTTAGACTTTTTCAGGCCACATTATGAGGGGAGACATTTCAAAAAGGATTGTGTGCATGCTGGATGCAGGTCTCTGGTGGCCGTGCCTGGTTCTCCATGTGCCCCCTCTCCCAGACTCCACTTGAATTCTTGTTTGTGAATGTTTTGTTATGAAACGATGTATTTTCTTGGCCCTCTTCTAATAAAGCATTGAAGAAAGCCCTAGAGATGTGCAGCTTCATCTCTGTTCCCAGCCATAGGGCTGGTCCTACAGTGTTCACCAGCATAGCTGCAACACCAGGGAAAGGAGTTTAAAGGGGAATTGTCTGAGGGTTCTTGGCTTAAAGCTAGGAGGTGGGTTAACGGAGGGTACTGGAGAGGAGAACGGAGGTGGAGGAGAAGCGGGGTTTTAAAGCCCAGGACAGATGACCCTTTCCATAGGCTGAGGTGGAGGCAGCTGGAAGGCTCAGCTCCTTACTACACCACATGTCCACACCCCATAACTGTAGGAAGGACACCCATGCCCCTCATCTCCCTGCATGTTTTTTGAATACCACAAGTGTTTTTTGAAACAGAAACAACTAGTTCAGTTTTGGTGCCTCGCCCAACCTCTGAAACCTTAAAAGGGACTTTTTCGAGGGTCTTAAAACACTATTTATCTCAGTGCCTTTATGTACCCCACAAAACCTCTTTGTTGTCTTTGTCTCTTATGCACCACGTCAAACAGCTGATTCCAACTGCAAGCTCCCCAAACTCTTCATACCCCTGAAACAGGTTATGACAGCATCACAGGGCTGAGCTTGTCCCTCCGTATTTGCAGGCTCGTTGGTTGTTTCTCTAATTAGGCTTAATTAATCCCTTGCCCTTAGTATAAGCCACTTAGGAAATGTGGAGTGCTATTGCTGCCTAGGACCTGTGGAGTCCTCTTCAAGTGGGTGTGGGCGAAAGTCTTAATGACAGGAACTGCATACAGCTGGGAAGGTCTCAGGTACTATAGTCAGTGGTGAGACAAAAAGCAGAGCCTGCTGCATGGGGCATGTGTTGATAGGGTAGAGAGATGACTGGGCATGCAATACCGCTCCCTTGTCCTTATTCCCAGCCCCTAAATTGTATTAAAAATGTATCCAGTGCAGCTGATGTTAATATGCTATGTGAGCAATGATTGCTGCTCCCCTGGAGTCAGGTAGGTGGTTACTTGAGGGAGTGTGAATAACAGGGGCCATTGTAAATGGGAAGTGTTGTGAGGGAGTGCATAAGGCAGGGTTGCTACTACACCCAAGCCTCCTGGAGGAAGGAGATGCTGTGTAATGCTGGGGAGGGGGAAGATGAAAAGAGCTGTGAGGGCTAAGTCACGAAGGGAGGGAGATACTTCTTTAACTCATCTGTAGTCTAAGGATGTAGGCTCCATCCCTGCTTCTTACCTGGGATGGCAGTGGGTGGTCTGAAGGATGACAGTGGGCACTCAGATGTCTGCTTTGGGCCCTCAAGAGAGAGCTACTCTCATTTTTGAGCATCCCCAACATTGTAGGGGGCAGTCTATATGTGATCTGCTCCTGCCTGCTGCTATCTGTGCTCACCTGAGTTCAGTCCTACAAAGAAGGCTGCATTTTGCTCAGGGCTTGAAGGCAGTACGAGGCAACCTTTTTAGGCAGGCTTGCCACAAATTAGCCCTGCACCCTCCTCAGGTGTCACTCCAATTCCTCTTCCACCTGATCTGCTGCTCTGCTTTTTTGCTCTCAGCTTTGCCGCCATGCCTCCCTGTTGTTCCCATTCACTCTCACACACCTGAGGAAGGAATGCCCCCATCCAAATGCCTGCATGTGTCGTACATCCGCTCTTTATAGTGAATATACATTACCACCCTCCCAAAATGTTCACCATCCTAGGTGGTGCCAATGGAGCTGAGGGACCTCTGTGTTGGAGCCAAGCTCTGTAGCTGATGACTGTAGTAGACTCATGCTGTATGTGGGTTGGCACACAGGGAGATTTTTTAACCCACCCCAACTGGGGATGGGGGTCATCTGCACATAGACACGTGTTCAGGAGCACACATGTATGCAGGCAGGCATGGATGCACACACACATGTGCACACGGGCTGTGGCACAACCATGCTGCTTCCCACTTTCAGTTCATCATGTAACTAGCACCTCAGGAAGAATAAAATATAACAGGTTTTATTTTACAGGTTTCACAATAATGCTGACAGCAGCAGGCACAGCTATTTTCCAGTCTCTCGTTTAATGCACAAGACATTAAAACATTTGTTTTTTGTTTTTGCTCTTTTACAAGAAGATAAAACCCCAAAGCCCCCAGCACCCCTCCCCCAAGACTGTCTCCTTCCTTTCCCACCCCCCCACTCCATGGGTGAAAAACTCAGCTCTACACACGCGCACACAGGCTCCTACCAGCATCCCGGAGATTTCAGCAAGTTCAATTAAATTACCCCCCCAGCCCCCAAAAATGATTATTCCAATGTTTTTCTCTCTTTATTATTATCATTATTATCATCCTGTTTCAAAAATATAAATAGGTGCAGGGAACCCTGGTGTCCTGCACGGTCCCCTGAAGAGAGCACGCCATCATGGGATGGGAGCTGCTTTGCCACGCGGACTGGGGGCAGGGAGACTTGGCACTGGGGAACCAGCAGTGGGAGGGAAGGAGTGAAAACCAAGAAGCATCCGGGCCTGGCTTTTTTACCTCCCCTCCTCTTCACCCCCTCCTTCATGCTGTCTTCTCCCCCCCACACCCCCCCTCTCATACATTCAGCTGCACTTCACAACTATTTGCTAGCCCCGTGCCCACCTGGCCCACTGTACCGCAGCGGTGAAAGAATTTTTTAAAATAAAAAAGGTGTTGTCCGGCCCAGAGATTAAATAACAGAAATAATTACATTGTTCATGGATAAAATCAGGAAAAAATAATCTTCTTTATTATTTAACTTAACCCCCTGCCCTCCACAGCCCCTGCTCCCTCCCCATCCCCAAAGGCACAAAGATACTTGGAACCGGATGGTTAGTAAAAATGCTGTAATCTAATTTGCTTTGCTTTGGTGCTTTGAATTTTTTTTTATATATACACAAAAGGTGGGTTTTTCTTTAATATAATTTTTTCCCTTATATGACAAAAGCAACAAGAAGAAGAAGAAATTGACTCTGTTAATATAACTGTTCCGTAAAATCTCTCTCTGTGTCTTCTCTGCGTGTCTCTCCCCTCTCTAATGGGTGGGTCTTTGTACGGCTCTGCCATTGGTTCTTGACCGATTCCTAGAGCTTCTCTTGTATAGTCTACGTTGGTAGGTGGAGGCTGAGGAAGGGGGAGGAGAAGAAAAGACACCTTGTTACTAGGAGAAGGCTACAGAGACCCCACTTGTCCTGAGCTGGCTCGCCCTAGGCCTCTCATTCCCTGGAAAAACACTGCCGAGGTTGCAGCGCATGGCAGAGCATGCCATGGCGCCAGCCTGCCTGCCACCAGACAATCGGTCCTTCTCTTGCCTCCGGCACTCCAGGACCCAATGAATCATCTGGGATTTTTCAGTTCACGTTGTAACGGCTCGTCCCCCCACAAACACCAAAGTCAAAGAGACCCAGGTGCCTCTTGGGAGCCTGTTAAAAAGCATCCTATGCGGAGACAACTCTGCTTTTGTCCATTGGACACTTCCTGTGTTTTTCCCCTCCTTGCAAATAGACAGGCAGAAGACCTGCCAAAGCAGCTCAGACCAATGGGCCAGCGCTGCTGGGAGAGCATCTCTGGTACTATCCAGGTCTGATGAGTCATAGGAAGCAGACATCCCAGAAGCCCTGAATAAATCTAGACATTTTGCTTAAAGCATAGTCCAGAACTGAGTAGTAGAAGCTCTGGGTTCTGTCCTTTCCCCTGTCTGTGCCTCAGTCTTTCCATCTGTAAAATGGGGACAATTCTGATTTACCTCCTGTATCAGAGGAGCAAAGGCTTAATGAATGTTGGCAAAGTGATCTGAGATACCCAGATGGGAGAAGCTAGATAGCAAAACATTCTTATTACTTGGGGTAAAAGCGTTCCCTCAAATTCGCTGAAGTGCCTGCCTCATATCCTGGCATCATTTATAACAGGGTCAGGAACACATACCGCTGCTTTTCCACCTGAGCATAGAGCCTTCCAGGTGAAACAGCCTCTCTGCTTCCAATGGGACCCAACTGACTGCTATTAGGTGGGGAATGAGTAGCCAGTCAAAGACAGAGATCTTTCCCTTTCTGTGCAACTGCTCCTATGTGCAAACAAGTCCCTGGTGTCGTTCTTCAGTCCCTGGGCCAGACTGCAGCCTATACAGCACACAACTGAATCTAGAGAGTCCAGAGCTGAACAGTGCAGTTTAATAGCAGGAGCACTTCATCATCCTATGCACCACTCTTGGCCTTTCTCTCTCATTGAGAATATTGTCCCCTTCTTCCTAATTCGGCAGCAACTTTCTCTAGCCTTGGATTGAACTATCCAGTGACAACTGGTGAAACCCAACCAGATCAAAACTGAGCAAAGCAGCTGAACTACTTTTGATGTAGATGACTTGGCTCCATCAGGCTTCATATAACTAATGAGTGAGGAAGATCTATATGACCCAATGAGAGAACAACAGTTGAACAATTGAGGCCCAGAATTGAACAACATGGCTTGGGGATGTTTCTGTAGGAGTGTTAGTTGCTGTTCAGATGCCTGGTGGAAAAGGCAAGCCAGGGGGAGGGGTGACAAGACTCCAGGTCACCTTGCTATTTCATGTTTCCTGCCTCTGCTTCCCAAAGAGAGCCAGGGAGGGTGACTCAGGCCTGAAGCGAGTCTCTGAGTGCTCAGGGTGGCCTGAGCAAGGGCATAACGCCCATTCTGCTACTTTTCCTGAGTGCCTCTGCCCATGCACAGATATTGCCAAAGCAAACCATTTAAGACACTGTCTAAAAGAGAAAAATTCTCCTGCTTTTAGGGCCCATGTAGATTTCTTTTAACTGCTTTCTCTTCCCCCGCCTCCACCTTGGGCTCCCCCCTCATTGCCCATCAGAATCAGGACGTTCTCCATGGAGGAGCCAGCTCAACAGGGAGCTTGCAGGTGACTGGCGTGTGCACTAACTCAGAAGAGCCAAGGCTGTGTCTCCATCTGGTCCCTGTGGTCCAGGCCCACCTGGGAGATATCAGATCCTATATTCCTTTAATGGAGACAAAACACAGGGAAAACAAGGGAAGAGTCCTCTCTGATGCAACAAACCTGCACCTGCCTGGATATGTGAGTGTGAGTGTGAGAAGGGGGTGTTCTCACCCTTGTCTAACAGCTATTAATGTCTCTCTCAATTGTCTTGAACTCCTCACTCTAGTTCATTAATGTCCCTTCAGTCAAAATAAAGATGGAGATCCCTCTGGAAATCATCAGCCCTACATCTGAAACAGCCAGGAGGGCTGGGCATCACTCTCATGAAGCTTTGGAGTTGCTGCTTCAGCTCTCCTGGTCCCGTTGGGAAGACAAACTTCTTTTGAACTCAGACCCTCCCTGTATGTGAATCTCAGTAATAGGCCATGTACTTCTGGTGCTCTCCCAGGGCTAACAGCTGCCACTGGAGTCTCAAAAAGGTTTGCAAAGGCCTTGGTGCCAACTGAAAGGAGAGAGCGCTACGTACGATTTATGCAGGCTATCCGTGGTTCCTCCCAGTGGCCATTGGGCTGGCATCGAATTGTGGGCACATGGCGTTGTATGAAGCCCTGGTTACACTGGTATCGCACCATGGAGTTGATTTCATATCGGTCCTTCTTTCTTCCAAAAGTCCTGGCATTCTCTACCACAGGAGGGTCTCCACAGGCAACTGGTAGAGACAAGCAAAGACACTGAGCAGTTTGCATCTCCTTGGATACTGTGGTCCACAATAGGCACTGGGCAATAAGAGCTGCACACACCATGAAGATCTCTAGGCTAATCCTGCTGCTTCAGGGGAGCTGGTTATATTAACATTCAGTCCCTAGAATCAAAGTCATTGAACAATGTTCCCTTGTACTGTTTGTCACAAAGTTGTATATATGAGAACTGTTTTCCCTGCCATTGAGATGCAGCCACTTCTGAGGCTGAAAGGGCCAATTGCATAAACAGAGCCCACTGGGCATCATGGAAATGCAACTGGTGGGGCTCCCTCAATCACCCCCAAGGAATGGGTCGAATGGCTAGTGTAATATTCCTCCTCCAGTGTTACATGGTATAAGTATGAGATGCTTTATGCTGGCTGGAAGCTGTGTGGTCATGGTAACTCCAGACCACTTGGAGAGTCAGGGTGATTCCCTTGGATTGTACGCTTGGCTAAGATACTCCCTTATTACTAGGAAAACTTTAGGCATGCTTCACCTGACTGTATCAACTCTCATACACATTATCCAGCTTGTTTGCCCTTCCTGCCTCCCAGGCTGCCATGCAATGGAAAACTGATGCAAGCAGGAGGGGAAGCAATTTCTGACCTTGCAGCCACAGGGCCCTTTTTGAGTGACTTGGAGGAAGGACCCAGATCTGCTTGCAGCAGCCCTGCTCTGTAGCTCATGGGAAAAGTACCAGGGGTCATTAAAAGTCATGTGTGTTTGAGGCCTTGAATTCCCATCTCCTCTGAAACAGAGATGAATCATCAGCCTGTTGGAGCAGAGAGCTCTACACTGCCGGGCTGCTGAACACACCCACCTGCAGTATGGGCATGGCCATCTCCCTGTGGATACCTTTAATCTGGACAGGAAAGGGGTTTCCATACTGGAACGCTGGCATCTATTACATGCCAGCACTTGACGCCAGGGTTGCTAAGTGCCTACCATCACCCAGACCTGATTTGCTTTTTCGCCACGTCCATCAGAAAGGCCAGGGGGCCCCGGAAACAACTAACAAAGGAGGAAACATTTCCTTTGTGTAATAGGGGGAAATAGATGGAGGCAATAAATAAAAGGCAGCTAATTAAAAACTAACCCCCTTTTGTGATTCTGCTGTGGTCACCACTGTCTCTGAAATTTAGTCACGGGGGAGATTGAAATGCTGTGGCCAGCCGGGAAACTTAGCAACAGTATTCCAAAGGGTTCCATCCTTCCTCTCCGGAAAGGCATGTTCGCAGTGAGAGCCAGACACAAGAGAGTGGCTGTCAGGAAGGCTTTTGTTGTTTCTTTACCACTGGGGGTCCTAGTGGGTGGAAACAGATGGCTTGGATCAGGCTTGCTGAAACTAGGCTTTGCATGTGGGTTACTGTTTGGCTTGGAAAAGGGGACAAAACTGATTCTAAAAGGGGTTGGAGAAGGTAGGGACATGGGGGTTGCTGTCAGGGGAGACAGAAAAGGTGCACCACCTTAGACCTTGAAGTAGGAAGGGGTGGAAGACTGTTATTTCACATAAAGAAAGGGAGCTATGAAAGAGCACTATCCACTGTGCCTAAGCATCCTGGCAGTCTACTCTCTCTACATCTGCATCATCCCCAGATGGCGACTTTGTTTCAGGCTTGATTTGATCAGTACTTGCATAAGAAATCCCCAAGGAGAACTCAGGAGCAGCAGGGCTGGGTGTCAGTGACTCAGAACTGGGTGGTGTTAGTGCTGACTCCAATAGCTCAGTGCAGAGCAGGCAGTTCTGTGGCTGGTGTGCTGTAGGGAGGATGGGGTGCCTCAGCTGGGGAAACTCACCCTGGAGAGTCAGTCCAGGAGAGCTCACCCTGGAGAGTTACATCCAAGGGTACTTTTTCCTCAAGAACTGGTGTATGCTTGTACATCATGGTCAAATTCTACTTGTGCTTCCCTGAAACCCCTTTGCAATTTCAGACCCACACAGATTTTGTCTCCACTACCTGCCCTTTTGCAGTGCTCCTGTGCAGAGCTTAAGCATCTACTCCATTCCACTGATGGAATAAGTGACAATTCCCAGGTCTATGACTAGCGCTTATTTCTGGTTAGAGTTTGGGCATGGATAACACATGAGCCACTGAGTTCAACCATGTGTGCTACAGCTGTTTTGGCATAGTCTGGAGGATACAGATCAGGACACCGTGCTCCATTTTGACCTAAGCAGAAGCTACACAGCATGCCACAGTGAATTAGCTCTGGCCATACCTTCATATGAAAGATAATGTAGATAAAATGGAACAGATGGCAGTTACTTCAAGTGTTGTCTTTGGGATCTTGGTCAGTTGGCAATGGGAGGCTTGGCAGGGCAAATTTGGACTGCTTTTATGTTACAGGTTTTATTGCTGTAGCTTGGGTCTAGAAATACTCGGGCAATAAATCCGGGCAGGTTTCATCTCACCTGTTCCCTTCTTGCACGTGAAAGGGAGGTGATAGTTGCATGGGACATCATTCCACTCTCCCTGCTCATGCCAAATCATCACAACACAGTCCTCTCCTGTGGCAAAGAAGTTATCAGGCTGGTTGGGCCGCCAATTCTCATATTGCTGTGGAGAGATAAGAAACCATCCTCTAAGACCGGGAAACACATTCCTTGTTCCCCTTCAGCTCTCCTTTCCCCTTTAGCTCTTTTCCCTCCTTTTTCACTTCATTTTTGTTCTCTTGCTTCTCCTTTTTGTCCTTTGCTTCCCCCTCTGCATCTGCTTTTCAGTTTGCCTACTGCTCTCCTTCCCATCCATCCTTTTCATCAGTAGAAATGTTGCAATATTATTATTATTTGTATTGTGGTAGTGTCTCAGACACAGCCTGGATTCCTCTGTGCTAGATGCTGTACAAACACAGAAGAAAAAGATGGTTCCAAAATGGCAGACAGAGCCCCAGTATGATTCAAAGGTCTCTGTCCCTTTATAAAGCAGAAAAGCCCAAGTCTGAGTGTGTGGATGTGATTCTCTCCTGAATTGACTTTCATATACATAAAGAAATATCCCTCACCATCCCAGCTATCACCCTTGCCCCTCCAGCCATGACTTACTAGGGAGTTCCCATCAGACCAACGGAAATCATGTTCAACAGCTCTGTCACTGAGACCGATCCACTGGTAATCCTGTGCATGGTCTGGAAGAGACAGACAGGGAGAGAAGAGTAAGAAATGGGAAAGGGAGTGTGATGATCCCCTGCCTTCAGCTCACCCCGCCCCAGCACAGGTCCTGAGGAATACTGAAAGGATCCACTTGGCTTTGCCAGTGGTTGGACCATCTTGGTTACATGGTTTGCACCTGGGCCACATCAAGGGCCAGCTGAAGAAGGATGGCTCTAATTATCAAAGGCAGGGTAGATCTACACCTTTATAGACTAACGCAGTCTGAACTGGATAGCATACACATTCGTAAACAGAGGGCTTACTTCATTGAATACTGTGAAGGGACTGTAGGAAGCAGAGCTGCTAAATAGAAAGGAGTGGTCTGACTTCAGACTAACACAGCGAACTACCTTTCTCTTCTAGCTGACAAAACCAACCTGGTATGAGCTCAGTGCAGGAGAAGGGGATAAACCTTAATCAGGAAGCAGGAAAGCCTGAGCAGGTGGTGCTGTAGCAACCTTTTTAGAGCCTTTCTGGACCACCATGGGGTTGTCATGGGGCTAAAGGTGGCTCCAGCTGGCTGCCTGGCCAGGCTGCCACCCCCTGGCAAGGGCTGCTGTCCTCTGGGCAGAGATGCCAGGTCCTATTGCAGATGTTTGGACTGCTGCTGCTTCACAGTGTGGCCACGAGGGAGGGCAGGAAGGAGAACATCCTGCTTGGATGCCCCAAGTCCAGAGCCTGGCTGAGTCCAAATGTTCCCCACCTCCTGCTGCCTCAGTACGGGCAAGTCACATGGGCAGCATGAGGCAGGAAGGCATGGGCAAAGGCTCTGCTGCCCTGGCTGAGGGGGCACTCCATCACCCTGCACCCCAGAGCCCCAGCCTCCAAAGTGGCCCTTAGGGGATGTGGAGGGTCCTGTGGGCTGAGGGACACAGCTTCCCCCCTCAGGCAAGAGCAGAGCAGACTCTCCTGAGCAATTTGTTCCTTCTCAGCTGTGTCTCCCCACTGGGTGCCCACTGGTCCCCCACACAGGGTCTGACCACTAGTGTGGCTTGCTGCCAGCCTCAGCCCAGCCCTGCGCCCGTCTCTGAGAGGAGGCAGCACAAGCATGCAGCTCCCCTTGCCTGCCTCTCACACTTTCAGCTCCCTGTGGGTGGAAAGTGGTGGGAAATGCTCCCTCAGTGCCAGGGCCACCTGCCAGGCCCATGTGAGGGAACTGGGATCTCAGGGGCAGCAGGAGGAGGCTGCTTTGGGCTCCCTGTCTGCCTCCTGTTCCCAAGAAGCCCCTGCTCATCCATCCTCCCTGCCTAGGATGCCACTGTCCAGCCCTACCCCAGCTGCCTCACAGCCTCCCATTCCCCTCCTCACTGCCCCGGGCTCTGGTCCTCACTCAGCACTCCCACTCCTGTCTTCTTGCCCATTTCAAGCTTTCCCACTCCCCAAACTTCCCTTTCTGGCTACCTTGTGCTCTCTGATCTGCAGCCCCCCCGCCAAGTTTCCTTTTGTACCCCCACAGATATCTGCCTTGGCAGGAACTACCAGGCTAATTCTACATCATACATCCTGGGGAAGGGCTAAGCTGGAAGTGCATTACAAATGCAGATGTGCACCAGCTGTGACTGTTTCCCTCTAGGCTAGGGACAAACATTCAAAAAGCTGGAGCCTGAATTGATTCAATCTTTAGTCTAACCTGCAAAGATTGAACTGATTTGCAAGTGAATAGACATTCACTTTTGACTCCGGAAATGCAGGCACATGCTTGCAGTGGCTCAGGCTAGAAGCCAGGGGGCACTAGAGCAGCCCTCCCTTCCCTTTGGCAGCAGCGGAAAGGCTGGAGGGAAGCTGACTGGGAGTGTGGCCAGGTCTCCAGCAGGGGCTAAGTACTAAGTATGATTGGGGAGGGGTTTAAACCCCGACCAGCTTCCCCTCGCCTTCAGCAGCTCTAGCTTTTGGCTGCCTTCCACCCGCTCTGCCTGCCTGGTGTGATGAGCAGACCCTGCGGGCAGGTGCACTGGGTGGAAGGCAGGTGGAGCTGGAGCTGGAGCTGGAGCTCCATGTGTTGGGCAGAAGCTGCCAGGCTGAAGCTTGCCACCCACCCACCTGGAGTGGCACAGCAGGGGTAGGGGCAGGGGAAGCAGCGACTGCGGGGCTGCCAGGCCGGGCTATCACAGAGCTGCAGCTGCTGGGAAGGGCCCTTCCCAGCTGGCTGTGGGTCATGACAGCCCCACCTGGCCTGGGTGTGGGGAGCGATGTAGCCATGCAGCCCCCGTGGCTCCAGCCTGAGCCACAGCCCACTGGGAAGGGCCCAGCCCCAGCAGCCCAGCCAGGGCTGGCCCCTTCACCTCCTCTCAACAGCACCTGCAGGCTGGCCTGGCTCAGCCCCAGCTGCTGGAGAGGGAGGCGGAGGGCAGGACCATGCCAGCTGGCTCTGGCCATGCTCCCTTCCCTGCCACTGGAGTAGGGAGGGGGGCAATGGCTAACAAGTGTTGCTCCACCTTGGCCAGGTGGACTGGGGCTGCTGGTGGGACAGGAGACAGAGGGGGAGATTAAATCCCCCTCCTTCTCTCTGTTTGCTTCAGGTTGCAGATGAGGGGCCTGATGGGGGCTGCTACACCCTGGCCAGGCAGACCCCAGCTGCAGTCCCCCAGTGGGAGAGGGGAGGGAGGGGGGAATAAGCTGCTCCCTTTGCCTCATGGGGCCATGCCCCGACCTCTGCTCCGGCTAGAGAGCAGAGGGGCAGGGCCAGCCCTGCTCTCTGGAGCAGACAGCATGGCTCAGCCCAGGGCTGAAAAGCATGCTGGGATGCTGGGGGACTGTGATTTAACTTGAACCAGGAAGGTGTTTGGGACAGAAGTTCCATAAACTGGTTTGACCCAAATCAGTTAAGTCTGAAACTACATTTAACCCAATTCATCTTAAACCAGTTTCGGCCATTTTGAAACTGGTTTATGTGCTGAACTTCTGTTCTGTTACAGGTTTAAACCCATTTCTGATCACTTAAACTGGTTTGTGTGTAACTTCTGTCCCTAGCCCTAGGGTCCTTGAGCCTGAAAACTCCCATCCTGAAGGAAGGGATAGCTTTGCTTGATAGAAACTCTGTGAGAGTCAGTGTCATTCAACCAGCAAGGCAGCAGGGTGATTTTTAAGTCCTATACAGACAGATTGGTTGTTCCCCTCCATCCTCTGGTCCTTGTGGTTACCCCCAGCACTCACTGTTCACAAAGTCTTGCTCTTCAGGGGTGATGATGCTGCTCAGATGAGCCTGGTGTTCTCGGCACCGTGTCTCAGCATCCACCCAGGTCTCTCTCTCTTCAAAGTGCCTGTAACAATGGCCCTGGAACTTGGTCCAACCCACTTCACAGTCCTCCAGGTCTGAAACACACAAGAGAGGAATGAAAAGAGGCTGCATGCAATCAGGGCTGAGAGCCCTCTGACACACTTCTTGGCAGCCTAACTGCTTGCAGATCAGAAGTACAATACACAGTCACATCCACTAAAGAATACATCTTGCTTATGTCATATGGCACATCCTTGGGGGAATGATGAGACGGCATCAAAAGAATAATTTATGGAGGGGAGATGGCTTAAATGTCCTGCTGTAATGTAAATAGACCGAGCAAGTCCTGTGTGTTTCAAACCATGAGTCAGGTTCCAGAACTCCACAGCTGAGAAACAGACCCAGACATCATTACTTTCCCCCTCACTACAGTCCTGCTGATTTTTCTTGCATCATAGGACAATTTTTGCCTTTCAGACCTGAATTCTGATCCCCAGAATCAGTGCTCACAGGTGATAAATGAGAAAGGCAGGAGAAGTCAGAGTTCAGATTCAGCTGGCAACATCACTCAGTGTGATTCTGAATCTTCTCCAGTGAGATAAGTAACCTGGATGAGATCAGAGAAAAGGAACGTAAGGCAGGACTTACCATGTGGGAAATCGATTTTTACATTTCTAACCATTTTTAAAGTAGTTTCTTTGCATTTTTTCTCCATCAGCTTCTTCTTATGGCTAATGCTGGTGATCACTTAGAAATGCCATGAAAGCAATTTAAAGGCACAAAATAGGTGAATTTCTTTATATTATGATTGGGGTCAGAGCTTGAAAAATTTAACAAGTGAATTACAGGTTCCCCTCGCTTTATGCGGGTTCTGTATATGTGAATTCACTCTTATGCGATGACCCTTTTATACCAAAAATTCGTTATATGCGAGGTAAATTCACTCTTATGCGATCAGTGTGGTGAAGCCTGCAGTCAGCTGCATTGTAGGAGTGATGCGCACCAAAATATAGTCTCCTGTGTGGATTTGTGCTCCTCGCTCCTTGTCTGCGACACGTGTTTCTGTAGTTGCCACCCCCATTATGGTAACACTGACCACCACCCTTGTGTGTACTGTCTGCTGTTGGCAAGTACCAAAATTGTCTTGTAAAAGTGGTAGAAATGGGTCTGGGGGTCAATACAGTTGAGGTCTTGGAACATATCCCTATTTGTTACATTGTAAAGTGGGTTCCTTTATGCGAATTTGAGTTATGCACCTTTTTCCAGGAACGTGTGTACAGCATAAAGCGAGGGAAACCTGTGTCTCCTTTCTTCCCCATTCAGAGAAACTAGCCAATTTAATGTATTCTAACAAGGGGAATTATTTCTTTTCTCCTGAAGTCCTAGTTGCAAGAGGAAGAGGATGTTTATGGGAGATTCTCTTAGGCTAAAATCAGTTTCTCTCTGGGCTCATTGTTCCGGGCTTTGACTCGCATCAAAACAGGTTGGGGGTGAAGTGATAGTCTAGATACTTCTCAGATACCTAATGTAGGGCAATGGGCTTGTTTATCTGTAGGATCCCAGGCCTGGGAGAATTTCCACGTCTGTTTTTAACAGGGAACCAAGACTCAGAAATGGGTACCATATGATATATGAGACATAGATAAGAAAATATGGAGCCTGGCAATGAATATTTGGGTTACAGAGGTTCTGGAAACAGACTCTGCACTGCAGGAAGTTATGCTCAAACCTTAAAATGACCAGGTCTCTGGTGCTTTGCAAGTACTACATCCCACCATTTCTCACACCTCTTGCATTGATTAGTAGCCAGAATCAGATCAGCCAAGAAAAGGCACAAAGCCAGATGCAAGGAATTGCCACAGCAAGATCCAAAAGAAGAAAGCAAAGAAGTGTGATGAAACCACAGATGAGGTGGATGTGTAGCATTAGTGCTAATGGGAGCTCAAGAAGTGGCACCATGGAGGTTTATTTCACAGCAGCCTTTCAGTGGCAGCGGGCTTATCGACCATCCTCTCTTGGCTGTGTGTTGCCATGCCAGAGTGCTCTCTCCTTTAGACTTTCCAGCTTGTCTTACTCTGTTGCTGCAGTGCTCTTGAACCAGGAAGGCTCACGGACACTCTACAGACTTCAGTGGCTAACCCGCCGTGGATGGGCTGGTTGGTGCAGTCTTTCAATACTCTTTTTCTGCCCATTTCCTTAATGGATTTCATGGGCCACCCCTAGCACCTGGAGCTGTGACAGTGCTCACAATCCTTACTTGCCTCCATCTCACCTCCAATGGAGATATACAAGATGAGGTGAGGACAAATATAATAGGTCTTTCCAAGTCTAAATTCTTTTTCTGGTGGTTAATTCTCACCTCAGAACTATTACAATTACTGGGATGGGATAGGGAATGATGTACAACCTCAGCAGAACATTTCACAGGAAATCCCTAGGTTCTTGCATATAGCAGCTACTTGTGGAAAATGTGGATAGTGATCATCTATGAGAAGCAGGTGAAATATATATATATTAAATGGCACTATCTCTGAACTTTTGAGTCATTAAGAATGACTGATTGTGTGTATAGCACAGAAGAACTCATCTAAAAGGTCACTTAGCTCACAGATGTTCTTAGAGACTCTCAGAAGTTAGAAAATGGGAAGTATTTAGGTCATCCATTCTGCCTCCTCAAGATAATGAAAGATTTTTTTTCTCTGGAATTTTTTCACTGTTATCCAGGGAAGTGGCCAACTTGAATGTTGCATTATTGACAATGCAATGTCAAGATCTCATTAACAGATGGATTATAGACAGGAAAGTACCATTTTGTACGGACAGGAAAGTACCATTTTGATGAAAAAATACAATTTCCCCTTTTTTTATCTCAAAGATTTGCACTCCTTGCCATTTTTGCCATGAAAAGCTGTGTTCATTGCAGGAAATGACAAAAGTGTCATGCCAAGTTGAATCTTAAAGAATTCATAGGAACGACTGAAGCTTTTTGCAAGTGAACCCTTGCAGAGTAAAATGTGGTCATTTCACCTGGTTCAAATCATTCATCTTCTACTGATATTCAGAGGAGCAGAGAAGGTTTATGTAGCAGGAGGATGTGCTTGGGACATTGTTCTGTTATTATAGATGGACACAAAGACTTTCTTCGACCCAAAAGCATATCTTTGCTCATAATGAATACTCTTAAGTCCAGTGTTCAGTTGCACCAGACAAAGCTTCAAGAAAATGTATTATTTCTCTCTTTAAGAAAGGCCAGAAAGATACCAGTTCCCCTAGAAGGCAGTGAATGCTACCATGGTCTCCTAGCAGCAAAGAAAAATTTCTCAGTGAAACAAGATGTTGTGATGAAAAAAATAATAAAAATGTATATGCAAATGATGCAACCTTTTCTACACAGATGTGTTTTATCTGCTGTTAGGGGTTAGCTTATTGAGATGAAGGCAGGACTGATGGGAGCAGTTTTGGGGGGAGAGGAGTAATTTTTTTCAGGGGTGCAGCTGTTAGTAACATTAGCTGAAGCCAAGTAGGCCGTACCGATCTCACACAGGTCCCCTCCGTAGCTGGGAAGGCATAAGCATTTGAAAGAGTCGATGCCATCAACGCAGGTAGCTCCATTCAGACAGGGGCTTGAGTGGCACTCATCAATGTCTGCAAGAAACGAAGGGCTGCCATTAGGACCCTGGGCAGGGAACCCCACCAACAAGATTTCCTTGCTTGTTCAGGAGGAAGCATCAATAGTTTGGGGAGAACTTGGGAGTGAACAATGGGCTTGTTTTTCAAACTGCTGCTACTGCTGAATCCTTGGCCAGTCACAGTGTTGTAATGACCTGAAGAAGGACATTTGATGCCCAAAAGCTTGTCTAACATCTCCACCAACTATACAGTTGGGCCAATAAAGGATATAACCAAAAAAAACCCAAACCCCTTTGCTTCTCACATATTTCTTGCACTGTTATGGCTACAGCAACATGCCAACCCAACTATTGCTGAAGAAAAAGGCAAAAAAGCCCTATCCAACATAGAAGAAAGAGATAATTTTTCCATTCAAATTTCTGCCACTTGATATGATGATATTAGAGCAATGTCAGCAGGGGTGCTCAGGATGTCTTTCAATAATATTCTGGTTGGTACCTTTTGACATCTCGCATGTCTCCTCTTTGTCTACTTTCCCTGCCTGACTTGATCAAACATGTAAATCTGGGGCTATGCCTCAGTTTCCATTAGCTAACTGGCTCCCAGACAGAAGTTGCCTTCTCTTAAGGGAAAGAATCACCCTAAATACAGCTTCTTCTCCCTTCTTCTCCCTTCTATCTCTTCTTGGTTCACTCCTCAGACCTGGCTCTTCCTAACTGAATCCTCACCTGCTCCAGAGTGCAGCTTGGTGCAGCTGAGATTGGGGAGGTGAGGGTTGTTCTAAGCCACCCACATTTTCCTCCCTCGATGAACTGAGGGTTGGCCCTATGAGTCATTTCTTTGGCAAGGTAGATTGAAATGCTGTGCACTCGGGGCCTTCTTCCACCCCTTTGTTAGCTATGGGCTGAAAGGTGCTGGCAGAGAGGCAGTTTCCCTTGCTTTACAGAAGCCACAGACTTCCTCACCTTGGGAAGATGCTTGGCTAATCATAAACTCTATGAATTGTTCCAGAGGTGCAAAGAGATCTTTGTGTTTGTCAGAATTTGATCCCAAGTCTCCTAGGTTTTCCATTCTGCCTGCTACCATCACCACAGACAATATATGCCATTGCCTTAATAACACATCAGCACCGGGAGAGAAAAAGAAGAAATGGGGATTTCATGCTCAGACTGTAATCACAATGGCCAGTTTGTACTTGTATGCCATAAAATGTATATCTCATTGAAAGGAGAAGACCTTATTATCCATTTAGCCTGAACTTTAGTCCTATTCTTCGCTGAGCCTTGAAATCAGGAAGAAAAATAACTGGAATGAAAAAGGCTGCAGAGATGCTCAACTCAAGACATGAAAGAACACGGGTAAGAAAGTAAAAGTGTCAAAATGTATACAAAAAGGATTGTGGACTAAAAAGAGTTGCTTGTTAGATCCTCTGATGAGACTATTCTTTCTTTCAGAGTCCTGTTAGCCTCCATACTGCTGAAAATCTTTAAAGATGCTGAATTTAAGAGAAGTCATTTGGCTTACACTCCACAGTGCACTTCAGGACAAGATAGGTTAATGGAAAACAGAAGATGAAGTAGCGCAGAACATGGAAATGGCCATACGAGAGCAGAACAATGATCCATCAAGTTCAGCATTCTGTCTTCCGCTGCAATGGATCAGGCCAAGAGTCAACATAACCCGGGGATGCTCTCTCCTGACATGCCAGACCAGGGAAGTGGTCTATCACAAGCAAATATTCTTTTTGTAGCTGCCCGAGAGCAGGCCAATGATTTACCTTGCCTCTCTGCCTTGCCATCCACAGAGACCAATACTAGATGCTTCTGAGAAAAGTGTAAAGTGCCTAAAAGGCATCTAACTAAAGTACTAAATAATGGGGAAAATTCTTCCTGGCCACAGCTTGTAACTAGCTTATGCTTTAGGACTCAGATCCTTTGTCATGTCCATTCTAGTTTGTGTCCCAGTGGATTTTCCAAATATTCTTGCAATGGGTTATGAGTCATTTAACCCACTTTTTCCATTTGCTTTTCTTTGGAAGCAGGACTAGTTTCTCTGGACTGACCTTTAACAACATTAATATTTTCTCAACCATTATTTTAAGTATGATGGGAGGAAAGGTAAATGTGCTGCTTTCATTAACATTACCACCAAGCATTTTGTGACATTCCAAAAGAAAGTGGAAACTATTCACCTAGTAGAAAAAACCAGCCAAGTCAGATTGGTTGCTGCTTATCAGCTCATGTCTTTGAACCCTAGGAGATTTAAAATGCAAGAAAGGACCCAAACTATATCGAGGGACGACTTAAATCCTAGTCAGCACCAGGTTTCCCAAGAGCAGTAGCAGCAGAAGTTCATGCCAATCACAGTGGACATCACCTGAACAAGTAAGGAAAGGTTCTCCTTTGTCTGTTAGCTTCTTTTAAGTGGAAAGAGCGCTGTTGAAATGGGGATAAAGCATGTAAAGGAGCTAAAGCAGAATGTTGAGCAGGGAATTCCAAATAGTGGGCTCTTCATTTTCTTCATTAATGGGGACTAAACACTTTATGCACCCAAGATCTCTTTCAGGTGCAGTGGTTTCACCTACCCAAGTCCTAGACAAAGAAGGACAGCAGATACACACATGGGGTAGTGCACTGCATCAAATCTCAGTTCAGGAAATAACATTAGAACAGAACTTCCTTTTGGAGATGTTGTATATAATATGCACTGTACATATTATACATACTGTATAATTGCTTTATACATGCACACACATGCATATATATGTATAATATATATAAATATATCGCTCGTATATATTATATATATTCAGAGAGAGAGACAGAGTACATTTAAATAGTTTTGGCACAACAAACAATACAAGGAAATACAAATTATTGTTTTCAATATGCATTCTGCAAATATTTTTAAAATGATATTTGAAACATATGAGGATAATAAATATCAAATTACCCGTTTGCTCTTTGGGGGAGGCAATATACCTTCCTCTGTATTAGAAAGCATCTATTCTATACAGTTAGCAGGATTTTCAGTCTTGCACACATCAAAATACTTAGAGCTGGCATTACTTATTCTCCATTCACCTTGTTCAGACATGGTGTTAGAGATATTTCATCATTTCACCTAGTATTAATATCATTAGGGATGCAGTCTCTAGATATAGTGGAGAATGGGTCTGGGTGTGGATCTCTGATACTTCCTATGAACCTAAACTCACTGGATTTACATGAGAAGGAAACTGCAGTAAAACCCATGCTTAACCAAATCCAATCTATTACTTAATGCCTATATTTTGTTAACTCTTCAGAAGCCACAAATATACATTACACACCTGCAACCAGCCTGGAAAACAACACTTTATGTGTTAATATTCCTTTTTACCATCCTAACTGTAATGATTTAGAGAAATTTCAGTCAGGCACACCACAGCAGAGAGACAGTTGATGTTAGGCTGCAGAGACCTCTAAGCAGCAGTCAGCTGTCATGTATTTTAACACATGAAAGAACGTACACAGCTGATATTGTTAGTAGGGTTGTTAGTTGTAGCCGTGTTGGTCTAAGGACACAGGCAGACAAGGTTCTTTGGGTAGATGTGATATCTTTTATTAGATCAACTAAATAGTTGGAAAAACTGTTCTTTGCAAGCTTTCAGGCGCAAACATCCTTCTTCAGGCATATAAGAAAGTCTGCCAGTGAATTGTGTGCTCTCTTGGGTAGATTAGTTATTTAGTAAGTTATGCAAATTAAAAAAAATCTTTGTCTTTTCATTTGACTCTCCAGGTGACTCCCTCGAAAAGTTTCTCTTCAAGGACAGGAAGAAAAATCTATTCTTATTATTTAAGTGTTAACAATGTACTTGGCATAGTAGAGTATACAGAATGAGACAGCCCCAGTAAGAGCTTTCAGTCCAAGAGAAAACCTAGGGAAGACAATGCATTGTGGAGCTGAGAACAGGCAGCACATTTAAAGCATATTATTAATTCACTTCTTGAGGGCATCAGGAAATTAATGAGTCTTTAAAACATGATTTATACTTACCCAAGATCATCAGACATTTTAAAAGGCCATTCAAATGTATTGTCACAACATTGTTTTTAAAAGGGCTGGAGTTTTAGGCCTAACATTTTTATGGTTATTTAAAAATGAGAATTGGACTTCGTATTCGATCGTTTTAAGTTGTTGACTGAAGAAAGCAAAGGAGCAGCAGGATTAATCTGAACCCTTTATTTAGACAAACCCAGAAAATAATATTAGCTTCATTATTTTCTACCTAGGCTCTCTCTAACTTTCTCAAATACTGCACATTCGTAGTCCTACTCTATTCTGGCAGTGTTAGATACAAAATAAATATTCTGAAGCACTTTTGCTTTTGTAAGTTGTGATAGAGCATGGGAACTGGAAAGAGAAACCAAAGTGAACAAAAGTGACACCGGCCAGCTATTTACTTTTACTATAAAGTTCAGTGATTTGCAAAAGGGAACAAACAGGGCCGGTGGTGAAAATAGGGCGTATTAGAACTTTTTTACTTTCAGTAGTTTACAATCTTATACTCATTAACAATTGTAAGACGTTTTAAAAAACTAAATATAGATGTATTTCATAGATGATAGCCTATATCACAGATGGTCTTGAATATTAATGAAACAAAGTTAGTTCTGGCTTTAAAATGTTTTCTAAGGTGGAACCAGCAAGCAGGCAGGAGGTTAAGCATCACCCAGATACTGAACAATGTCTATGGCTTTCTTAAAACTGAGTAAACTGTTTGGAAATGCACTCTAGCATGCAGACTCCTGGCATCAGTCCGCAGAAAGTGAAACTTGAAGCATGAAAAGCAGGATTTTTTCAATATGTGCAACAGACCCCACTAGGGCTGGCTTTTATAGGGGCTTCTCACAAGCTTGAACTTCTAAACAGGGGACCAAACAAGCCAAATAATTGCCTTTTAGAAAGTGAAAAGTAGCTAATTTAGACTCCAAAACTCTACATTTCAGGGGCTCCTGGGAATAGCATGGATTCTCTTCTGATGGTATAAGAAAGAAAGAAGAGTTCCTCCTCGTTTCCCAACCACTGTCCCTCACCCCACTAGCAGTTTGGGGGACATCTAAGACTATAATTACATGATCTGCAATGCTGTAACCAGATCCTGATCTTATAGTTTCATAGTTTCATAGCTGGTAGGGTCGGAAGGGACCTGAGCAGATCATCAAGTCTGACTCCCTGCCATGGCAGGGGAACGTACTGGGGTCAAACAACCCCAGCGAGGTGTTTGTCTAACCTCCTCTTAAAGACCCCCAGGGTAGGAGATATCAAATCAAATCTGAGGAGAAGCGATTTGATTAAGAAAATGAAAGACTTTGAACAGAACAGATAAACAGTGACGCAAGATCATATGGAGAAAGTCTAATTTTACCTCTTAAGCTGCAGAAAAATATTATATAATTAAATCTGAGCCTCGGTACATAGCACAGGGCTAAAAAACTTGCCATAACTGGAATGTGTTCTATTAAACTACAAAATGCAGCCACTTAACAGGAAAATGTCTTGGCTTTGTGGAGCCCTCCCCTTCTTGTGATCTTCACAAGAGCTGAGAACAAACATGGACAACCAAAGAATCGCAGGCCTCCTTAGCTCCAGCCTATTCTACGTAAAAGGGAAGCTCATTACATATACAAAAATATTGGCCCAAGACTTTAGGTTCTATCCTCACAGCAGGTTTTTAATTAAACACATAAACATGTGACTTTTAAATATAGCCAAGAAACACCAAATAATCTGATGGCTCAATATGAATCTCTGCTTGTGCCTATTTTATGACTTCTTAAAGATTTTTCTTCTACTGGTAACAAAGAAAGATCCTTTGGGCTTCAGGCCATGAAGACACACAGTACACATTTAGGCCAACTTTAGCAGGGTTGCCTCTGTGGGCAACTGGCCCTGTAATACGGCACCCACCTGTGATTCAAGCCTGTTTGTAAATTGTCATTTCAGCAAATCACATTTTCCCCTTGCCCTGAGTGAAGTTTTTAAAGTCACCAGCTAGTTGTAAACAGGCTCTGCTCTGCCCATGGAAACTTGCGGATGGTGAGACCAGTTCCATAAGCAACTCTTCAAGGTTTAGGCTTGTGTGACTGAAGGGTGTGAATATGATTGCTGAGTACAGACAAGCACTTGCTGGCCCTAGATAATTCCTTTGGCTAGAAACCTTGAAAACACCAGCATTGTAAAGGTAATCTTTTGCCAACTGGATGATACTCCCATCATTGACATTCACATATTCATGAAATCATATATCATGCAGAGCAGAGAAACTTCCCTTTTTAAAAATCATCATTTAAAAAAGATAATGTAATCCATTTGAAACCCTAAGGCAGGCAGGCTCAGAACACTGAAGTCGCTCTTTCTGTTGCTCATTGCTTTGGGCTCCTTTTGCAAGGTGAATTAGATTCAGCCCTGACTTACTGTTGGTTAATATTATTTATTTTTTGTGGCAATGTGCCAAAAAATGCTCAGCACAACCCAAAATGAAGGCTATCCAAATAGTCCTGTCCTATAGAGCTCACTAATGAGAAAGATGAGACACAGGCAGACCCAAAGCAAGGGAGCATTATGGACAGATTATTAAATACTACTATTATTCTGTGCATGCAGACTTCTCTGTTTCATTTATCTAATACCGTTCGTCTCAAAGTATCCCAAAACACTGTGAAGACTAGCTGGGCTTACACTGGAAAAAAAAACTGTATAGATATTTGTTCTATTTAAAAAAAAAATCACTTTATGCAACATTTATGTCTGTTTTCTAGATGCAATTCATCCCCTAGCAGACAGGCCAGTCTAACTACCGTGCATCCCTTACATTCTGCTTTTAAATGGGACTTGTATCGACTCTGCATAGGGATCACTTCCACGCTCTGCAAGTGTCTTAACAAATAAACTTTGTCAGTATAAAAAGGCATGTTTTAAACATGAATGCTGGAATATTCATTGAACACAGACTGAATCACATAACTAATTTATGACAAGTAATTGTTTGAACTCCCTGCTGTTGTCACTTACTTATGCTAATTCTCTGACTTGAAAACCAAAACAAAACGCTGTTATTTTTGTAGCTTACCACATTTAACATTTTGAAGATTCGCAACAAGCTGTTCACAAATGAGCTATGGGCCACATATCCCTCTCTGAAGAGATTTGTCAAGCATTTTGGACAATAAATTAGCACAAGAGTTTTGCAATCTGTTTGTGTGTAAGTTATAAATTGATAAAAGAAACAAAAATAAACTTTTTTCCCTTACACCCTATTTGCTAAGTCCAAATGTTTAGTCATCTCTTCACCATCCCTCTCACTGACATGCCATCATTTATGCATGAAACATGGGGGCAGTTGTAGGCCAATAACATTACCAGTCACTCCTGCAAAAACGTGTAATGATCAGAGCTGCTCTGGAAACGCAGCACCAAGCCCCATGCCTGGTCCCATGAAGGAGCGGTGATCCAGTAATTGTACTTCTTCATCATCCACTCCACTTTCAGACTCACAGCATGCCCCAGCTAAGTGGCACTGGGATTAATAGTGACTCAGAAAGAAACTGCCCGAGTTTCTGAGTCACATGCACCTTTCCCTGCAGCACAGTGTCCCTCCTACTGCACTGAGGGATCTTGATTAGTATTTGCTCAAAGGGATGACTGCTTTCTACAGAGCAGCTCTGCACTGTTCCCTGCTGATGAAGACTGCAGTGGGTCATTTAGCTTCTACGCAACTGAAGCTTAACCAGATCCGAAGCTGGATCTTGTCACTTGTCCTCCACCTTCTTTATGTGTAAAATGTAACAAAGATTTGTCCTTCATATGTATGCGGCTTCTGTGGATGTATGAGGAAAAGAAACAGACTGGAGTAGGATTACATGTCTAAACCAAAAGAAACAGACTGGAGTAGGATTACATGTCTAAACTGAATGAAGAACTTGAATAGGATACAGCATCATAGGAATCACCAGACCAAGTAATTATTTTATTGATAAGACAAGGGAGAAGGAAACAAGGGGTGAGCAAGAGAGCGTGGATATATCAGAAACGTTATAAGCTTTATGCCCCCTTGAGACATTATAAAATATTATTTTTCACTTCTAGGCCATCTTCCATATAACAATCTCAAGTGCATTATGATTAGAAGTGAATTAAGCTTCACAACTCACCTCCGAGGTAGGTTATTATTATCTCAGTTTTAAAGAGGAGAAAACTGAAGAATAAAGAAATGAAGTGACTTCTCCAAGTTATCTGAGTCATTTAGCAACAGAAATGGAATTTGGAACTAACTTTCTGCTCTGATCATTAGAAGCACTGCTGCCAAATGCACCTCTGTAAACCCAAAGCCACTTTCAAGAGTGGTCTATGTCAGTTAAGCTTAAGAAAATAGTTTTGGGAGAAATGATGAGCAATATTTTTAGCTAGAAGTGGCTGAACCAAATACCTTGCTTGTAACAAAGTGAAACTGTACCCTGAATAGAAATACCAAAGAGCTCCATGTAAGCCCTGACTCAGCTCTCCACTCTGTGAGGCAGCAATAGCCACCAGGTAAATGATTGTTGCAGAATAATATTCTTTTTAATTCTTAAGGGCTGACCTTTTCACCAAAACATTCTAGCACATCATGTCTGGCCACTCACACAATCACTGGATAGACTGAATAATACTGAGCTGGAGACCTGCCAGAAGAGTAATATGAACTTGTCACCATAAAGCTTTTATAATCTTGAATACTGACGCCATTTATATTGACACATACAACTGAACCTGCCAAGCCATAGACTGTTAGGGGGCTGGCAAGAGAAAGAGTACAGTGGAACAGAGAGATATCAGCACAACCATAGAAGCCAAAATTAATTTGATCTACAAATTAGATCATCACACATCTCATATACTTCATTCTCTGTATCCAGTTCTGGTTGAAAACAGAGGCACAAGACTCAATACACAAACCAGAACCTCATTTACTCACTTCTATTCCTCTAAAGGCTTTGCAGAGATATATTTTCTTATATTTCCCAAGCACCGCTGGGCCTGAGATACCAAGGCACAGTCATCTGGACCCTTGGTGTGGCTAAATGTGCAGAAAAAATGGGGTGAGATTTTTTTGGATATGACAACTCTTGGCTGCTGTATGTAGTGAAATAGCAGCTGGATTTTGGTGGGCAGATCGGCACCTGGCATCCCAAGCAGGGCCAATGGAGCGGAGACAGTGCCTGTACACCCACACATTGCCAAAAAACAATGCAAAGGACTACAAACGTGGGTTGGCCGGTACACCTAGTTCTCTGACATGTACAACTCAGAGAGCAGAGTGGCTCCTTTTTGCCCCTTTTAATCCCTTAAGCATCAACTCAAGAAGCCAGAAAATCTATAACAACAGACCTACTGTGCCGTAACAAACATTTATGAAGCCAAGGCATTCATTCACAAGTACACAGCAGTCCCAATACTCTGGATGTCGAGTGGTTGTCTGTACATCATGGAAAGGGATAAGGAAATAGAAGAGTGATGAATGTTCCCTGTTAGCCAACTTCTCTGCCTTGCCCTTGCACCATTTAAAAAGCCAGGATTAAATCCTCCTATTGAGCCAGGGTGAAAAGAACAACTAGCTTTGATAGGATTTGGGGAGAACAAGGTCTCCCAGTTTTCTCTGTACTGGCCATGACAAAAGGAAAATTAACTCTCCACAGTCTGCCTCAGATACACCGTAGTCATGGACACATCCACAATGGCACTTTCTTTTGGCCAACTCATATTTTCTCCTTTTTCCACATCTCCAACAAAGCTGAGGACGGAGCTTACCTATATCACAGCGATCCCCCATGTACCCAGGTGGGCACAAGCAAGTGATACCTCCATCTCGTTCTTGGCAGGTGCCAGCTCCACAGGGGTTCTCATCACATGTCTTGGGTGCAACTGTAACCACCAAGAGAGAACATATTAGCCAAATTTATTCCAATACCTTTTGCACCAGTTTAATGAAGGTATGGCAGCACAATCAAAAGATCATAGGATCATAGGAAAGTAGGGCTGGAAGGGACATCACAAGGTCATCTAGTCCAGCCCCCTGCTCAAGGCAGGATTGTCCCCAACTAAACCATCCCAGTGAAGCGTCTGTTCAACCTGTTCTTGAAACTTTTCAGGGATGGAGATTCCACAGCTTCTCTAGCTAGCTTGTTCCAAACCTTGACCATTTACATCAGGGGTCAGCAACTTTTAAATCTGCAGGTCCAGATGCCCTCCACCCAAGGGTGTTCAGGGAGCTGGCGGGGGTCATCACGGAGCCCTTGGCCCAGCTGTATGAGCATTCGTGGTCATCTGGCCAGGTGCTGGGGTATTGGAAACTGGCTAATGTGGTCCCAATTTTCAAGAAGGGGAAGAAGGAGGACCCAAGTAACGATAGGCCTGTAAGCGTCACCTCGGTGCTCAGGAAGATCTTGGAGAGAATCATCAAGGAGCACATCTGTGGGGGGCCTGCAGGGGAGATCATGCTCAGGGGCAATCAGCATGGGTTCATCAAAGGCAGGTCCTGCCAGACCAACCTAATTGCCTTTTACGACCAAGTAACTAAATCCTTGGATGATGGTGTTGCTGTGGACGTAGTCTTTCTAGACTTTAAGAAGGCCTTTGACACTGTCTCTCACCTCATCCTCATCAATA